>NC_062561.1:138807625-139115125 GCF_022837055.1 Prionailurus viverrinus | reverse complement strand
AGTTAAAGCCACCTTCCTCTTTTTTCACCTTGTTTCTTCCAGCCAAACGTTTATGTCATTTCTGGCACTGGTGTTGCACATAACCCCAGGGCTGTTTCCCCGTGTGACTTATGAGCAGTTACTGAAGGACCAGCAGAACTCGACAATCCCGCCTGCCCGCTGGTCAGCTTCCCAAGCCTGACTCCACCAAAAGCAGCAGCTTCGGGAAAAGGGAAGCTTAGGTTTGCAGCTTTCAGATCTGCCCATCCATCGGAAAACTGTTAACGCTTATAGGACTTTCTGTATCACTTGTTCTTCCTGTTCCAGAGAGAACCAACCTCTCTCGGCAATAGCCATAAAGACATACAGCAGAGGTGGTTATGCACTTTGTACATGTGACCAACCAGGGGCCTGCTCCCGCAGCAAGTCTGCTCGTCAGGGCAGACAGACCTAGGAAGAACCTAATGCCCCTCTGAGGCAGGTCACCCTCACACTGCTGCGCCTCTTGGTCCAGTACATTGGAGGTGTTTGTCCTTAGAAATAACCGAAGAAAGAACACTCTGTCCCCAGGGCTGAGGCCCGCATTATCTGGGCACTCGAAGGAACACGCTGGCCAACCTGTACCAACACAGATTTCAGAGGGGGCAAAGGATTCACGTAGGCTTATTACACAGAAACTCTCACAAACTATCGAAGGGATCTCAAAAGTCATACGCAAACATTTCCAAAGATGGCAAGGAGGCCCTCAGGAAATTTGGAACAGTTAAAATACCTTTTGTCTCTTGGTGGCTCCGGTAAGCTGTAAGCTCTTTGCTCTACAAGACACAGAACAATAAAATGAAAACTGAGGCAGACAAACCAGTAGTCATGCGTTAGTCTGAAATGCACACGCTCCACCATATTGCATCATTATTCACACTGTCAGTTAGAAAATAATGAGAAAACAAGTTATTTTACCTAAGTACGGCATTGCTCTGGATATCCTCACTGCCCCTAGTTTGGAGAGGACAGGGAGGAGGCCAACACAGGGCAGCATTTAATGACTTTATGAACTAAGTTAGCATCAGCAAGCAGCAGCAAACAGTGTCAGCCCTGCAGTAATTATTCGTCTCTTTGGATATTTCTCATGAGAGCTTCATCACTTATTTGTAACACTAATTCCCCCAACATACAGAATCAGTACACATCTTAGCTGTCTCTTGAGTGAAGCTCAAAAGAAAAGTCTCAAAGATCAGCATAAGGGAGAGTTCGTTTTAACAGAGCTGCAACATCTTCATAAAATCCTAGCAGCAACCAGTTCAGAGATGTGCTCTGTGGTAGCAAAGGGAGAATCACTTTCCCCGCTGGACCTGGGGGCAGGGGAGATGGGAGACAGAAGGAGTAGGCTCATGCGAGCAGGTAAGCGCCATCTTCTTTCCGGAACTGGAGTACCCATTACAAGGATGGAACACAGACACTGACTTCGACAGTGACGGAGACTGAAGGAGGGGGTGGCCCTTGCGGAACACATCACTTACAGAGCAAGGACAAATCTTTACCTCTACAATCCACAAGAGCGAAAAAGCAAAACCAGTTTGCAAAGGGAAATGGGCCAGATAAATAAGGCACAAAACTAATCAACGCATATCCCTGAAATGTGTAAGTATCAATGTTAAATCTAATGCTATCTTGCAGGTAACAAAAAATCTGCTTTGAAGAATTTGAAGGATTTTACCACTACTACTAAGTATTCCTCAAATCAAGTCATGAGAAAGAAATCGTTATGCTTCTTGTAAACATGCTAAGGTACCAAGAGATTTAGCCACATGTCCAAAATAATTAGGAAACTAATGGAACCAGACTCAGGCGACTGGACAAATAACAGCACACAATGATTTTCACAAGTACATTCACTTCACTCCTCAAATTCTTAAAACTAGAACACTTGTGTCCTTCCTGGTGAGGTTTTAATTACTGACAATATTCCTATCTAAACACACAATGTACCAAAGGGAATTATAGGACAGGATTTTGTGTATACAAGCATTAAATAATGTTGCCACCCCATCATACCGTTGGCCAAAAAAAAAAAACAAAAATCATGAGAAACAATAGTAAGTAACCTCTTAGGTATGACAAGGATGAGAAAACATCGCAAATAGGAATGAAAAGGGCTGAATCCGATCTTTGTATATCTGCAATGTAGCTAATATAAAGGGGCTTCCCACTGGGGGGAAAGAGGACTTGGATTCTGTTCAAATAGAAAAAGGTTTTGGCGCTATTCCAACTCACCAAGAGAGACCTTAAGGTAATGTAAATGTCGATTTACCTCTGATTAATCTAAGCAAACTAAACAATGAAACATTCCATCTTTGAACTAGTTAAGCTTTCACTCTTAGGCTTTGATCACATTCACACACAAAACTATTCCTTCGTCCTTCAGAGTTCATTTATTCCTCATATCCTATGGTTTACCCATTGGAATCGTTGTATGTGCTGTTTACCTTCAATCTACATTGCCTATTTGTGATTCTTACCTTCTGGAGACCAAACTTCACTGAAAGGGCCCTATTTTTAAATATACTGTCTAAAGTAAGATTTTATTAACAGAAAAGTCAAAAAAATTCAGGTCAGTTTTTTATTCCTTCCAACTCAACTGCCAAGATTTAAGGATTGTATGTAAGGCAAAGATACCCTTCCATATTCATTAATGAATTCATAAATCAGGGCTCTTTTCCCTTATAAACGATCAAATTCCTCTCGGTCATCTGGTCAACAACTTCCAACTTCTGAAGTGACTTTAAAAACCAGTCATACCACATATATAATGCCAAGACTGCCATTTTGCACACTGCAAAGATTTAGAAGCATTGTCTAAATAGTTACAGTGTGAAGTTACTTTGCCATCTAGGACAAGCAGTGAAAAGATGTCAGGCTGCCATTAAAAGGAATCCCAACCAAAACTAAGGTTAAGCAGAACTGGAGATCTCAGAAAGACTCATGATGTGTGTGTGTGCGTGTGCATGCGTGTGTACACGCACATGCACACGCACACACACCCAGGGCAAATTCAATCCATCTTTTTCCTTTCTTTCTTAAACCTTTTCTCCATCTTCTCATTCCATAAATTCACAATGACATTTATCATCAGTCTTGCTTTCTCCTCTTCCAGTAAAGATTCGCAGAGAGAATGAGGAAAAACAAAAACAAAAATACCTAGCAGTTGTTTTGTGCTCTGTGTATCTTGCTCAGGATATTCATTCAACAAATAATTATGGAACATCTCCCATATAGAAGTCATTGTTTTAGGATGGCAGTTCCAACCACAAAGATCATGTGTTTAAGACTATTTTACGTGACATGCAAATACCAACAACAACAACGTAATAAAGAATAGGTAAAAACGGGGCACCTGGGTGGCTCAGTCAGTTAAGCGTCTGACTTCGGCTCAGGTCATGATCTTTGGTCTGTGGGTTCGAGCTCCGCATTGGGCTCTGTGCTGACAGCTCAGAGCCTGGAGCCTGCTTCGGATTTAGTGTTTCCCTCTCTGCCCCTCCTCCACTCACACTCGTGCTCTCTCTCTCTCAAAAATGAATAAACATTAAAAAAAAATTTAAAAAGTAAAAATCAAGAGAAGGAAACTTATAAATATTCTACAATGGGAAACTAAGAATACTCAGGCACCTCTCGCTTTCTGAATATTTTAAGACTCTTAAGGATGGTAGACAAAAAAGCATTAATGCAATGACAAACATTTTATTTTAAGGCTCGGTATTACATCGACATACTTCCAGATATGCCTTTAAATATAATAACTACATAATATATTATGTACAGAAATACCTTTGTTTCAAAATACAGTAGAAAACGGGGGTGGTGGCTGCAAGGGGCTACAAGCACAGCTCTGAATTGCCCATCATCATTATATATGTAATTTGAATTCAGTTTTAAAAATTTGTCAAACTGTATGCTTATGATTTGCACCCTTTTCTGAAGGGTTTTATTGCACCCTTTTCTAGAAGTTTTATTTCTGACTGTTTACACCGCCACAAAGAGTGTTGAGATACCTTTACTCAGGTTCCAACTATTTTCTTTTATTTCAACGGTCTCAAGTCCCCTGCTAAATAAAAAGAAGGGGGAAAAAAATCTATCTTGCCAAACCTTGCCTTTAAGTAAATTATTTCAGCAATTTAAACTAAGGCAAAGTATGGGATGCCTGGGTGGCTCGGTCAGTTAAGCGTCTGACTTCGGCTCAGGTCATGATCTCGCGGTCCGTGAGTTCAAGCCCCGCGTCGGGCTCTGTGCTGACAGCTCAGAGCCTGGAGCCTGTTTCAGATTCTGTGTCTCCCTCTCTCTCTGCCCCTCCCCTGTTCATGCTCTGTCTCTCTCTGTCTCAAAAATAAATAAACGTTAAAAAAATTTTTTTTTAAATAAATAAATAAACTAAGGCGAAGTAATTTTTTATAATTTGCTTCAAATCCTCTGAAGCTCTCATAATAATGAACCTAGAATGAACTCTAGCTTACACTACCATCCTGGAGGAAAACATTTCATTCAAAGAACAGAGCCACAGAGTGGTCTGTGCATATTTTTTAATTTCATCATCAAATCTGTAACTGGACTAAAACACAGTGAGAAAAGGATTGTGCTAAGCTTTGAAAAATCAATTATGAAAATGGAATTGAAAATTCCTGCGTGCTTTTATATATTTTATATACCTTTCCTGACTGAAAACCTGCTCTGGAAGAGAATGCTCTCAAAGCCAAAGGGTAAATAATGCTTACCTTCACTAGAACTGCACAATGTAAAATCACGCACCAACCGAGTTTTTCCTAAAGAAATTTTGGGCGATGAGCAGGAATAAGAACGTGAGCGGACTCCAGAAAGTAACGATTCCTAGAAGAGATCATAACAAAGTTTAAAAAAAAAAATTCTACACAGGACTTGAGAGTATGTGTTCACCACAAATGTTAGTAAGTCAGCGTCTCTGTGAAAAGACTCAGTGTGAATATTTCTGATGTGATCTCATCATTTGTTCTTGTTTGCCTATCACAACTTTTAAAATTGTACTGTCTTTTGAATGCTTTAGTAAACTCGAGCGTCTCCCTGCCCATATACGCTTTAAATACAAATATGACATTCTAATCAGGTTGGTTAAAAGTGAAAAATCAAGTCAAATGATTTTTTTCCCTGCATATTCAACAGTGGATCACTTTTTTTTCAACCGAGTTGTCAGGTTTTTTGTTATTTTGTACTGTAGTATCTAAGCAAAATTCCATATTAACTTATAGCTTTTTATTTCATAATTATTAGAAGGTAGAGAAATAGCCGCTTACATGAGTTTTTTAATTTCCCAACAGCTATTTAAACTTATAATGTTAGCTGTAGCCTCTCAGGAAGAATGCATCAGGTCAATTTACAAATCCTTTTAGTCTGTGCCCATCTTTCAACAGGCCTTCCATCTAGCACTCCTGAAATGCTATTTGAGTACCACTGATTTAGAGATCTTTAATTTTATTTTTTAAGTGACCTACTATTTTTGTTACTTCCTTCCCAATTACACACTATTTCTATATTTGCAACATATGTCACAATGCAAGGTGGCAAGATAATTAAAACATGGTTACCTTATGTGTTCCAGAAAAGTTAAATCAAAATGCAATAGAATACCATTAAAGCCATTTATGGTACCCAACTCTCACCCAATTGGGACCTAGGATCCTTAGGATTGATCCCACTTATCCATTTTTAAGCTATCACTTAAAGTTAGAGTTAAAAGAAAGTAATACAAAATTTGTTACTAAAATTAAGCCATCAGCAACTGTCCTTCACAAGCGCTGGGAGCTTCCATTCTCCCTAGATGAAAACATATGGTTTCCCTAAGTTCACTGGTTTAGTTAATGGGCCTGGAGGCAAGTTGAAAACAGAAGCCTGCCTCTGTTTCAAAGGGCCTTGAGACTTGGCTGCTGAATTTCTTATTAGGGAGGGCTCGCTGGTTCTAGATATCAGAAAGGCCAGCCAGAGCTGTCCTATACCCCTAATGGTGACTGGCCACAAAGAGCCCGAGCCAAATGCCACCCTCTGCATTTAAGTCATACCTAGTAGTTATTTCCCCTAACAATGGAACTTTGAAAATTAGCCAGAACTCTTTGGCAAAAAGTTACATAGGGTAATTACAGAAGCAAGGCAAGATACGTCTTATAAGGCAGAGTCTTCCTGAAAAGCGAACAACCTGGAACTGATTAAGAGAGACGGAATTACTTTTCCTTCCAAGTAACGAGAAGTTTTTCATCATTCCATTCAAAGTGCAGAAGAAGTATCTACATGAACGACCATACCCATTTCTCACCATCCAGAAACATCACATGACATTCAGGTTCAAAAGATTATGACTGCTCTACAGGCCTAAGAGCTGAGGGAAAGGGTTCAGCAACCGTAGTCAGAAGGCCTGGACCGAACGATGGATCTATCACCAAGCGTGGGCAACCTGGACAAGACATCTAATATCTCCAGAACCTCATTTACTCAAAAACTAAAAGGTAATATTTATGTCCTAACTAAGAGAAAATGATGTATTTTGTACAAATGTAACACATGCTTCATATACTGCAAAGCACACACTACAAAAACAGAGCATTATCATAACTATCAGATGTTCACAGGAAGAGAAGTTTGGGCACAGGGCACATTATTTTACAGTAGTAAACTCAACTGAAAAAGAAAACAAAGAGACAAAAGAAATCCAAAAGGAAGAAAACTTAAGTGGAAACACAAAAAGGCTTTGTCTGCAAGGTTAAAAGAGTTCATTCTTTAAAAACCAAAACGAGGGGCGCCTGGGTGGCTCAGTCGGTTGCGCAGCCGACTTCGGCTCAGGTCACGATCTCGCGGTCCGTGAGTTCGAGCCCCGCGTCGGGCTCCGGGCTGACAGCTCGGAGCCTGGAGCCTGTTTCGGATTCTGTGTCTCCCTCTCTCTGACCCTCCCCCGTTCATGCTCTGTCTCTCTCTGTCTCAAAAATAAATAAACGTTAAAAAAAAATTCAAAAAAAAAAAAAATGAAACAAACAACCACAACAAAACTCCAATGTGAAAATGTCTATGAGAGAGAAAAGTCCTCTCCTACAGGAAAAGTGACAGAGTTTACAGTGTCCCACATTACTTGGTGCAGCCGGGAAGGCTCAACAAATACCACCTTTGCCTTAGTAATATTTACCTCAACACCGGAGCCAAGTAAAATTGTATGTGAGCCAAAACCAGACTGATCACATAAATCCACTTCTTCTTGCCAGTTTTTCTCCCTTTGCTTAAGGAACGGTGGCACAAATCATTGTATGAGGCAGTAAAGTTTTCCAAGGATGTGGAAGATTATATGTACTGATGGTAAATTAATTTAATATAAATCAATCATTTGAAGCACTATACGGATGAAATGGAGTGGGAGAGATTAACAAGACAGACTCAATCACACAGCTCATGAGTCTTCAAAAAGAAACAAAAAACAAAAAAAAAAAATTGTTCACACAGGCGAATGAAACATAACCTGTCCTTCACATAGAGATGGACTGCTTTAGAGAACATGGCTTCCGTGCTAACAACAAACCAAATTAATAGCATTAAGAATACCTTCAACTGCAGGTTACTTGATAAAGAAAGGGACTCGGTCCTGGAGATACTAAAATCTGGTTCAGGGGTGGTCTCAAAAGAGTCCAATTCATCCCCACTAGGGATCCCAGTTCTTGAGGAACTCTGAGACACTGGAGTGTAGCAGACGTGTGAATGTTCAGAATGCCCCTCCCCTTCACTGTCGGCATCCAGGGCATCGAGGCTGGAACTAAAGCACAAGGTAAGTAAACATCACATAAGCCTACAGACTGACCGACACAGTCACTGGTTTCTGTTTCTCTCAATTCAAATTCTCCTTGGCTGAAGATGCAGTGCAGACTCATTTTGTTTCTAACAAAACTTAGAATTTTTTTCTCCCCCCGAAATCTCTTCTTCTCAAACAAAATTTTATGTTTCCCCAAATGAACATTGCTACCTAACAAAAGCCATTTCAAGTACTTTAACAAAACCTGCCGTAAGTTGGTTCTGCCTTACTTATTTCATAAATCTAATTATTACCGGCCTTACGTATCCTTCAAATACTAAAACTGTGGATGAAACAAAACCACTGGGCTCTTTGCGAGGCCTGTGGGGAATAGGCAGCATGGGGCTGGAAAGCTCGGGGACAATCAGGGACAGATTGCAGTTCACGCCTCAGAACTATTGTCAAGAAAAGAGTCAATATGAGAGAGTCTTAACAATAAGAGGGAGGTGGATGGGGGTGGGCTAGATGGGTGATGGGCATTAACAGGGTCACTTGTCATGATGAGCACTGGCTGTTAAATGCAAGTGGTGAATCACTCAGTTCTCCTGAAACAATATTGCACTGTATATTAACTAACTAGAATGAAAATAAAACTTTGACAAAGAAAAAATAAAAAAGACAGGAGTCAACATGAATCAAGTGGGGTCCCAAATGTGTCACGTTAGATCATCATTTTTAGAGATTTTAGGTGAGAATTCCCCCTCAGAAGCAGGTAATAATTCTGCTAACCTACTGCTTTTCTTTCCTATTTTCACTTTAATAACCATAAAATTAAAAGGAAAGAATGTGACCTTCCATATTCCTGGCTCATTCCATAATATTTACATTTTAAACCACTCAAACTTTGAAGCCAAGTGCTTCTATAGGCATGTTAATGCTCAATGCATTTTCAAATGTGTTTTTCTTTCATTGTTGCAGTACTGGAGTTAAAATGTTAATGACAACACAATAAAACCATCTCGCTTATGAAACATGAAGAATATGAAACTTTGAATTAGTCATGTTGGTTCTTTTTCTTAAAAATCCATAGGCTACTTAATGGCCACTGAATACCAACGTGATCAATTGTGACACTTACATAGAAATGAAAGGCACAACTGGCATCAGTGAGCTGTTCCAAAGTGGGGTTTTCTCCTTTCAGAACCCATGGAGGGATTTCACCTTGGCATTGAGCACAGAACACACCGGGGGTGGACTTCACACTGTAATTCAGTGCAAATGTTGAAGTCCATAAAGTGATTTCTCATTAAAAAAAAAAAAAAAAAACAAAAACAAAAACAAAAACTAAGGCTTGGTGTGAAGAAACACTTTCTGGCAAATACTTGTGCTCTGAATGTTACTACAATGTAATTATAGATATATTAAGGTGCTATGTAGTTTCCTTAATTCAATAGTAGTCAGAGAGTAGACAGAGACCTTAGGGGATAAAGGGGTTAAAGGTGTGCTGATGTCTTGTCCCCCTCTATTTGCTTTTAACTTGCAATCTCTGTATTAATAAACATTAAGTTCAAATGGTTGGCTGCCTGCAATCCTATCGTAATTTAACATAAGCCTTTCCAGTTACATACAACATTTCTCCACTGCTGTGAGTATACGCTACAACTATCAGTGATTATTATCTTATTTTGCATGCTATACATTAAAACATTCCTTTTTCTACTAATTTCAATTGGGCTACTATTTTTCTTCATTAAGCTGTTAAGCTATTTGGTATCATGAACAATATTCTTTTTTTTTACAAAAAATTTTTTAGTGTTTGTTTATTTTTGTGTGAGAGAGAGACAGAGCGTGAATAGGGAAGGGGCAGAGAGAAAGGGTGGCCCAGAATCTGAAGCAGGCTCCAGACTCTGAGCTGTCAGCACAGAGCCCGATGGGGGCTCGAACTCATGAACCGCGAGATCATTAACTGAGCAAAAGTCAGACCCTTAACCGACTGAGCTACCCAGGCGCCCCTCATGAACAATATTCTTCGGGATCACCTCTCGGTCAATGTTTTATAATGCTATTTTTAAAAATCCCATTAGTGAAATATGAAATGTATTGTAGGTTGTGACCCAAATTTTCTTTTAAAATAGTATATAATAGAAAATAACAGAATACATTCCACATGTTATTTCACAGGACATTTCTTTACTGTTTTTGTGTATGTTTGTGGCGCGGGGTCATGGTGTGAAAAGTATTTCTTACTGTGGATGGTGGTAAAACAAAAAAGGCAAGTTTTAGAATGAAACTTCATTCATCTTTTTTTTGTTGTTGCTGTTGGGCATTTTAAAATAAATGTTGCATTGCTTACTTTCCCCTTGTAGCTTCTCAAAACAGTTAAGTTTCAGTAACATAATGGTTATATGTTGGGTCTATTTAATTTTCACCAAAATGTCTTAAACCTTAGAAAATTTTGGATTCAGGTCCCTGTGTTAACCCCAGTTTTTATTGTGTGCCCTCAAATTTCTCCTTCATGAGAAGTTGCCAGCCTCTCAGCTTGTTATTGACTTTTTAATGAGTGAGGTGCATTTCACTTTGAGCTCATCATCAATCCTGTTACACACTCCTAACCTGGCATCCACTGAAAGAAGAGCCAAAATGGGGCTTTCTGGGGGATCGCAAGTCCTTTCTCCTCATTCCTACATTTTCTACAAGAGATAGAATGTCTTTACTAGACAATGCCAAATTATTTTCCAAAGTTATAATGCAATTTTCACTCCTATCAACGGTATTTGGGATTTCCACTGTATACATTTTCAACAAAATGTGGTATTGTTACACTTTAAAAATTTTTGCCTATCAAGTAATGTAGAATGCTATCTCATTGTGCTTTTCCTCTATTATTTTTTGTCCATTTTCATAAGTGTCTTACTTTTAAGGCAAGGAATATAGGAATGTAAAAGGGGGTAATAGTTTGAAGTAGAGATCAAAGTGGATGGGACAATAAAATCTAATAAAATATAATTTCACAAGTTCAGCTACAAAGTTTTTTGATATTCTACACTTTTCCTTTAGAATATAGTATCTTACCTTTTTTTCCCCTTACCTTCTTTTCTTTAGGTGACTTTGTTCCTTTTCAAATCCATGAAGACCAAAAGAAAGATTAAAATTGGAAGCATATGAACCAGATGGTGATGCGAAGGACTGCCGAGCTTCAGTACTTGAGGCCACTTCCTTCTTCTCACTTAGCGGGTATTTTCCATGGCTGGTTTCCGCAGCAAGGATATGCTTGCAGCTCTGAGGTCCCAGAGTAGAACCCATCGACTCAGGGCAGGTGTTTGTAGTGATACCTTCTATGTTAATGTAGTTAATATCCAAATCGCCAACCTAGTAGTTGAAAGAAAAATATTTGCGGAGCAAAAGTAGGAAAGACTGGCGAAACAGAGAATAAAGTTTCCCCAATTTAACAACCTTCCACCTTATTCACCTTGTTTTGTTTGTTCTTGTTTTATGTAAGGAGAAATTCTTTCATGGTGTTTTTATTCACTTGGGTGCTATCCCATAATTCACAAAAGGAAGAAGACCACCTGAGTGCTTTATAAAGTTGTTCTTTACTACAAAACCCAAAATGGACTATGCTTTTAACATTTTATGAGCCACTGACTCAAAAAAAGGGATGTATTTTAAATACTTGAGCAAAAATTAAAGAGTAGGCAATGACATAATGGTTATATACTGTGTCTATTTTATTTTCACCAAAACGTCTTAAACCTTAGAAAATTTAGGATTTAGGTCCCTGGAATCTGGATAACCAAGGTAGTGGTGGTCACATAAATCCTAGTCTCAAAAAAACAAAACAAATTACAAACTAAAATAAGAATAAAACTACATAGGATGCAGGGACTTAACAAAAAGACATAAAATGCCCCAAACTTCAAATTATCAGTAAAAAATAACGCTAATGCCAAATTTCAGCAAACAACCTGCTAGACTCCTGCCATAAGCCTGTGCAGAAAATGAGAGCCGTCTGGAAAATTCTGCATGGCAGAGTAAACAGGGAGATAGTGGAGGGTCTAAGACTGACCTAAAACCATCACTGGAAAAACAAAGGGCAACCTACACATATGAAAAAAAAAAAAAAATCCTAGTTGATCAAAGCCCTTGTTCTAAGGAAGGGGCTTAAAAGCATCAGTGATCTGAGGTGGCAGTAATCAAAGGAGTTACTTCCAGGTGACAAAACAGTAATAAGAAAGAGGGTGAAACTGGTGACAGGGTAGTACAGGGGGAATGAAGTAAAAGGAGGAAAGGTGGAGTCCTAAATCTTCATCATCATAATAATTCACTACGGCAAAAACAATCATCAAGGAATGCTCAAACCAGCAGTTCAGAGTCTGTTAAGTAACAGGAGATGTACAGACTCAAAGTCTCTCCCTGCAAGACGCTTAATATTTTAAAAGGAGAGAGTAATTTTACTGAAAACAAACTTGGCAAATCAAAGATAACAACACCAGTAATGGGATAAATTAGCGTCATGTGCCTCCTGATACAATGCACTGAGAAGAACACAACATCCTTTCTTTAATATTCCTGCCAACCACACATAGCCTGAACCCAGTTGTGAGGAATTATCAGAGAAACCAAAAGTGAAGGACATTCCTGGTCTGTAGTCTTCAAAATTATCAACTTCATGGAAGACAAAGACTAAGGACAGGTTGCAAACTATAGGAGATTTAAAGAGAAAGGACAACTAAATGCGAGACATTTAACTGAATATTCTTTTGCTACAAAGAATTTATTGAGTCAATCTGTAAAAGTGAGTGAGGTCTGTAGACAGTTAATGCTATGTTAATGGTGATTTCCTGATTTCAGTAACTATAGGTGCTTGGTAAGAGGATAACCATGTTTTTTAGGAAATAGACTATGAAAGACTGAGGGGTAACAGGGCACCATATTTTCAACTTGCCTTAAATGGTTAATATTTATGTACTTATTTTCATCATTTGCATCTACAAACACATGCTCGGAGTATATTTACACTAAAATGTGGTAAAATATTAACATTTGGGGAATTTTGATAAAGAGTATACGTGTATTCTTTGTACTAAATTATGGTTTGAAATGATGTCCAAATAAAATGGATTTTTTTCAAAGTAGTTTATATGACAGAGTAATTTGCAAAATAGTTTCTACCATGTATATCTCCTCATCAGATAGGTTGATAACTTTGAGAATTCACTGGAAAAAGCATCACAAATAAGATTCTCATCACAATCTAGTTAGATTTCTGTGCCAGGCTGGGGCAGATGAAGGAAATTAAACAGGATTCTTCTCAGATACTGATAGCAATTATTTCAAATATGCAGAATTTGGACTTCTTATATTATCCTTGCTATTCAAATCGATGTAGGAAAAGTGAAAGAAACCATATAACTATGCCCCACTGACAGAGTGAACTTTGTGATTTGTATTCATACTTGTAGTTTTAGTTCTGTTTTCGTTGCACAAATCCAGCAATCCTCTGCCCCATTTCAGTTTATCGATTAGGCTATTTGAGTTCTCTTGAAATTCACACCTCACATTACTAAAGCAATACTTATGTCAAGATCTCCCCAAACAAAATTATGTCCTAACCTCATCTTTGGTTTTGGAAGTTTTGCATGCTTAATGCGAGAACACAAGTGTCCCCCACATAGTACTGAGTCATGTACAGTTTTAGCGACTTGAAGTAAAAGGAAATATTGCAGTATTCACTAAGGCTCAGAGCCAAAAGATAAGAACTCAAGTAGTATTTCATTTAAATGCTGAGAAAATACCACAACCATCAGAATCAGAATGTCGCTAGAGCACACCGAACCCAATTCCCCTGTGTCTTCAAAGAATGTCCCCAGAACTCCCTGTTTGTCCTAAACTCTGTTTCATCCTAGATTTCTGTAACTAGGGTTGACACTCAGCTGCTTTATGCCAAAAAAAAACTATACCAGCTATTTACAACTAATTTCCATTCTCATTTATTGGTTCCTCTGTCATTCTGAGTATCATCCCAATCTCTGCCATTTATGAGGTAACAATGATTTGATGTAACAATGATTTTAACACAAAAGGAAAAAAACCCAAAATACTTGACTCGGGGTGAAACTGAGACCTAGACAGAAAAGTATGTATCACAGAAAACATCTATAAGCAATATGCATACTAACAACAACAAAAAGGGGCTCAATAAGCATATATATGATGCACCTTTTCTGGACATTAGGTTTTGAAGTCTGTGGATAAGGCAAAAATTATATGCTGTCAAAATTACCCTTGAAAATGCCTAAAATTGTCCATAGTGTACAGAGTAATCTTCAGATCTAAAACTATGTATTAATTTTTATAAATATTAAAATCTGAGGATCATTCAAACCACATGCCTCTATGAGATCTAACTCACCAATCTCTGCCAGAGAATAGGTGGGGCATTCTAAAGGGTTCTAACTTCCCAGGAGTATGATACCATTCTCTTTTAATATTGAAGCTATATAACCTTAGCATATGTTAACAGGTGCGTTGTAAGGATTAAAGAAGTGATTTATATGGCAACATTGTATGGGGGCTAGCGTCAAGCTCTCGCTCATAACTGTTTGCTGGATTTGAATACAACTATTGTCGAATCAGGTTGTACACACACTGTTACTCTGAAAAGCTGTAAAGAAGATATTAGTTTCCCGGGGTGCCTGGGTAGCTGAGTTGGGTAAGCAGCTGACTTCAACCCAGGTCATGATCTCACAGTTTGTCAGTTTGAGCCCCACGTTGAACTCTGTGCCGACAGCTGGGAGTCTGGAGCCTGCTTCAGATTGTGTCAACCTCTTTTTCTCTGCCCCTCCCCTGCTCACACTGTCTCTGCCTCTCAAAAATAAATAAATGTTTAATATATATATTATGTATATATATGTACATATATATATACTTACGTATGTTTAATATATATATACATATACACATATATATACACACATATATACATATATATGTGTATGTATATATATATAAGCTTCCAACTGTCATTTCCTATTTTGGCTGTAAGACAAGAGCTCTCACACTCTTCTCATTTGACAGTGTCTCACGATCCCTCTCTATAGTGCTTCATGATGGGTTAATGCGTGCTGTGAATGGAAAGAACTTAAGTTAAATGCTCATATGAGGAGGCTCTACTGTAGCATCACCAGGGCCACCGTCAGGCTGAAATCTTGAGAGCTGCAAACCAAGGCTGAATATATTTCCCAGTTACTCAGCGTTTGGAAAGAGAGCAAGATCCCTCTTGTAACATCAGTCACACCTTACCTGATCTATCACCATACAGTTGGCATAAACTTCATTGCCACCATTCAGCACATCAGAGAGCTGGCCTGCAGCAGAGAATGCTGGGGAACGCTTGGATTTTTTGAAGGCATCAAAAGAGTGATCTAGCAGAAAAATGAAAATGGGACAGAAAAGAGTAGATGGAACTTATTTTACAGTCAAACTTTACCTTCTTAATCAAACCGTAAAACAACAACAAAAACAAGCGCAGATTGTGTTTTTTAAACACATTCATTCACATGTTAAGATCTACATGCATGTATTTTCTATTCTACATCCAAACCTTCCCAGTTATTTAAAGCCTACAGAACAGTACTAGATAAATATGGAGAAAACAGGCAGCAACCTCTTTGACCTCGGCTGCAGCAACTTCTTACTAGACAGGTCTCCGGAGACCAGGGGAATAAAAGCAAAAACGAACTATTGGGCGCTCATCAAGATAAAAAGCTTCTGCACAGCGAAGGAAACAATCAACAAAACTAAAAGCAACTGACAGAATGGGAGAAGATATTTGCAAATGACATATCGGAATTAGGGCTAGTATCCAAAATCCATAAAGAACCCACCAAACTCCACACCCGAAAAACAAATAATCCAGTGAAGAGATGGGCAGAAGACATGAATAGATAAATATGTGCCCGTTTCAAGAACGTTTTTCCAATCAAAAGAGATTTCTATAAAATCATTAGATTTTTGCTTTCAATTTTTTTTTATTTAAAAAAAAAAATTTTTTTTAACGTTTATTTATTTTTGAGACAGAGAGGGACAGAGCATGAACGGGGGAGGGTCAGAGAGAGGGAGACACAGAATCTGAAACAGGCTCCAGGCTCCGAGCTGTCAGCACAGAGCCCGACGCGGGGCTCGAACTCATGGACCGCGAGATCATGACCTGAGCCAAAGTTGGCCGCTTAACTGACTGAGCCACCCAGGCGCCCCGTGCTTTCAATTTCTAACAGATTAACATTCATCTCACTTTATAACTTGGAAGCATCAGTGCCTGAACTACAACCCCTGGATTCCGCTCCAGTGTCCAGGCTCCATACCCTTTACTAACAGACCTAAAATAGTACAACGTCCAGTAGTTCTGTACAGCCTGACTGTGCACACTCTTAAAGAGAATGTTGCTATTTTAATTACAGAATTGTTTTCACTTGCTTCTATGCTCGCAGCTTTGTTACAAATAGATGAGGTTGCTTAAAGTTGAATCCCAAAGAGTGCGGTGCAACCGTATTTGTAGGGAACCTAAGGTTGAAGGCAATAAAACACAGTGGAGCCAGAATGCTTCATTTCCTGTGACTGTGGTTAAATTACTTAATGTCCCAATACCTTAACAGTTTCTTCTTCTATAAAAGCAGATCTTCATCGTGCTTTCCCTGTCATAGGGTATGAGGGTTACAGGAGTTCAAACATGTAAGGCACTAAACACATGCCTAGCACTTAGCAAGAGGTCAATAAATATTAATTGTCACTGATACTATATTCCGTTATTAATAGCTACTTCAAGCATGTTCAATTTGAGATTATTGATACTAACCATAAGGTATAGTACTAATTATATTAATAATACTCTTAGTGCTATATTAATAATAGAACACCCATGTCTGTAAATGACTCTAATAGTGTGGATTCAAAGTTTTATTTATAGCAAATGCCATCTTCCCTGACACTCCAGCAAGTGTTCTAGAGTGGATACAAAATGAATAGTGTTGCCTTTTCACCAGAAATGGCAATGATCTCCCTGCCCGTCCTATCTGTATCATAACATATAACCCAGGTAAGCCCATGAGAGTGCATGAGAAAATGAAAAAAAAAAAATTATTAACTGTTGGGCTGATGTACTAGGATAAAAAATTGTTCTTTCTTAGAAACTGCTGGATGACATTATGCAAGTGACAAAAATACATCAATTGTATGAGCCAAATGGCATCAGCTTTAGATTCTATTTCTTAACCTACCTGTTCACCACAGAAGACCAAAATAAAATTTCATCAAGCCCCCTGAGTAAATATACAGTGTAAATGGGATGCATTTTCTTACATCCATAACGTCTTCTTTTATCAATTTACTTAAATAGCTAACACACACCCACAAATTCTTCACAAGCGTAATCTTCATGATTACCATACACTTTCATTGTAATTATACAAATTTTTTAAAAAAGCATGTTCCAAAGATTATAAATCAAGAACCTGACAAAACACTTTCGATGTGTTCTGAAGAAAATACTTGCTTATAGGTCATTTTACAGAATGTGTGAAAAACAATCATAAATAACTCAACACGCCCTCTAACTGCTCTAGAATGTTTTAAGTCCACACACTATAACGCACCTGGTATTTCTGCCACCACATTTGGGGGGCCGGTTATGCCCATTTTTTAGCCACTTCTATCACCGGCAAATTTAAGACTTCATCGGTAACTAGACTAAGAACAAGACATTCAACAAAACAATTGCAAACAATTGATGGATTCTATCTTAAAAACATAGAACCAAAAGCAACAGCACCACAAATTGTGTGGTACCAGTGAATGTACTGACCAGTCACCCAAAAGCCATGTTATGAACTACCAAGAGAAAGAGCTTTGTTGGCAAAACTCTGACCCTCACTTCAAAGATGAGCAGAACTAAGAACTACTTTTGTTATCCTTGCATTCACCTCCCCCCCCCCCCACAAACAAATCTACCTGGCCCTATGCAGCAGGTCAGAATGTGTAAGATCAAACCAAGCACTAAAATAAACTCCAAGATGGCCGAGTTCCTTTGGTTACTTTGACCAAACTGGGGTTTAATTTGTTTTCTTCATAATTTGACTAGTGTTTTAAAAAACGATGTCACTTGTTAACAAAGACAGGTGCATAATCTCTTATCTCCAATTCTGAAATCGAGAAAACTCTTAAAATCAAAACTTTTCTGTAGCAATTTGGCTCACAAACATATTTGGTGCAACATCTGACCTGAATCCACATGAGGCCATGCAGAGTTTTTATTTACCTTATCTGGTGTGAATACTCATGCATTCTGCTGCAGAAATATTACCACACTGGAGAATGGCATTGCCAGTCATATCATATATATAAGCATTATTCCAAAAAGATCTGAAAGTGCTAAATTCTAAAACCAATCTAGTCCCAGTAATTTCAAACAAGAAACGGGATCTGCTGTAAAAATTACAGCAGATATTATACCAGTATTTTCCAAGATTGTGTCATTCCTCTACCAAATTCACAATTTTGCCATAGCTACTTACTACCTGTTATTATATTCTCTAGTACTTGTTTTTATTTTTTTTATTTTTTTATTTTTTTTTATTTTTTTTTTTTAACGTTTATTTATTTTTGAGACAGAGAGAGACAGAGCATGAATGGGGGAGGGGCAGAGAGAGAGGGAGACACAGAATCGGAAGCAGGCTCCAGGCTCTGAGCCATCAGCCCAGAGCCCGACGCGGGGCTCGAACTCACAGACCGCGAGATCATGACCTGAGCTGAAGTCGGACGCTTAACGGACTGAGCCACCCAGGCGCCCCTCTAGTACTTGTTTTTAGATTGACTCACCTTTTTACTCTGAATACAATGAAGTTTGAAAGAAACACTTTATGCTCACTATAAACAGAAAGCTAGTATTCCCCACAAAAAGCCGAAGAGAATTATACACACTAAAACCATGTAACTACCTTCTGACTGAACACAGTTGCCCATCAACGCTGACGCCCTACAAGGGCCGCTCGCTCATTGTGATGAAGGGAAATTCGCGAGGACTGGAAAGGTGGTCAAGAAGCAGTGTGCAAAATGAACTTTCTCCTTGAATCAGCAGAGTGACCAAAAGAAAAATGCAAAGCAAATACCTGCCTTATTATGTGATTCAATGCCATCTCATGTTAGGTTGGGATCCAATCTCCAAGACCAAGAGTGCCCAGGAGAACTTACCCTACACTTTGGAAAAGCTGCCTAGACCAGCTCATCATCCTGTCACTCAGGTCATGACTCCACAGAGACAATCACTCTTTGTGGGGGTTGGGGGAGGGAACATAACTGTACAAAATCAGAAGACAGTAGTGACAATGGAAAATCTGTTTCCTCTCTAGATCTCTCATCCACAATCTGCCATGTAGGTCACTCAATAAAACAATTTAGAAGACTGACCCCTAAGACTTTTTCCACAAAGCATCCAGAGTCCCAACTTGCCAAAGACTACCAAAGGATAATTGGATGTAGAAATGAACACAGAAGAACAAACCAGAAGATGACACACTTACAAGATGTCCACTCCTTTATTAACTTCAACGCTAGTCACCATATCTAATGAGCTTCAAACCAGACTAAGATTTAGTAGAGAAAAAAAGAAAGTCTTCAAAAATACTTTCAAATAATCACCAGCTACATATAGCCAAGTGGCTAATTTCTTTTTGCCTCAGTCATTTAAAGAAAAAAAAAATTAAAAGAAAAAAGCTACAATAGCTTTTCTTATCTTTTCAAGATTTAAGATACATTTCATACCTTTCACTTTAGTAGCAAATTAAGAGAAAAACTGCTGCCCCAAAAAAGAACATCCTTCAGATCCTTTCTCAATTAGCATACAGAAATAATTTGCAATAAGAAAATCAGCTCTTTGTCTTAAATTAGGTTCTTTTTAAAACCGTTTTTCTTAGCAAAAAGTTAACTTTACAGTTCTGTTGATGACATTTATTTTTACTGGGTAGTAAACCCAATACTTCAAAGACTGTATACAAGGTAAGCAAAACTCGATGCCCACCCAAATGGCTGCAAATTTTAACCTGGCAAAGAACAACGTACTCCAGTTTATTAAGAGCAAAGGTATTGGGCTGCTTGAATTCAAAGCCCTACTTCACCATGTATTAGCTGTGTGACCCTGGGCGAGTTACTCAACCTCTCCACACCTCCATTTCCTGATCTGTAAAACAGGTATGATAACCTATCTCCTAGGATGATCATCAGGATGAAGTGATTTAATATTTTAACTGATTGGACACGATCTGACCACACAGTAAGCCCTATATAAATGCTCGCTACTACCATACAAGTAAATGAGGTTGTATGGTTTTGATACTTTACCATAGTTTTGCTTCATTAATAATATGATGTCTACCTTGGTTATAACTCTACATGTTTAAAACCAACCCTAGGAAATTGGAATTTTCAAAACATTCCATTTCCTACACGAAGAGCTTTTAAAACGTTGTAACTCTGGGGCGCCTGGGTGGCGCAGTCGGTTAAGCGTCCGACTTCAGCCAGGTCACGATCTCGCGGTCCGTGAGTTCGAGCCCCGCGTCGGGCTCTGGGCTGATGGCTCAGAGCCTGGAGCCTGTTTCCGATTCTGTGTCTCCCTCTCTCTCTGCCCCTCCCCCGTTCATGCTCTGTCTCTCTCTGTCCCAAAAATAAATAAACGTTGAAAAAAAAAAATTTAAAAAAAAAAAAATAAAATAAATAAAACGTTGTAACTCCCGTACTTCAGATTTAGCTCACGTTAAGAAATTTTGCCAAGTTCATCCTGAAAATGGCAACCAAAAAACAAAGTTAAACAACTGTCCATAAGATTTACCTCCAGCAACTCAAGCATGAAAGCTCACGAAAGAGGGGAGATTATAAAAGAACAAAGAATAAAGGCAGACAATCAGAGACAGTGTTTCCCAAGAACAAAGGAAGGATTTCAGAAACTATGATGTTCCAACATGATCAAGTGGCCTTGGGCCAGGTTCTCACTGCAGAGTGCCTAGAGAATAAACACCAACGCCAAGTGGGTTCCCAGCATTCTCGTCTCCCCTTATGCTCCCTGCTCTGTAATGTGATCTAGGCAACTCTACAAGGACTCCCCTGAAACAGAAGTTTGCATCAGCACTTCTTTGCTATACTAGACGCTCTGGTTTGGTAACACGAGAGACAAATGTGAATAAATGTATTTCACCCACAGGGAGGGGAGCTAGAAAGGGGGAAAGGGGGAAAAGCAGCTGCAAATAACCTCTCTTGTTTCTGATATTTACAACTACCTCCAAGTGGGCAGGGAATAGTTAATAGCACGGACCAGTGCAGGGCCTCTGCAACCTGAGTTCTAATGAAATCCAACCCTCCCTCCCTAAGCTAAGGGCCTTGCAGCTTAAGGAAAATGCGGCCCAGTTGCCTGGTTATGTAAGAGACCCACACCCAGACATGAACCAAGCCGGCTAAGGCAGCCTTTTGCAAATGTGCTGCTGACCGGGTTTGGCCCACTCTGGGGGCCCAGCTCTTGCCTGCCATGGTCAGCAGAGGGCCTCTCGGTCCCGGTATCTCTTTACATTGGCCGGGCAGGTTGGTTTCTTTCCCTCACCC
Source organism: Prionailurus viverrinus (assembly GCF_022837055.1). NCBI lineage: Eukaryota > Metazoa > Chordata > Mammalia > Carnivora > Felidae > Prionailurus > Prionailurus viverrinus. Next base: position 139,093,722 of record NC_062561.1, on the reverse strand, counting down.
ATTCGTTTAACTGTGCTTTAAACCCAGCAGTTGATGCATAGAGAAGGATTTATTGAGAACAACTAACCACCATGAGATGGGTAAAGGATGTTTGAGAGTTCAGTTCCCAGCACCTCCACCCCACTGAGACTGTGCCCCAGAACTTAGTGGTCAGTTCTCCCTGCTCACCTTATGTGACCTAAGATAGCATTTGACACAGCTCATTGCTCTTTTCCCCCTGCCTCCAGGACAAACCTACCTTCTCTTTCTCTCTCTCTCTTTCTCTCTCTCTCTCTCTCTCTCTCTCTCTCTCACCTTTCCTTCTCAATCTCCCTCATCTTCTAAATTTTGGCAGGTTGCAGGGTCCTAGGATCAATCGTCACATTCCCTCTGCCTCTCTCTCCCTCTCCCACATCCCCTGGATCATCTAACAACATGGTCTCACAGATCACTGTACGATAATGACTCCTATAGTTTCATCTCCGACCCCAACCTCTCCCCTGAATCACAACCCTGTCCTTGACATCTCCACAGAGTTGTCCAACATCCGCGAGTGCAAAACAGAACTCCTGACTTTCTCCCTTCTCCACGTGCTCCTCACAGTGAAGGGCAACTCTGCCTTTCCTCAGAGTCACCTTGACTGTTCTCTTTCACAACCCAACAGACCCACAGTCCGGCCTTTTTTTTTCCTTCTACCTCCAGCCACTGCCCTGCCAAGGTGAGTCACCACCATCTCGTGCGCAGCCCATTGCAAGATCACTGTCCTCTTAACTGGCCCCCTCGCTTCCACTTTTCTGCCCTTGACAACCTGCCCTCTGCAACATACAAAGGCAATCTCTTTACAAAGAAAACCAAATCATGTCTTGACTCTGCAAAATTCTCCAGTAGCTACCCATCTCATTTTGAGTACAAGCCAAACTTTACTCCAACCTACCGTGCCTTACTTACTAAGATGGCTCTAGGACCCACTTTAACACGGGCAGGGCGTGTCTGAGGAAGGTATCTCCCCACACACGCAAGCAACTCGCAAACACCAATGGAGCGTTCTACAATCAAACTCAGTTCTGACACTCTCCACCCAGAGATAACATCGGAATCCACAGGTTAAAGGCTCAGTCCTAGGAGACTGCTCCCCACCCCCGGTTCAACCGGATGCAAGTCCAGCTTGTCACCTATACTTCCGACCAACTAGCTATAAACCAGAGGTTGCCGTGAGCCCCTCTCCTTAGGTGTGATTAATTTGCCTGAGAGGTTCAAAGACCTGAGAATAGCATTTTACTAATTCAACTTCTGGTTTATTAGAAGAGAATATAACTCAGGAACAGCTACGCGGAAGAGATGCATATGGGACCTTCCATGTTCTCTCAGTGCAATGCTATCTTGACACCTCTGTTTTCCATCCAGAAGCTCTCTGAATCCTGGCCTCTTTGTCTCATTACATAGACCTGATTGATTAAATCTTTGGCCATTGGTAGGATGCGTGGGTGGCTCAGTAAGTTAAAACTCTCACTTTGACTCAGGTCATGATCTCACGGTTCATGAGTTTGAGTCCCGAGTCAGGCTTTGCGCTGACAGCTGGGAGCCGGGAGCCTGGAGCCTGCTTTGGATTCTGTGTTCCCTCTCTCTCTTCTCCTCTACAGCTCTCTCTCTCTCTCTCTCTCTCTCTCTCTCTCTTGAACGTGCACATATCCTGTCTCTCAAAAATAAACAAACATTAAAAACATTTTTTTGGGGGGCGCCTGGGTGGCTTGGTCGGTTAAGCGTCCGACTTCGGCTCAGGTCATGATCTCACAGTCCGTGGGTTTGAGCCCCGCGTCGGGCTCTGTGCTGACAGCTCAGAGCCTGGAGCCTGTTTCAGATTCTGTCTCTCTCTGTGACCCTCCCCCGTTCATGCTCGTCTCTCTCTGTCTCAAAAATAAATAAACGTTAAAAAAAAAAAACAAAAAAACATTTTTTTTGGCCATTGGTGACTGAACTCAATCTTCAGCCCATTTCCCCTTCCCTGGAGGCAGGGGCGGGGCTGGGGGGCACTAAAAGTTCCTACCTTCTAATCACATGGCCCGTTCTCCTGGCAACTAGCCCCCAAATCTTAGGTCCAAAAGTCACATCTTTATCACGTTCACTACTTAGGACATTCTAAGAGTTTTAGGAACTCTTTGCCAGAAACAGGAGAAAGCCCAAATATGTACTTCCTACTACAAATCACAGTATCAGACTTATCCAATCTGCCCTTTCTCCATACTCACCCAACCTCTCTGAAGCCTACTGATCACTCTACTCCAGCTACACTGTCCTTGCTATTCCACGCCTCCGGCCATTTGCACTTGCTATACTCTCTACCAGGATTGTTCTTGCCCTAGATAACCAGATGCTTTGCTTCCTCACTTTCATCAGCTCTTTACTCAAATGTTATCTTATCAAACAGGCTCTCCCAGGCCATTAGGTATATAAAACAACACCTCCCCCAACCACCTGCTCTCTTTTCCCTTATACCATTAATCATCACCTAACACATTACGTATATATTATATATTGTGTTTCCTTCTACTAAAATGTAAACTCCCTCAGAACAGTGACATTGAATGCTTTCTCCACTATATCCCCAGGGCCTAGAACTATGTCAAGTACATAAGAGATACTTAATAAATATTATCTGAAGGCGTGAATACTCTTCATTAAGAAGAGAAACCTTGTACCAGGTACAACTAAGAGACTATTCCTTTCCCACCTGACAAATTTCCTCAGATTCTGGAAGTTTTCTTGCGAGCTGCTCAGCTGTTCTTGCTCTACACCTGGTTGTGAGGGGAGTATTGCTTTCTTATTTTTTCCATTCATTCCGTCATTCCCTTTTCCAACATTTACTGAGTCTACTGACTACCAGCCACCGTGCTACCTGTTGGGCCCAGCCCAGGTCCCTCAGCCTCCATCTCAGGCCCTTAAAAACATCTTTAAGTACAGTCGGGCACCTGGGTGGCGCAGTCGGTTAAGCGTCTGACTTCAGCCAGGTCACGATCTCGCGGTCCGTGAGTTCGAGCCCCGCGTCAGGCTCTGGGCTGATGGCTCGGAGCCTGGAGCCTGTTTCCGATTCTGTGTCTCCCTCTCTCTCTGCCCCTCCCCCGTTCATGCTCTGTCTCTCTCTGTCCCAAAAATAAATAAATGTTGAAAAAAAAAATTAAAAAAAAAAAAACACAACATCTTTAAGTACAGTCATTACAGACCACTTCCCCAGGAGGTCCCCTAACCAGGCTCTAAACAGCCACAAGCTGTTCTCCTTCTCTGAGCCCTTCCTGCCCGTTCCCTCTGTGTTTTGTCCTATCTGATGTACCACACTCTGGGGACAGAAGTTTTATTTCGTTCCTCCTGGTAGGACAAGCAACTTCCTGGTGGGGGTCTGAGCTAAAAACAGATTCTCCCATTGTGCCGAACCCTGCAGGTGGCAGGCGCTTCCTGTGCAACACCATCCGACATGCCCGCGGGCAGCGGCAGCCCAAGAATTCCTCTTTCTTCTCTTTATTTTAAAAACCCGGTGATCACTCTTTTATTAAAGCAACAATGGACGATCAGGCAGATTTGCAAGGTAAAGGTACTAGGAAGATCAGGGGAAAGAAAGCCAAAACATTAAAATGGAGAGAAGAAAAACACTAGGTACTCCAAGAATCAGCATCTATTAAACACCTGCTCTATAACAGGTAATTATACTAGGTAACACTGCTATTACAGCTCACACTGATACGATGCTTTCTCTAAACCAGGCACTGTATCATTTCCATTTAATGGCTCATTGGATCCTCAGAATGATCCTTTGAAACAGTACTATTTCTCATTTCCATTTTACAGAGTAAGAAACCGTGGTGCCATTTAAATAACTTCCCCAAACTAGTCAACGGCAGCTCCACACAGGCACTCTGCTAGCTGATTCAAAATACTTTATTTAATAACTGGGTTTACGGAGTATCCCACTTGAGCTAAATAAAATGGCATTTCAGCAATGTCTGGCATTTTCCCATTAGGAACTTTCATTAATGTGTTACAATATGACTTGTGCCTACGTGTGTTTGTTCACTTCCTGAGCCCATGCTTTCTGCCTCTGTAGATCTGCTGCCGGAATAAGACAGTCTGAGTCTCGCTGAGAAAACATTCATAGGACAGTAAGTCGAGGATTTCATTTTGTTCAGCCACACAACAACGTACAAGGTAACTGAGAGCAAGACTGGAAAGATACACGGAGATGTTAGCTGCTCTCTTCTGGGTAATGGAGTACAACAAAGTGGCTTTTAATTTCAACTCTTCACTTTCCAGATTTTCTCGAGTTCTAACAGTAACAGTTTTTACACGTAAAACAAAGGAAGAAATAGGCTGTGTCTTAAAAATGTGCCGATGTGAAAGAACGGCTGCAGAATCTCGGGCAAAATACCAGGTAATCGGTAAACCGACCGTATCAGATAATACCCATGTAAATGCATTAATTGAAGTGTTTTCTGCAGGAGTACATAGGACCGTTCTGGCCCATCTGCGAGCCCAACTCTCCCTAGCCACCTGAGATGTTATCGTGTTGGCTTTGTAGACAAGGAAGGTGAGGCCCAAAGAGAATGACTAACCCACTAAAGCTATGAAGTGACAGAACCAGAATGCAAATGGTGCCCAATGAGACAGCCTTTCTCACTGCAGCACACTAGCCCCTGACTCCCAACTTGAAAGAGAACTTTTGCCGAATTCTGAAATTTACAGTAGCCCTTTCTGTCACTGGTCTCCGGGTGTTCCACAAGGATGAAAAACACTCACCGTCCTACGTGAAAAGGAACATTTTCAGGGCTAGACTGCCATTTATCTCCTTGCTTATTCTTCCTCTAAGTTTCTCTTAGGATTTTCCTGATATTAGTCTTGGCCCGGAAAAATCTCTTGACCTCATCCTTCTGAGTTGGACTTGAGGTCACAGAAAAGAGCCATCCACATTCTAAAATTATCCCCAGCCCAGGAATTTCCTGTGGGTCATAATGTAAAATGAAGTTACTCGAAGATGTACATGTACACCACGGCATGCCTGGGAGAATGCAGGGAACCTCTATCTACCAAAACAGAGTGGTTCTAACGTTGATCCAAATGCCTACTTCATCCTCAGAACTTCCTCAGCCTCCTGGGATCCTGTGAAAGAAAAGGGAGCCCTGGGATAAGATCAGACCTCTCGACCTATTCTGTTAACAGTAAGAACTGAGGACAAAAGTCAAGGGATTCCAAAGGTGCTGAGGTGAAAGCGGTTTTTCCAGCCCTCTCCCTCAGAACAACAATTTAAAAGCCTTTCTAAATAACAAGTTACAACTTGGTACTCTAAAATCAGATCCTAAAAGAAGCCCTATTCTGCTGTTCTGAAAGACCTCATTATCAAAATTATCCAAGAAGAGAATAGGCCTTTTCCTGGTCATACACCAGAGGCACGGGGGGGGGGGGGGGGGGGGGGGGGGGGATGCAGAGAAGGCTGAAGAGAGCAAGAAAACATTGTTCTTAGAGAACAGTAACAATTTTCTCCCAAATCTTTCCAAGTTCTCATTCCTAATTATAGTAACACAAAGTAGCCTTTAAGAGCACCTATGTTTATGTGTGCAAAAGCAGTTTAACTGTGTAACTTTTTTCCACCCTTTCCACCCTGGCTTCTCCCAAGCTATCTGGGACATGTTCAGTCATGTATTGTGATTAGACTTAACCAGCAATTCCTTTCTTTTTTTAAAAATTTTTATTTTTTTTTAAGTCATCTCTACGCTCAACATGGGGCTCGAACTCGAGACCCTAAGATCAAGAGTTTCATGCGCCTCCGACTGAGCCAGCCAGGTGGCCCAGCAATTCCTTTCCTTCTTGATGTAGCTGGGGCCTAAATCAAGTTAGTCTACACAAAGGAGCACTAAGTAAACCGAAGGGGAAAAAAAGGAGCACATCATACAACCACCAGGACAGAAGTGAAAGACATCAAATAAACTGGCAGGACTTTGACAAGACCTTTCCTGTTAACTGTAGAGAAAAAATACAAACTAACTGATAAGGAAGATGCTCCTATATGTCATCATCACAAGAAACCCTATGAATAATTCATATCCTGGATTATCTTATAGAAAAAAAAACCAATGTCAAATAAAAATGATTATATCCACTTCAGAAGTCACACGGAGCTCCAATTCTCCAGCACCCATCTGTAGAGCTATGTGTTTTTGCCCCACTTAACATCCCCAAAAGTAACTAAGTTCCACTACCACAAAGGAACTATGTTAATGAAATGGAGAATTCTCCACTAAAACGTAAATCCTTTCACTTTTGGGGGGGATGAATGACATTAGTTTCAGGTGAATAACAAGGATTTGATATTTGTATATATTGCAAAATGCTCACAATAAGTCCAGTTAACATCCATCGTCATACACATATTTTTTCTTGTGATGAGAACTTTTAAAATCTACTCTCTTACCAGCTTCCAAATACCTCTCACTTATTTTTGTGTGCTCAACAACATGTCGATTGAATGAATGAATGAATCAATCAATCAATGATGAAAGCCAAGCACTGCTTGGCATTCCTCCTAACTGTTCTGGGTTTCTCCCAGATGGGAAACTCTACTTGATTTCTGAAAGGATTCAGAATCCTGAGCAACTCTGGAAACCTCTGGGTAAATTAGTACGAATGATAGCTGGATATAACATTTGTTAGAATTCATAACGGGGTTTTCATTGGCAGGGACAAAAGAGATCAAAGAAATGAGACATGTGGTTTCCTTGCCTGGGGGGAACTCACGTTGATGGGCTTTCGTACTTCCACATGGGGCTCTGAAGGAGACCACCTTGCAGACTGCCCCACACCATCACAAGGGAAACCACTGCCAAGAACACTTAGTGGGAGAGTGAGGTCAGGCAGCAGGGCCAGCTTTCCCGAGCTGCTCCCACTTGCCTAAGTGGGGGGAATGGGTCCCTAAGATCCTACAGGCCTGTGAGAGGAGTATTAATGGCTGAGTAGAGTACTTGTGGCTTGCCACGGACCCGCCACGGCACCAAGGAAAGGACCCTGGAGCAGATATCTCTAGAGAAACACCCAAGCCAGCAGCCTGGGACAGAGATCCCAAGTTTTATATAGTATAACAAGGGTGAGGCCAAGTCAGTGAAGGAGAAGTCACCAGGAGAAATCTAGACTAACACCAGGGAGAGGATACAGTTGCAGGACATTGGTCAAAGATGTCACGGCACCCCATAAAAAACATTCATGCCTTAGGGAAGAGCCCAGGCCAGCAGATCTGTAGCAGACACCAGGAGGACCCACGGGACATTCAAAAATTAGGCCTCTTCTAAATGCCCCCCTCCTCACCAGAAAAATCACATTCTATAGCAGCTTGGCCAGAAAGAGGAGGATCAGAAAGAAATTGGATCAACTGGATATTTTACTTGGAGAGACTGAACAGCGAAAATAATGGTTTCTATTCTTGCATCATACCAAGTTTTCTGTATTAGACTAAAATACATCCTTTCCCCTCCCCACCGTCTGGAGTATAGGACTTCATAACAATATCAGATCTATTACAGGCAAAATAAAGGAACCAAGACAAAATGAAAAAGTATCTGAGTATAGTGTGAGTAAATCTGTGCCAAAATATGCTTTAAATATTTACTGCCTGCTTTCTGTGATCCAAGCAGTAGAGTTGTGAAAACAGGTCACCCGGCTCTGTCCTCAAGGAATTCACTGTCTTAGCGCGAGACATTCAATACTAGCTGCCACGCACTAATGAAGGGGCTATTATAAAAACATGCAAAAGCCAAAGTGGCAAGGATAAGTTTACTGCAGCATCATTCGTAATAGCCAAATTGTGGAAGCAGCCCAGCTGTCCATCAATCAATGAACGGATAAAGAAGACGTGCTGTATATACATAATGGACTATCACTCAGCCATTAAAAAGAATGAAATCTTGTCATTTGGAACAACATGGATGGAGCAAGGGTTATAATCCTTAGCAAAGAAAGTCAGAGAAAGACAAATGCCATATGAGCTCGCTCATATGTGAAATTTGAGAAACAAAATAAATGAGTGAAGGAACAAAAACGACAGACAAATCAAGAAACAGACTCCACAGGGCACCTGGGTGGCACAATGGGTTAAGTGTCTGACTCTTGATTTCAGCCCAGGTCATGATCTCACGGTTCATGGAATCAAACCCCGCATCAGGCTCTGTGCTAAAAGTGAGGAGCCTGCTTAGAAATCTCTTACTCCCTCTCTCTGCCCCTCTGCCTGCCTCTCTCTCTCTCTCTCTCTCTCTCTCTCTCTCTCACACACACACACACACACACACTCACACTAAAAAAAAATACATTAAAAGAAAGAAAGAAAGAAAGAAAACAAGAAAGAAAGAAAGAAAGAAAGAAAGAAAGTTAGTTCTAACTACAGAGAACCAACCGATGGTTACCAGAGGGGAGGTGGATGGATGGATGGGGGAAATAGGAGATGGGAATTAAAAAGTACACTTATCATAATGAGAAAATAAATTCTAAAAATTTTTAAGAAGAATGATGAACTCAGGGAATTCAGAGGTCTTGCAGAAAACAAAACCTTCAAGCTGTGTCTTACAGAACAAGTTGAGAGATTACATACATAATCTCATAAAAATAAAAGAGGGAGAGAAAAGATTTACTGAAAGCATGTGAGGACATGTCACAGAACCAAGGGAATTTAACAACCAAGCCTTGAGAGGGAGGCACCTGGGCCACAACAGGACCTCAGAGAAGAGAGCAAGGGCCTGGAACCTAGCAGGACCTTATCACGCAACTGCTTCTCTCTTTACACTTAGTCTGCAGGGTTTCCTCCTACCACAGACTGCTTTCTCCCAGCAAATGGCCTCTACTCCCACCTTCCAGCGCTGCCTCTCATGAAAGGCGCTATGTCCCTCCTAACCCCAATCTGAAGAATCCCAAAGAGGGACTCTCAATGACCAAGGAGATGCGCTATGATTGGTTCAGTCTGAGTGGGATGATGCCCAGCCCACCGCATCGAAGAAGGCAAGGTCACATGAGAAGGTGCCAGCATCATTTGGACCTATGGCCAGAGCAGTGGAGGGGCCACTCTGGAAATAATCTGAATGTTCAGCAAAGGGAAGGAGGATGGTAGGCAGACAAGAATAATTATCTAGGCCAATGCAACATTTGCCGTCACTCTTCATGTCCATAACCCCAGGAGTCAACAGTGTATGAGTCTGGGATATGTTCCATCACTTTAATACATTCTTTGTAGTCTGACTCTGCCCCTTTGGAGGGATCACTTACCTATTAAAACCCCACCAGGTCACCACAGGCTATTAAAATGACAGCCCTTTCAAACCAACATCCCTCAGCTTGAACTGCTCTCTTTGCCTTGAACTTCAACAGTAATTTTTCCTGACTTCTATGGGATTTATCACTTTCTGCCTTAATATATCTGAATAAACAACTACTAGCTCTTGCCCCAAAGTTCAGAGGTAGGGAGGAGTCCCTAACCATGGGGTAATAAATTGGAATAGTTCCTCCCTTCCACTTACAGGGATTAGTGTAGAAATCACCTCGCCCAAGAATTTAAACCACCCCCCCCCAAAAAGAAAAAAAAATCAGTTTCAATTATGTGGCCAAGTATTTGTTTAACTAAAGGGAGCCATGAGGCTCCCTATGTTGTTTGGCAAGGGGCTCGTAACTGGCATCCTTTCCTCTGCCGACCAAGGTTTCCAAGCAGACTCTGAAATTAGAACCACCCTGCTCTCCAGTTAGACAGTATCTTCATTGTGAACCAACAAAATCTTAGCAGGTTATGTCACCTTCAATAAAATGTTTCTCTTCCTCAATAAGGATTTCTGTGGTGACCTATTCCCCCGATGGTGGTCAGGCATCCTTTTGGGGAATTCCAGAACTGAAAACACACAGGCACACGGAAGTCTACACGTATGTTCAAAGAAACTTCATGAAAGGAAGAAAGGAAAACATGGACCAGAACGAGTAAGGCCGTGATATACAAGTCATTCGCCTTTAAAAATTACATTTCAACCTGTTGAAATGTCATCGTACTTTGAACACTCACTGCATCAGGGGATTATTTTTCAGGCTATGTACCTGCCCTCCTCAATGAGCTCACAGGAAAGGCTCAAACAGTTCTGGGATGATTCTGTCTCCATTGCCAGCAAACTCACTCCCTCTAACTTCATCTTTCTGTCTGAGACAAACCTGTGAACTTTCCAGGACACACTGGAAGCTCCCCCATCCCATCCTCTTCTCAAGGCACCCTGCCTCTTTCTCTCCTCAACCCAGCACCCAGCGCGGCACACATCTGTTCATCTCTTCCCACCCAAACGACAATGTGTGGCACTACTATATGCATAAGGGAACGGATCTACGAAGACGTAGAAACCCCTCTACCACTTTGCTCCTCCCAGGTTTTCACTGCTGCTTCTCTTTCTAGTCAATGATTCACAGAAGAGGGAGCAGCTAATATGGTGAGACAAAATGGCACCCTTTGAATGTAGGGAGCTACTCATGGAAGTTCTCCTCCACCAAGAGGGGTACAACAACCCGAGAGGAACGAAACCTCTCAAGTCAATGTCCTTGATGTAGGACTGGCTTTTCACTTATTAGCTCTGATCTTGGACCCCTCATTTCCCTACTATGAGCCTCACAGCCCCCAAAAAATAAATGAAGCAGATAACTGCACCTATTTAACATACAGATCTTTTACAAACTAAGTCGTGTGAAAAACACTTTATCTGGACCTCACTTGTGTATTCACTCTCCTTCCTTATTCCACCACTGGTTACTGTTCTCTGCACTGCCACAAGAATCACTTTAAAACTCACTGAGCTTCAGTTTCCTCGCTTGGAAGCCAGAGGTAGTAGCCACCTTACAGAGTTATTTCGAGAATCAGTTATCATTTATGTAGGGCGCCTACCACAGCTTAGTTAACAGTGGCTATGATGATTAATTAAGTGCCACACAAATCTTATTTTGACTATAGCTACAGAAAACATGGTACTGTCTAAGCTCTCCAAGGTAGTGAAGCTTTCTGATAGGCACTGCCTCCTTTGGCAACGACAGACCAGTTTTTCACGAGCAAACAGGGGTCAAAAGCCCTCTTTCATACTTTGCAATCAGAGAGGCACAGGACATAAGCTGGAGTAGGAGAGAGTGACAGAAGTTGCCTAAGTGGATGAAACGCACAAAGAACAGTTGAACATTTTCTGGGCCCTGGTGATGTGAATTAAAGAATACATCTTAAGGACTGAAGAATAATTATGGTTAACTTAGGTAAGGCCCAATCCCTGGATTTTTTCACCTTTGATTTATAAACATTAATTTCCTTGGTTCAATCTCCTACCGAAACCAACAAAACAAGAGTCCAGGCATTCCTTGAGTCTCTGAAGCGGAACGGTCAAGGATTCTAGCCCACCCCAATCATTAACCACACGGCTCCCAGTACAGCCTGTCCTGGCCATGAAATGACAAGGGGCAACTTTCAAGAATCCCAGGATACTTCTGAGGCAGCTTGTTTTTTAAATGCTTTCACCCTCCGCTTACGTCGTCACATTCCCTTCTAGACGTGGCCATTTCCAAAGGTACTGCTTCTAAGTTAGTCCTTTTCTCTTCCATGCTGGCAGCATGAGGGGAAGAAAGCACTATATTCACTTTTTAGTGGATGTAGGTATTGGTGGGTTTCTGCTCATCTCGCTTTCCTGTTTTTACCAAACCTTCTCTATTTTCCCAGCTCTCTGAACAAGCCAGGAATGTGTATGTGTGTCTATTAGAGAATGGTGATAATAAGGACAAGATGGAGTGTTAAAAGACAGAATACTAACTAGGGGGATCAGGACAGAGAAATCCGAGTGAATAAAAGAGAATATTTCTGGGGTGCCTGGGTGGCTCACTTGGTTAAGCAGCCAACTTCGGCTCAGGTCATGGTCTCATGGTTCACAAGTTCAAGCCCTGCATCGGGCTTTGTGCTGACACCTCAGAGCCTGGAGCCTGCTTATTCTAGGTCTTTCTCTCTCTCTCTCTCTCTCTCTCTCTCTCTCTCTCTCTCTCTCTCTCTCCTCTCTCTCTCTCTCTGCTCCTTCCCTGCCCGTGCACTCTATCTCAAAATAAATATTTACCAAAAACAACAGTATTACCAACAAAATAAGAGAAGTTTGCTAATAAGGCAGAAATCCCAGGTCTCCAAACCTCCTTCCTGACTTCCCAAGTGACCAGAACTTAGCTTCTACGAATGATGTCGGTGATAACTAGAAGAAAGAGCAAGAAATACAAGCCACCTTAGTTTTAAAGACCGATGATAATTAGGTCACCCTACAAGAGACCAGAGACCACAGTTCTGGCACAAACAGGCCACTGGGCTGAAAAAAAATCCAGCTTCCTGGTGTTTCTTCCAGTATACAGACATAGCATGCCCAGGTGTTGTGAGATGTGCCACCCATCCTTAGTGCTAAGATCCCTGTAAGCAGGGACAGTACCTGTCGGGTTCACCACTTTGCCCCACCTTCTACGACAATGCCTGCTATTCTGGAAATGCCTGTTGAGCACATAATTCTCCATCACTTCACCTCTTTGGGCCCATAACCCTCATCTATAAAACGAGGCAGGGAGACCAGGTCACCTCTAAGTGGTTCTGGGACTCTGTCGAGCCAACACTGCAGTGTGACGAAACCCACTCTTCACAACTAGGCCGTCATCATTTAAGTGTATTTATTTTGAGAGAGAGAGAGAGAGAGAGAGCATGCACACATGCACAAGCAGGGAAAGGCACAGAAAGAATCCCAAGCAGACTCTGCACTAAGAGCACAGAGCCCGACATGGGTACTTGATCTCACAAACCATGAGATCATGACCGGAACTGAAATCAAGAGTTGGATGCTTAACCAACTCAGCCACCCAGGCGCCCGTCGGCCATCATCATTTAATGAAAAAAGCAAGCAGGAGACACAGACGATTCTCTGCTATCAATTTTATTTCCACTTGTCATTTATGATCTGCAAATAGTTTGATTCTCGAATCCCAAGTACCAGCTTTCACTTTAACTGAGTTTAATATAGTTTAACATAGCTATGTTGTGACTTTTTGCTGTACCTCACACTGGCTGTGTTCCAATTTTAGATTTCTTTTTTTTTTTTTTTTAATTTTTTTTTTCAACGTTTATTTATTTTTGGGACAGAGAGAGACAGAGCATGAAGGGGGGGGGGCAGAGAGAGAGGGAGACACAGAATCGGAAACAGGCTCCAGGCTCTGAGCCATCAGCCCAGAGCCCGACGCGGGGCTCGAACTCACGGACCGCGAGATCGTGACCTGGCTGAAGTCGGACGCTTAACCGACTGCGCCACCCAGGCGCCCCCCAATTTTAGATTTCTAAGGGCAGCATGATTAATGTGTGCCCTACACCCCCAGTGGACTCACAAACTTCTCCACCGGCCTCCTCATCGTTAATCCCACATCTCTCCCGGTTGTGAGGCTATGCAGGTCCCCAGAAACACAGACATCCACTCAGTCTGCCAGGCCCAAAAACATACGAAGATTATTCCCCAAGCTGGAATGAGGTTAAATGAGCACAAAGATCTAATAATCCTACAGAACAGCAACCTGCCTTCAAGCAGTTCTCACCATACCAGAGTAACGCTCCAAAGAATTAATGACATAGTGTATCTCCCCACTTTAAGTAATTTAGAAGTTTATAAAAATTATTCGGGGTGGTGGGGGGCACTTGGGTGGCTCAGTCAGTTAAGCATCCGACTTCGGCTCAGGTCATAATCTCACAGTTTGTGAGTTGGAGCCCCACATCGGGCTCTGTGCTGACAGCTCGGAGCCTGGAGCCTGCTTGGGATTCTGTGTCTCCCTGTCTCTCTGCCCCTGTCCAGCTCACTCTGTGTGTCTGTCTCTCTCAAAAATAAACATTAAAAACATTTTTTAATTATCTGGAAGTAATTTCAAACTTCCAGACAAGTTAGAAAAACAGCACAAAGAACACCATTATATTATCGTTACCCAGATTTACCTATTGTTAACATTTTACTCCATTTTCTGTATATGCCTGAGCTTGCTTTTACATGCACATGCTTGTGGTCTCTCTTAGGTAAAGTTTTCCTCCTGAACGATTTAATGGTAAGTTGCATTTATCATGGTCCCTTGCCCCAAAGAACAAATTAAGTTTTAAAATTCAAACAGAAAAGTGGAATGTGGTACAACAGTTTTTTTTTTTTTTTAATTTAACGTTTATTTATTTTTGAGACAGAGAGAGACAGAGCATGAACAGGGGAGGGGCAGAGAGAGGGAGACACAGAATCTGAAACAGGCCCCAGGCTCTGAGCTTTCAGCACAGAGCCTGACGCAGGGCTCGAACTCACGGACCGCGAGATCATGACCTGAGCTGAAGTCGGCCGCTTAACCGACTGAGCTACCCAGGCGCCCCTGTACAACAGTTTTTAAGTCCCCAGTACGAGATTTTCAAGGATGGTAGCAGAGCCGTAAGGGGACTTTGTTAAGGATGAGGCTTTCTACCACCCCTGGATGTCTAACCAAGGTTAATCCTGGGGGTGGCCTTGACCCCAGCCAAAGAGAAAGGGGACACACACACACACACACACACACACACACACACAAATACCACCCCTCTATTTTATTTTAGAAGGAAAAAGGCCCTTGAGGCAAACCAGCTACGTTGACAACTGCCAGCCTCCATTTTTCTCAGCAAAAATTTGCCCAGGGTGATTCCGTAGGTCACCCTGTTCTAGAGAATACAGAATTCTGCTCCCTAACAATGCTACAGGGACAGTCCACTTTCAGAAACAGCTCTTCTGCCTTCAAGCTCATGAAAATGTTCCCTTGTCCTTGAATTAAAAACATAACCACATAACTCCCCACATAAGATAAAGGGCAGAATGCAGGACTACCTTTCCTGCTCTGGTAAACCTCAGAAAACAACAATTGCCACCTGCTGAGGGCCGGGGATGGTGCAGTAAATACTCAGGATACCTCACTGCACCCAAACACTAACTTGTCCCTTGATTTCCAAGGACTGTACGATAAGAATGAGTTCAAGGGGGAATAAGTGGTATAAACTGACTGCGTTATTAATCATGCTACAAATAAATGACTTTTCCTCTGACAGCAAAGCGTTTTGTACTCTTGGTAATTACTAATAAACTTTTTAATGTAGGACTATATCCCCTGGAGATACACAGGCTTTCTTGTTTAAACCGCTTGCTTAAAATCCCTTTCTTAGAATGACTATCAAATCAACAGTATAAAATGGAACACTTTTCTTAGGTAAAGAATCAAAAACAAACACAAACAAAAAAACCACCCACTTGAAAACAAACACCAAAGAAGCAGAAACTGGATACTGAATATGTACACAGTTCTTTAAATCAACAGGACTCTCCGTTATCAAGGTAACTCCAAGGTAACTCCGATAAAGTGAGTCTGAAACAGTTACCTTGTACTAAATTCCCCCCACGCACTTTTTTTTTAAAAAGAGAAGTGCACGTGCATAATTCAGCACAAAGGCAGAGTCAAAGTGAAAGGAACCTAAGAACCAGCAGGTTTACCTCAGAAGCCTATCTGCAAAGTATTTTGAGAGTTAGAGTTTTATAAAGACATGTGTAAACTTGCAGTTCATCAGACAAGAGTCTGGCAAAGCAATGAGGAAAAGAAAGGTAAGAATACGAAAATCCCTGGCGTGGCTCTGAGGGAAATAAAAGATTCCGGGATCTACCTTGCTTGGACGCCCTCCGCCGAATCTTCATTTTGGGGAAGGAAGGCCATGAGTAGTTAAAGGGGGAGTCCGAGTCCGAATCCATCTTTTGTTTTGCTTAAATCAACAGATTCAACAGGAGAGACTCAGGAAGAACTGTGGGCGTCCCCCGCCAGGAGGCGAGTCTACCATGTGATGTCAAAGGAAGGAATGGGGCTGGGTGAAAAGCTCCCGAACACGGGGAGGGAGAGGCAATAAACGTTTTGCTTCCTTCAGGCGTCCAGGCATGTAGACTGAGAAGGAGGCTGTAAATATTAAAGCCAAACGAAGGAAGTGAAAAAGGAGAGAGAGGCAGCTAAGGGTTGTACTGGTACATCACAGTCCAGTTATTCAAAAGGTCACTGGGAGCAAATGAATCATTAACTCCCCTCTTCTTGTGGCTGGAAATGGACTGAATTCAAATAGAGTGGCCTGGCTTCAAGAAAAGCCTCCAAATGCACTTGTTTTGTTCTGGAGCTGGAGGATCGTTTACAGAAAAGCCACCCTGCACAGCGATGTAAAGGTTGAGGTTTACAAGTGTGGACAGCCAGAGAGCTCAGTACACAGGCAAATAAAAGCCATCACACTCAAGGCGAGGAGTTTTCCAGAGCAATCTGTTCTTTCATAGCATTGACAGTGTCAGCAGATTTTCAAATTCTAGGGCCGAAACAACTCTGATAATTCATTTAACAATCTAGTCTCCCTACACTTTTAATGCTACAGTGGCTGGAAGCTTTTACTGTTACAGACAATTCTACTCATTAAATACATGCAAAGTCCTCTACTAGTGTTCAGCACAATTGGGGAATTCTTCAGCTGTCACTAAGTTTGGCTTCAATCTTAAGGATTGGGGTACCTTTAGAGCTTGGCTCTAACCCTACAGTCCCTCTCAACAGAGCTAGTGACTAAGTTACCACAAACCAAGAGTTCCTACAGGTTCCGCTTAACGAGCCTCTGGTAATTAGCATTCAGTACAAGCCCATCACCACCTCCACCTAAACCGAACACTACGCAAAGTCACTTCCCTGCTCTCCACGAGCACACCGATACATGGGACCCACAGAAGTTCAAGCAAAGCAGCCAAGAGCTGTGGCAGAAAAAAAAAAACACATGCCAAGTCTCAGAGGGGAGCCTCTTCTAAGCATTTATTTTGTATTATTGATAGCAGGAAATGGTGTGTTTTCTTTTGTGACGTCATCTGCCACCCAAATAAACTAAGACTGTGGAAACGATATGAAGGCCTGAGTGACTCTGCAGATCTGAAGCATAGCAATAGGTGTCATACTTAATATTCCTTTTCACCACAATTATTTCCCAAATTGTTGACTTGATCATGCCACGCTGTCAGAAAGAGATGCGTAATCTGCTCCATAATAGCTAATACCGTCTGATTGGGTGGGGAGTAGGTGAGAGGGCCAGATGGAACTGGATCAAGGGGAGAAACCACTTAATTTCCAATTCAAATCAAAATTAGAATTACATGAATCGCGGTTGTGTTTTTATATGGTTTGCTACACAAATACCACATACAAATATAACCAAATGCAACTAGGAGACAGTTGTAAGCATTACAACGGAGTCAAAATAAACATTAATACATGTTTTACTTCGTGGCCTTTTATTTGAAAAATACTTCTCTTAATTAGCTAGGTGCAATTCTAAGAATAAATTATTCTCAAGCCTTGTACCAGGTTAGAGAGTTTTAGTCCACATGGATCTTGAGCAAGAAAATAAAATCTTGAAGGTGAGTGTTTCTATTCATTCTCTAAGTTTTAAAGCTTAGAAACATGCCAGGGACACTGTGGGCATATGATGAATGAATGATGTACACTTACTTAACCTGTGGATAGAGAAGCTTTACATGTCATTCTGTAGTATTTTTAATATCCTGATTGAAAATATGTATTAAAAAAAATTTTTTGGGGGGCGCCTGGGTGGCGCAGTCGGTTAAGCGTCCGACTTCAGCCAGGTCACGATCTCGCGGTCCGTGAGTTCGAGCCCCGCGTCGGGCTCTGGGCTGATGGCTCAGAGCCTGGAGCCTGTTTCCGATTCTGTGTCTCCCTCTCTCTCTGCCCCTCCCCCGTTCATGCTCTGTCTCTCTCTGTCCCAAAAATAAACAAACGTTGGAAAAAAAAAATTTTTTTTTAATCAACTGTAGGTGATACACAATGTTATATTAGTTTCAGGTGTAGAAGACTGAATGAACACTCTTGTTATGCTCAGTAGGTCTACCATCTGTAGTTACCATACAAGGCTATTAGAGTACCATTGACCATATTCCCTACGCCACAGAAAATAGGTAGCCTCACGAGACTTCCTGTAGCTTTATGTTAAGTGTTTTAAAGTATCGTTGTGTTTTACTCATCACAATAGTATCTTTATTTGACAAAATAAAAGTAAAACAACAGTACTGGTGAGTGGACAAAGCCCACTGTTCTCCAAGGTTCTGGGCAATACTTCGCATGTACATAGATCCTTGGATGCCTCAGAGAGGTCTGCAGACCAAAGAAAGGGAACGTCCACCTGTCTAGACAATCATCAAACTGAAATGAAAGTGTTGGACCAGGAAATAATATTATCTTTCTCATTTGCCATGCGTGGTTAAGTTTTAGAGCCACTTAACCAGGATCAATCCCGGGTCAACCAACTACTAGAGCTGCTCCCTTCTTGACCATCAGTGACAAATAAGAAGAAAGTCAGGACAATCCCAAGAGAAATATGATAAAGTCTTTGTAAAACACATTTCTAGTAGCTCAGATGCCAAGTAGATCCATCTTAATCTAGTTTTCCCCAAAGCACGGTCCTTGGTGACCAATTACTTATCACTTGATTATTGATATGAAAATTATTCTGACAATAAAATAGAACTACCCAAAAAATACATGTGAGAAGCCTAACAATATTTTCTATTCTTATTTGATGCACCAATATTTTTAAAGAATGAAATTACTGCCACTGACCAGCTATATAACATTGAATTAACACATAAAATGAAAGAGAAAATATTGTTTGCATCCCTCTATTTTTAGGCCAGTTCATTTTCTTGCTCACCAAAGAACTTCTCCCAAATGTGGGTCATTTATCATGTTTCCTGGAGTACTCAACTTTGTCCCCTGTTATACCAATATGACTGCATTTAAATCAATTCAAGATGTTATTTAGATCTCGTTCACATTCAATGGCTTAAATTCTTTGCTTTCTCTGGCTGATTCCAACTGCAGGTGGAGGAATTCAATGGTAGGTCCCCCAAGGGCCACTTTCTCACCCGCTATCATACAACTATTATGATGCCAGGGTGTGAATGATTTCATCAGCCTTACTGTGCCTCCTGTAATTAGAAAATCCTTTGTTTAGAAAATTACCTCCACTGGGTGACAAACATGCAGGGCAGATGCTGCTGAAGTTTTGGCTCTCTGCAAGACCCACACAGAAGGGAAGCTTCCCTTCATTTTCCTCGTGTCATGATGGCATGCCACCTACCTTTCAGTCTTGGTAAAATTAATCTTCCTCAGAGGGTATTTATATTTTGATTTGAATTATAATATTTGTACAATTTTCTCATCCTCCAATAAGCCCCAAAATTCCTGGAGTGCGAGAGCTGTGTCATACCCATTTTTTTTTTATTTTTTTTAACGTTTATTTATTATTGAGAAATAGAGACAGAGCATGAGCATGGGAGGGGCAGTGAGAGAGGGAGACACAGAATCCGAAACAGGATCTAGGCCCTGGGCTGTCAGCACAGAGCCCAACGCGGGGCTCGAACTCACGGACCGCGAGATCATGACCTGAGCCAAAGTGGGACGCTTAACCGACTGAGCCACCCAGGCGCCCCGTGTCATACTCATATTCTTAAGCAGTCAGATGCTGAAAAGAAAAAACCATGGGTTTGGGGAGCCATTATGTGTCTAGGCTTAGACAGTGGCTCTGTCACTTATTTAGCAACCCTAACCAAGTTACTTTCCGACCCTCACTTGTTTCATACAAAAGGAGGTCATAACGTCAATACTACAAAGAGTTGTGAGAATCAAATGGGGCAATAGTAAAGAACTTAAGTTTTCATAACTTTTTCTTAAATATTAAATAAAGTTTCCCTTTCGCTGTATTTCTCTTCTACATTATAGACACTGAAGTATTCTTATGTTTACCTCCGG
Source organism: Prionailurus viverrinus (assembly GCF_022837055.1). NCBI lineage: Eukaryota > Metazoa > Chordata > Mammalia > Carnivora > Felidae > Prionailurus > Prionailurus viverrinus. The sequence goes on along the minus strand of NC_062561.1, from coordinate 139,073,844 downwards.
AGTGATAGCTTTTTCTAAACTGAGACCTGCCAGTGTACCTGGCTAGCTCAGCCAGCAGAGCATTTAGACTCTTTTTTATTTTTTTATTTTTTCAACGTTTATTTATTTTTGGGACAGAGAGAGACAGAGCATGAACGAGGGAGGGGCAGGGAGAGAGGGAGACACAGAATCGGAAACAGGCTCCAGGCTCTGAGCCATCAGCCCAGAGCCTGACGCGGGGCTCGAACTCCCAGACCGCGAGATCGTGACCTGGCTGAAGTCGGACGCTTAACCAACTGCGCCACCCAGGCGCCCCAGCATTTAGACTCTTAAGGTGAGACACGCTAATGTGCAAAGAAGTTCCCAGACAATCATACCAAGACTGAAAGAGAAGGAAGATTTTTTTTTTCCTATTATGCTCCATTGTCTAACAACCAGAGACCACAGTTTCTAACACTGCTAGACAGCATTCTGGGGGAAAATCATTAAAAAACACAAAGAGCTGGAGGCAAAAACCCCTAATGTCAGGACAAGCCTACCCTGGCTCACTTCAGCCAGAAGAGGCAATGTAATGGAGCCTGGGATGGTCAGAATCTTCCTCAAAATCCTTTAGAAGGCACCGTGTCATCTGTTGGCATTCAACACAAGCAGTTCTTTGTTGGAGAACATTGTGACTCTGGTTATGCACCAAGTGAAATGCTTGGCTCTTACTGGGAGGCCATGCTATACAGAAAATAAGGATCTTTCAAAGCACAGCTCCTATCCATGGGCTCAAGATGTGCTCTGAGAAGGACAGTGGGCACAGGACATTCACATCGGCAGTGTCACACTCAGGGACGTGGCATCATGAGTGGAGCCAGCCAGACGTTTGAACTACAATTTTTCTCTCTACTTCTGCATTGTGTATAAACAGAGCCCATAAAATTGATTTCCTATAAAACAGACATCAACTGGGAGCATGGGACAAACACTGTTACCATAAATTAGAACTCTAGGATGCCACCATTTCCTAAAGCCATCTTATTTTATACATAAGAGTACTTTTTATTTCTTACCTACCTTAATTGCCTTGACTTATTTGAGTAAAAAACCTGCATGCCCTTTCAAAAGCTTTTTTATCACCGTACTAAGGGGAAAAACTGGGTATACCCTAGAAATCCATCAGGATGACATTACTTGTATTATGACAATATCCACATATAGTGTAAGAAGAAAATATCCAGAACATTTAGGACAGGAAAGCACATTTCTACATGAAGCAACATATTCAAGAATTACCATGTCAGGGGCACCTGGGTGGCTCAGTCGGTTAGTGTCTGATTCTTGGCTTTGGCTCAGGTCATGATCTCAGAGTCGTTGAGATCAAGTCCAGGTTGGGCTCTGTGATGACAGCATGGAGGCTGCTTAGAATTCTCTGTCTCCCTCCTCCCCCACTCACACACTCTCTCTCAAAATAAATACAGGTTTTTTTTTTTAACAAATAATCCAGTGAAGAAGTGGGCAGAAGACACGAATAGACACTTTTCCAAAGACATCCAGATGGCCAACAGACACATGAAAAGATGCTCAATGTCACTCCATTAGGGAAATACAAATCAAAACCACACTCAGATACCACCTCACGCCGGTTAGAGTGGCTAAAATGAACAAATCAGGAGACTATAGATGCTGGAGAGGATGCAGAGAAACGGGAACCCTCTTGCACTGGTGGTGGGAATGAAAACTGGTGCGGCCACTCTGGAAAACAGTGTGGAGGTTCCTCAAAAAATTAAAAATAGAACTACCCTATGACCCAGCAATAGCATTGCTAGGAATTTACCCAAGGGATACAGGAGTGCTGACGCCTAGGGGCACTTGTACCCCAATGTTTATAGCTGCACTCTCAACAATAGCCAAATTATGGAAAGAGCCCAAATGTCCATCAACTGATGAATGGATAAAGGAGATGTGGTTTATATTTACAACAGAATAGTACTTGGTAATGACAAAGAATGAAATCTGGCCATTTGCAGCAATGTGGATGGAACTGGAGGGTATTATGCTAAATGGAATAAGTCAGACAGAGAAAAACAGCATATGTTTTCACTCATATGTGGATCCTGAGAAACTTAACCGAAGTCCATGGGGGAGGGGGAGGGAAAGGGGAAAAAAAAAGTTACAGAGAGGGAGGGAGGCAAACCATAGGAGACTCTTAAATGTAGAGAACAAATGGGTGGGGGGCAGGGAGGGGAAAGTGAGTGATGGGCAATGAGGAGGGCACATGTTGGGGTGAGCACTGGGTGTTTTATGGAAGCCAATTTGACAAATTATATTTAAATAAATAAATAGGTTTTTAAAAAATTTTTTTTACTATTTTTTTTAATTTTATTTTTTAATTTACATCCAAATGAGTTAGCATATAGTACAACAATGATTTCAGGAGTAGATTCCATAGTGCCCTTTACCCATTTAGCCCATCCCCCCCACACCCCTTCCAGTAACCCTCTGTTTGTTCTCCATATTTATGAGTCTCTTCTGTTTTGTCCCCCTCCCTGTTTTTATATTATTTTTGTGTCCCTTCCCTTATGTTCATCTGTTTTGTCTCTTCAAGTCCTCATATGAGTGAAGTCATATGATGTTTGTCTTTCTCTAATTTCACTTAGCATAATACCCTCCAGTTCCATTTACATAGTTGCAAATGACAAGATTTCATTCTTTTTGGTAGCCAAGCAATAGTCCATTGTATACATATACCACATCTTCTTTATCCATTCATCCATCGATGGACATTTGGGCTCTTTCCATACTTTGGCTATTGTTGATAGTGCTGCTATCAACATGGGGATGCATGTGTCCCTTTGAAACAGCACTTGTTGGGATGAGCACTGGGTGTTTTATAGAAGCCAATTTAAAAATAAATTATATTTAAATGAATACATACATACATACATACATTTTTTTTAAAAAAGCATTATATTGTTGGGGCGCCTGGGTGGCGCAGTCGGTTAAGCGTCCGACTTCAGCCAGGTCACGATCTCGCGGTCCGGGAGTTCGAGCCTCGCGTCAGGCTCTGGGCTGATGGCTCAGAGCCTGGAGCCAGTTTCCAATTCTGTGTCTCCCTCTCTCTCTGCCCCTCCCCCATTCATGCTCTGTCTCTCTCTGTCCCAAAAATAAATAAACGTTGAAAAAAAAAAATTAAAAAAAAAAAAAGAATTATATTGTCAATGCTTTCCCTAGCAGTTAATAAGGCTAAAATGATCAATTTCTATCCAGATGATACTCTTAAGGAAAAAAAAAAAAAAGACTCTTGGTGGATCTATTTTTGTTTTAGACCTTGAAATCCTTGGCATAACCTAAAAGGAAAAAAGTATGAGCACTTGGTTTTTCTGAACAATGAATTATGAGGAATTTTGACTCTATTATGGAGAGGCAGCTGTGGACACTGGATGTGAGAGGTCCTAGGGGTGGGAAAAGCAAGGATATGAGCCACGAGGCTGGACAGAGCAAGGGTGGACAGATAGTCAAGTTTCTTGTCATAGCCTCAGGACAAAGGGATCCTTCATGACAGAAAGAGCCACGACACTTAGGGAGAGCGACATCTACATTTTAGGTTTTTTTCTGATAATTTTCCAATTCCAATTTTCCCAAATCTTCCCAAAAAAGTTTCTTATGTGCCACAAACTTATTTACAAACCTACTTTTTAAAGCCAATTTTAACATTCAAAGTTCAACTTATTCTTCTATGGACTTTTATATGATTATTTGCATGTCCAAAAGTTAACTAGGAGATATAAAATGGGCAAAAAACTTAAACAATCAGTTCTAATGTAAACTTAAATCTATCCATGCCATAGTTCTAAAGCTAAAATTCCCACAAAACAGAATGGAGAATCCTAGTTTTAAATAAAGGGTGGCTCATCTTATATATTCTAACTAGAGTATTGTTACTTCTAGGCCCTGTCAACTGGAAGAGTAAGGAGACACCTACATGTGTGCCCTAACGTGTGCATACACATTTATCTACAAATATTTCTATAAGCAACTATGCGTGTCCATGTTAACTAATCATGAGTACATACTGATGTGTCCAACTCTAATTCATTAGCACAAAGATCATTCTAGCCTCCTCTCCTTGGTTATCTACCAACTCCCACTCCAACATAACAATCTTATCTATAATCCATTTGCTTAATTGTTCATTTCCAGGGTACTTTTACAGTGGTATAATTGTTAACCTGTATCCCCGGGACCAACAATTCCATCACCCAGAGGACAATGTTTATGTACCGCTTCCTTTCCTTTCATCTTACAGACTCTACTCATTTCCAAAGTTATTGAGGTCTGAACTCTCCTCATCCCCTACAGTAAGGCATTTCATACATTTTTAGTACAATTAAATGGTTTTGTCACATTCTGTCTCCATCATAGGACCCTCCAACTTAATTTTTTTATTTGCCCATATTAAAGTTCACTCTGTATGCCATTAAGCTCTCTGAGTTTTAACAAATTCAGTGTCATGTATCCACCATCAGAGTATCTTAAAGAGTATGTTCACTCCCCTAAAACAACAACAACAAAACCCCACAATGACAGAAATATGAACAAAGGACAAAGAAGCCAACTGGAAGAGTTCCTCCATTGCCAGAGTGAGACCACTTCTGAACAATAAAGCAGGACTAGATTATGACCTCGAGTATCCAATAAATATCCAAAAATCTCTATTGACATAAATGATTGAATAAATAGGTAAGGAAGGGTATAAGCCCCCCAAGCAGGAGAATTCCAAATTATTTATTAGCACGCAAGGATGTATACAGATGACACGCCACCCCTTAAGTATGGGCTGAACATCATGACTTCCTTCCAAAGAGTATAGTGTGCAAAGAGTAGTGGGCAAGAATCATTTTACAGTGAATAAAGCTGACAAAACCCACCTCTGCCAGATAATCAAGGTCGTCATTAACAGTGAAAGTAATGACAGCATACACCAGTGAGGTGATGACAATGGCATTTTGCCTCTGTGGTATTCCTCCCCAGACCCATAACCCCAATTTTAATAATGGGAAAAAATTTTAGAAAAATAACAACTGAGGGAAATTATACCTAACACTTGACCAGTACTCCTAAAACTGTCAAGATTATTAAAAACCAGGAAAGTCTGGGCCGCCTGGGTGGCGCAGTCGGTTAAGCGTCCGACTTCAGCCAGGTCACGTTCTCGCGGTCCGTGAGTTCGAGCCCCGCGTCGGGCTCTGGGCTGATGGCTCAGAGCCTGGAGTCTGTTTCCGATTCTGTGTCTCCCTCTCTCTCTGCCCCTCCCCCGTTCATGCTCTGTCTCTCTCTGTCCCAAAAATAAATAAACGTTGGAAAAAAAAAAACAAAGAAAAACAGGAAAGTCTGAGAAATTCTCACAGCCAAGAGGAGCCTAAGGAAACATGGTAACTAAATACAATATGGTATCCTGGATAGGATCCTGGGACACAGAAAGGAAATCAGATAAAAACTAAAGCAATCTAAATAAAGTATGGACTTTTGTCAATAATAATGCATCAATCAATTTTAAAAAGGTGTACCATAATATACGATGTTAATGGGGAAGAGGGGCGTGTGGGAACTCTCTGTACTATCTTTACAATTTTTCTGTAAATCTGAAGCTATTCTAAAAAATAAAGCTTAAAACATTTGTAAAGGAGGAGGTAAAGTACAGAATCTATGTTCATTAAACGTTTGTGGAATTCATGCTAAAATACTGAATCACTTACTTAATGAGATACGGAGAAGTCAAGTCATGCTTAAAACTCCACTTTCTTTTAAGTTATTATGTGAAGTTACCAACAGAGCTAATTAAAGATGATATCCTGAAACTAATTTTAATTTTTCATAAACAAATAGTGTCTCTTTGGAATTAAGAGGTTCCCAAGAGGTAACCCTAGGGAGAGGCTCTCATGTGCAACTGAGGGTACCTCAGTGAGCCTACCTCAATCAGATCACAGAAATCTTATCCGCAGACAGATCTCAAGAGCATGGATGAAACCCAGCTAGCTTACTCACAGTTTTCTTCTCAAGTTCTAGGTATCAAAAAAAAAAATCACAGAGTGAAGTTAAAGTTGTTTAAAATATTATAAAGACACAGATTTACTACTGGGTCTCCTATTCAATTTGTGGTTGTACCACTTCTCTGTATTTTGGCTGTATACATTCTTCCACAGGATCTCATACTGTGAAGAATAAGTTCTGTTGGCTTTCTTGCTCATGTTGGAAGAAAGAGGCCATGTTTCATAAAAGGGTCCTCTCAATTAGCCACTCTGAAAGTTAAAGCAGTGTGTCCCAGTAAATTGTTAGCTTTCATGCCAGCAATACGAGCTCTTACTTAATTGCCCTGAAGTCCCTTCCAAGGGATTAGCCACTGGTACTCAATTAAAACCAAGCCTCAACTCACATAAGCACACGTACTCTGCTGTCAGGCCCAGAGCCCAGTGTTTCTTCTGTGAGAGCAATTTTTACATTTGACGTCTGTATACGCTATACTCGAATATTTCAACACAAGAGAAAGAAATCTATGGGTGGAATTTTAACTCTTCTTATTAAAATGTTAAGTGTATTTCCAGAATATATTTCCCAGTTTTCATTTGTTTTCATGTTTTATAAATTAGTTTTACTTTCTTTAATATTTTATTTTTGCCTGAATTCTATATCTAATCATTTGACTTAAACCATCAAAATAGAATCTTTAGGGATGGAGCCTATGGAATTTACTTATTCACTTAGTTTATTCGGAGTTGAGAATCTTATTTTAGAGAATGAAAATTTACAATTCATACGTAAATGGGAAAAAGATGGTCTTTTCAACAGAGGGTGTCAAGAAAACTGGACAGCCACATGGAAAAGAATGAAAGTCGACCACTTTATTACATCATTTGAATTTAAAAATAAATTCAAAAAGGATTAGGGACCTAAATGTGAGACCTGAAACCATACAAGTCCTTGAAGAGAGCACAGGCAGTAATTTCTCCGACATCAGCCAAAGCAACATTTCTCTAGGTATGTCTCCTGAGGCAAGGGAAACAAAAACAAAAATAAACCATTGGGACTACATCAAAATAAAAAGTTTCTGCAGCATAAAGGAAACCTTTAACAAAACTAAAAGACAGCCTAAAAATGGGAGAAAATATTTGGAAATGACATATCCAATAAAGGGCTAGTATCCAGACTATATAAAAAAACAGATACAACTCAGTACCCAAAAAACAAACAGCCCAATTAAAAAAAAAAAAAAAAAAAAAGAATGGGCAGAAGACATGAACAGACATTTCTCCAAAGAAGACCCAGATAGCCAACAGACACATGAAAAGATGTTCAATATCACTCATCATCACGGAAATGCATATCTAAACCACAATGAGACACCACCTTACACTTATGAGATTGGGTAAAATGAAAAACACAGGAAACAACGTGTTGGCAAAAAGTGGAGAAAACGGAACCCTTGTTTACTGTTGGTGGGAATGCAACCTTGTATAGCCACTCTGGAAAAGCATGGCAGTTCCTCAAGAAATTTAAAATTGAACTACTCTATGATCCAGTAATCACACTACTGAGTACCCAAAAAATACAAAAACGCTACTTCAAAGGGATATATGTATTTCTAGTTTTATTGCAACATTATCTACAATAGCCAAAGTACGGAAACAGCACGAGTGTCCATCAACCGATGAATGGATAAAGAAGATGGGGGGAGGGTGGGTGGGTAGAGGGTGCATAAAATAAAAAATTATTCAGCCATAAAAAAATCTTGCCATTTGCAACAACACAGAGCTAAAGAGTATAAGACTAAGCAAAGTAAGTCAGAGAAAGACAAATACCTTATGATCTCACTTACACGTGGAATTTAAGAAATAAAACAAGCAAAGGAAAAAAGAGAGTGAGAGACAAACCAATAAACGGATTCAACTACAGAGAACAAACTGATCATTACCAGAGGGTAGGTTGGGGGGGGGGTGGGGATAGGAGATGGGGATTAAAGAATATACCCATCATGACGAAAAAATAAAATGAAAGACAGCAACGACAAAAAGGACATTTAGCATTCAGAGAAAAAAACTGCTATTTTTTCCCCTCCCTCAGTTACATTTCAGAAATTAAATTTGTTTGCAAAAAGAAAGAAAAAGGTAGTTCCGTTAGTACTATAGGTACTAATGCCAAACATCAGGCATCCTTGTAAAGCCCTTATCACATGAGCTAAACACAATTCCCTTCATCCCCATCTGTGCACCTCAAAGTCCAATAAATGACTCTGAAAGCAAGTCACAATCACAGGATTCCTTCTTAATATTTTAAAGTGATTAATCTTTAAATATTAACCATCTCATTTAGGTTCAAGTGATTGGGAAATTTTCTCAGTAATTTTTTTTCCCAAAGGTTTTACATTCCCCAGACATCGATGAGGATATTGATGGTGATAATCATTGGGAGTCTGCAAACCCAGTACAAATTGGCTTCCATTAATTGCTTTTGCAATCTACTGCAATAAAAGTAGAACCACCATTTCCCCAACTCGGAAAATATGGAAAACCCAGGAAGTCAGGGGTGATTCCAGCAAAGCAGAGCTCCCCTGAGGACGTATGTCATGGTTCCCAACCTCCAGCCACAATTGAGAATCACCTGGGGAACGTATAGAACTCTTTAAGTGCAGGCTACAGTCCAGACCAAGTAAGTCAGATTTCTATGGGGATGGACACAGGTTTCAGTATAAAGCTCCAAGGTAATCCCAACGTGTAGGCTGAGTTTAGAACCGCAGGGTAACAGAGTACCTATGCAACTCTTCATCTTCATTCACTTTTATTTTCCCTTTTTTACATTTATGAGCTAATCGGCAGAGCATGAGGCTCATAATAGATTTGGGACTTACAGTTTAACAGGTTTTGTTTTTTAATCCAAAGAAAAGCAGCATGATACTCTACACCTCCAGTAAGGTTTTAGTGTGTACATGCTTCCTAGATTATAGTATAGATTAACCTAAAACTCCCCCAATTCTTTAATTTATGGAATACATTTCTGCCAATAAATATTCCTCTCGTCTAATTTAAAGAACAATGGTTTATTCACATTCCACGAGGAGAAGGTGTCCAAACAGTGAAGGCACAAAGAGAACAGGCAGAACACTCATGGTAAAACACCCAAATTGAGCTTATTACATACACTCAGCGGAATTCTAGTAAGTCAGTAAATTCTTCTACCAAAAACAGTGTTTAAAACCTCAACAAGCATAGTAAAAAAAAAAAAAAAAAAAAAAAAATTCACTGAAATCAACAGGACTACAATGAGTCCGTTTTCACAAATAACTATGCATCCCCAATGGTCTTCCTGGGATATTTGTCCATCTAAAGCCCCAGCCCCTTTGTTTCAAAAATCAAATCACTGATAAGCTTTGGCTTGTGGTAAAGAAATGACACACCCCTCCCATCCCCGGCCTAAAAAAAGGAATCCACAGAAGCTTCTGTAGCTTGGGGCATAGAGAGAGATCTGCCAAAAATTTCAAAACTTCTTTTTCAGAAGGTTACAAGCTCTACTAAGCTCCCTTCTCCCTGACACTTTTTAAATATTCCTTCATGTTTCATTTAACATTCTTCAGATCTCAACATAGATACACATTTATTATTAAATAACAGCCAAGAGACAGCCAGCTTCCACTGACATGGGTGCTAGATCTTAAGATTCTGCGCCATTTGGAACCATCTCAAAACTATTTTCACAAACAACTTAAAAGTGCTGTTTTATAACTTAGCAACCTGAATTCCATTTCTAAACTTTTAGTTAACATAAGAAACCAAAGACTAACCTGATTAGCCCTACTTATTTGGTGGTTTATGCCAAACTAACATGAATGACTATATGGCCTCCATGCATCTTACCACTGAAATCCACGGACCTGGACCTCTCCCAAATAGAGCCACAAATGAGGATCCTGTAAGAAGTTTGTATTACACCAAACATTTTGTTCTAGAGGGGCTGATCCTTTGGATCTTCCAATCATTTCCTTCCAGGTTCCCCTCGCTCACATTTTTTCCTAAGCTTCCTGGGTAAGGCGTTTGTTTCTCCTTTTGAGTATTTTCTGTAGTCATGAAAGTCTGTGCTGTCTAGGTTAGGCAATCTGCAACACTGCACTTCCTACTGTTTGTTTCTGTCTATTTCTGCTTCCTTGTCTTCACAATTGGTCTGGATGGGTTTTTTGGAGGAAGGGGGGATGGGTAATCGGGTCGGGTTTCTTTCTACACCAGCTTTGGTTCATGTGTCTCCCTGATATCCACCCCTCCCGGTCCCAACACCTACTAACTAAAAGGTTTTCTTTTTCTCATGTTACATATAAGTAACAACAGTAATAGCAATGAAGTGATACAAGAATTATTCAAGACTAATTGGGATTCGAGCCTCAGCATAAAATGAAAATCAGGTCACTCTATAAAATCAAACCACATATATTATTAAAAAAAGCCTTTTTCTTCTCACTGATAAGTACTTGTTGGCATCATCTACGATGCTTTCCCTTTCATTTTAGAAAAGTAACCCATTTTTGTGTAGGAAAAAAAAAGTACAGAATCATTTTACGCTACCTACTAAAATAGAGCTTACTTATGGCATATATAATGTTAAATGAATAAACCAGGACACAGAATTCTGTGATTTACATAATCCCAACTATGTAAAAAAAAAATGGATGCGTAATAAAAATACTGGTAGGAATACACCAAAGTTGAAGGGCACCTGCTCTGGGGTGGGAGAATTCCAGGGGTGTTTTTCTCTTTTCCTACTTTTTATAAGCTTTCAAATTTTTCTACTGTGAGCATTTACGACTTCCGTAATTTAGAAAGATTATTTTATCCACAAGTCTACTTGGCACGACATTCTATTTCAAGTCTTCTCTGGCACTTCAGGAAGCCCACTCTCTGCCAGCCAGCCAAACCTGGAACGGCTTTGCTTCATGCCCAGAGATTCAAGGTCCTGGGACTGTCAAGCAAGGCCGATGATGCCAGCCAATTCCATCTCGAGCTCCCTAGAACCAGGTCCCATAAGGAAAGCTAAAACATGTTCACCTGGTTCTTATCTTAACAAGTCTAGTTCGCCTACCCATTTTTTCCATCTAAACAGTCATATAATATGTGACTATTACAGCTTGAGCTGTAGTTTTTAAACAATCTTTGCTCAATGCAGGACATGGCTGATCAATTATTGCAGAAAAATCCATATCCGTGCGAGTGTCACCGAATCTGGTGTGACACACACAATTTCACTCACACTCTTGAGTATCCCTTGCTAGGCTAGCAGGAGTGTTCTCTTCCAGGACCTTTTATAATTCACCTGAGATACCGGCACTCTTGTTTCACAGTCTTCAAGCACAAGATTTCCACTGGAAATCTTAATTTCTAACCAGGCAGTTGTATTTTTTCAAATTCAACCTTTTAAAAGTAGAGTTTGCACGACAGCAACGGGTCATGCCACGTGCAACCTGGCTGGCGCAGCGATGCTTTATGCATTTTTGTGTGCAGGTGGAGCTCCAGGAGGGTGGCTGAGGCTCACCATCCCCCCACATCCCCCCACATCCCCACCACTGTCCACTTCCGTTCTCCTCAGCACAGGGCTTGCTGCAACCCACCGCCCAGCTTCTATTTCTTAATCACATTCAGTCCTGTATACTTGAGCCAAATGGACCCTTCCTTCCTTCTTCATTTCTCCATTGGCCCATTTCATCTATGTTCTCTCAATCCATTTCCTCCAAATGCTCTGCCCGCTCTCTCCATTCTACCTGCCCTCAATGTGAAGGAAATACACGTTGAGAAGGTCCTCTCTTCACTCTGACGGCAACAGAATTGGATCCCAGCCCTTCAACTGAGAGCCTCCCCTTGGAGGTTCTTACAGCATCCACAGAGAGCAGGGCCATCACTCCCAAAAGTCCTCTTAGTACTCCCTGAGTGGCTCAGAGGCACTGACTTGGACGAGCTAACCAGCTGTTACCCACCCAAGACATCATCCCTGCAATCAACAGCCATTTTCAGCGTAGGAACTAACAGCCAGTATAATTCTTGATGCTCTGATGGCCAACAATACAATGGGAATTTCCAGGGCGATAAATTTTTAAAAATGTATATATATCAATTCCTGAGTCACAGACCATACACTCAATAGACCTATGGCTACTGGCTACCATTGCAAACAATGTAGATATAAAACATGTCCGTCATCACAGAAAGTTCTACTGGAACAGCACTGCTGTAGTTTATGAGAGCATGCAAAACTAACGTCATACTATTTTGAATAATCCAAGTCAGCCAAGGCATGTATCTCAACCCCACATTAATCAGCATGTCCTTGCAGACTGAGCAGAATATAAGTACATATAAAATAACACAATAGTTTGGAAGTGACCTTGGGGAAAAGCCATTTCAGATTCCAGACTCGGGCTTACCATCCAACTATTGCTCACTGCTTCCTTCCCCCTTCTGTCCCAGAAGGCTCTTTTAAAAGAGAGCCTTCTTGGCATCAAGTCAGGTGACTTTAACTGAACAAAAAGCAAACGTTAGCACAGGCACAATCATTCACGGCCCTTTTCATAACTCACTGGACTAAAGTCCAAGTTTGTCTCAAAGCATTTATTACAATCCTCCTCAGACACAAGGTTGTGACTGACCAAACACACTGATGAGGTCAGACCACTACTGTCTCCTTACCACGTGTCTTCTAACCCAGCACGTGCACCAGTGTGAGAATGGAGCCTTCAAGGCTGAAAATTAGTCTCTTCTTGCTACTGAACCCCTGTAACAGCCGACGGTCCTCCCCCACCAGCAGTGTGTTTTGGTAAACATTCTTCACAGCTAACGTTCCTGGGGGCATGATGCAATTTGTAGATGAGACATCCTGTGCGCGTGAGCAAGGGCTAGGATCCTGCTTTAATGGCCTACAACAGTCATTTAAATGGAGACGTTTGCTTTCATTTCTCCTTCCTCTTCCCCTCTTCTGCAAGTCAAGCAGTACCCTTACCTTATATAGCAGCAATCTTAAAGGTGCGCACACTGCTCGGAAGAATCTCAGTTTCTGTCCCAACTGCAGTAGTACCTCATTCAGGGAGACCCTGGAAACACGTCTGGCTCGCGGCCAAGCTACCAGCAGCACGGCCAACGGACGCTGACGGTACTTCCTCCTCGCCGTGTTCTACTCTTCATGCCTCCCCAACTGCTGTCACTGCTCTGCCTGTGCCTGCCAAATGTGCCAACACCCCCACTGGCCTCCAGGGAGACCCCTGCGCCACTAGGCTCCCGGGCCCACCCACCTTCACCATTAAACTCAGCCTGGGCACTGTCTCCGTTTCCCTGCCCTTCCCATCGGCCTGAGCACTTCGCCACCGGGGCCAATAGCACCTCCACTGCACCCTCCCAACACTTCACACTACTCTGCCTGTGTGCTTTCCAGGTGCGCGAACTGCCCCGGCTTCGCCGAGTCTAAAGAAGCCAACTGGGAAAGCTGTTGCGTATCTGCCTTGCACTGAGCCCCAGAGGTCTGCACAGACCGCCCAGGGGCCGAGACGAGACATCAGCTGAGAGCCCAGTTTATGTATGTCCCCCAGCCTCCAACTGCTCCGTCAGGCTCTAACTCAAAGCGGAACCCTGGGGTCCAGATTAGCCCTCACGAATTGGAAGATGGCCAAGGAGATCTGGGGAGAAGCCATAGAGACTTGTGAACTAGAACTTGTGGACAGATGAGAATGTTCAGTCCCCGGGAAAAACTACATTCACCCGACCAAGGGATCTCTTTGTGCCAAGTTCCGCACCCAGTGACAAGCATCTGGTCTTTCCTGAGGCCAGGGAGAGGACCACAGGGGCTCAGCCCCGAGGGCCGCCCAAGTGGGTATCCAAATGGGAGGGTGGTAAGCTTGGGATTCCGGGGCCAGGCAGAATGAAGTTAGGAGTCTCCATTCCACCACCTGCTCTCAAGGACCCCTGTGTCACTTCACCTGAAGCAAGCGGAGCCTACCTCACAGAAGTAACAACATAAGCAACACAGTGCGAGTCCCGAGACAGAGTTTGGCTCAGAGTTCAACTGCTCAGGAGAAGCCTTCATGGCTTTGTCTTGATTTGTTTTTTAAAGGATCATAAGTGGATATTATTCGACCTCTCAACTCCTAATATTAGAACTGTTGCTGCAAGGAAAATTTACGTCCATCGTGTTCACAAACTAGCCACAGCTCCCAGGAAGGAAGATTTCATTTTGTCCCGTGCATACCCAGGACTGGCATACTCCTGTGAGTACAGGGGAAAGTGGCATTTCAGAACATACCCGCGTCTACACTGTCCCGGTCTTCGTGTTCCTTCGGTTGAACCACCGGGTTTTCCACACACTGGAAAATATCGATAAAGTCAGGGAGGTTAAAAAATTACTTAATGTGCCACAATTCTGTTCATGTGTATCATCTCAGAAAAAAAAAAAAAATCAAGACGTGTCACGTGTATCAGGGCACATCAACAGGAAGCTAGTCTTGGACTTAATTAGCATTATGGAAGAGCTGCCTTAAGGAAAGGACCGGGCCCTATGCTGAAGCACACCTGACCACTCCCCACAGGTGATTTTACTCCCGGAGGCTGGCTCTCAGGTCCAGTTGTCACATTGCTGGCAAACCTCCATAGCTCTCAGTCTTCAAGGAAAAACTTATTTTGGAAAACGTACATACAACGGTCCTGCATACACAACTGCGACCCAGAAAGACAGCCAGCTTTGGTCATCAAGAGACTGCAAAGGAAACTGAATTGCAAGTTACTCTGCATGTGACTTGGGGCATGCCCCTGGGGCTTTACTTGTTTTCAGATTTGGTTCTTTTAAAATGTTTTGTCACCGCTGGACCTTCCCTTCTAATTCAGCTGTGGAGAAAACGTGGAAAGGAGGAGAGGAGACCCGTTACCTTGACATCGTCTTCCTTTTCCGGTGATGATCCGCCAGACACCAAATTCTTAATCTCTGCAAAAGGAATAATCCTCATCAGGATCAGCCGGTGGGAGCTTTCATTAAAAGACAACGAAGGAAACAAAAACTAGATGACTAGATATAATTGCGTAGCCCAGGAACTCTCCGCGTGGAGCTAGGTTTTTAGATGAAGCTTCTTAAAAATCACCTCTCCACCGAGCAGAGTATCTGACAGCCCAACTACCACACTCTGGTAGTTTTTATGTGGACCAAGAGGCAAACAAGCCCCGGACCTCCTGCAGGAAATCCTGAGGGAAAAAAAAAAAAACCACCATTAAATAAACAAATGCCCTGGCTTCAGAAGGAAGGCGGCTCACAGAGCGAAGGCTCTTCAAAATAGCCCGGATTCTAAGGACATGACGAGTACCTACCTGAGGAAATCCCACGTCTAGTTCCTCAAATACCACACATTTTATGTTTCAAAAGAGCCTAATTCATTCCAGATGAGCTGTGGCCTTTCCTCAGGCATCCTTAAAAGCCCACAGTGCTAGCAAAACCCTTACGCTCCCACCACAGATGATGCCAGGCTGAGCACGGACAGGCCACAGGCACACTGAGCGCCCTCCTTCTGAATAAAGGCTTTCCTGGAAATATGAGTGGTCGGGATGTTCTGGGCTAAACAGGAAGGCTTATTTACGGCGTATTTTTCTCTGGGTGCTGACTGGTTCTCTTCCCACTCAGTTGCCCATAAACAAGAGTCACTGTTGTTGACATGTAACCACCAAAAGCAGGCTGGGGCCTGGGGAAAATAAGTGTTGGACACTCTTACCAAGGGCAGATGGCTAAGAAGCTTTACCACCAATTGTATTAACATACAACGGCGTGGGCCCCCGGCCTCCCCTGAACCCTCCCTCAGCTGCCCTGCCACCATGGCCGGCCCCAACGCTGATTCTGAGGAAACCCCCTGATTTAACTAGCTATTTGCCACTCCACTTAGCCATTCCTATTAATTGAAGTCACCTGAGGCTCCAGACCTCCGGGAGTATTTACGCAAGCTCTTCTTACTGCCAGGCACCAAAGCTAGGAGTTTCATTCCTGTTTTTGCTTAGACAAAGTAGACTGCACTTCCTAAAAAATTACAATAGGTCAAGGACAGAGCACGGCAGTCAACTCTCTCCCTGTCATGATGGGTTTTTTTAAAATTTGCTAACATAAACCTTGGGTTTACTAACAAGTAAGGAGATATTTATGTCCCCCAATAGTTTACTGTCCTTGCATTCATAATCCTTACAAGACCTATAATGAAAAATGCTAAGATAACAGCTTCAATTTCACGTGGTCATGTCAACTGACCTGAGCAGGGATGAGGGACACTCGGACACCCAGCCTGAGCAGCTTCTGTTCTCTGGATCCCTACCTACCTTTAAATGCAGAGCCCACACGGGGCCTCCAGGTGGCAGCAGAGTAGCGTCTGCGGAACATGGTCAGAGCTAGGAACGCCAAAAGGAGCCAATTTCACCCTTTAAAAGCCCGCTCGCTGCTCAAGTGCCGAAATTCAAAACACTAACATAAAGCTTTCTGTCCTGTTACACAGATGCATAAATTGATGCGAAGCACCTGTAGAAAGTATTAGGGATTTTGTTTTGAAACACACATGCCCAAACCCTAAAATTTGGCTAGGTGGGGGAAAATAGCAGCATGTTAAAGAAGGGGAAGAGTCCGAGGACCAAAGTTTCAACAGACACTTGTGCATAGACTCCAAGAGAATCACACACGTTTTTCTTTTGGCACTAGAAAATATACCTTTAAAGCCATTTCAGACCATATGCTCTTAAATTAGCATTCCGCATTTCTAAACAATTGTGTACCTACAGCAGTGATTAAAAGGGGCAGCACACATTTTATTCAAGATTGTGCTAATGAAGAAGGCCCTAGCGCCTGGTAAAACCCAGCCTGCAATAACAAAAGATGTGCCACCCTGATTGTATGTTCAGATTCCAGCTTCCTGCCACTCTCCAAATTCCAGGCTTTGCACACCGTCAGCCTACAGTTTTCTGTATAATCTGTGGCATTTTTCTTCTGTTTCAGACACAATCTAATCTCATTAATGCAAAAACCACAAACTCTATTAAAAGGGGCACGTCTTTTTAAAATTTGTATTTCGTCACTTTAAAAATAACTTTCAGGGGCGCCTGGGTGGCTCAGTCGGTTGAGCGTCCGACTTCAGCTCAGGTCATGATCTCGCGGTCCGTGAGTTCGAGCCCCGCGTCAGGCTCTGTGCTGACAGCTCGGAGCCTGGAGCCTGTTTCAGATTCTGTATCTCTCTCTCTGACCCTCCCCCATTCATGCTCTGTCGCTCTCTGTCTCAAAAATAAAGGTTAAAGGGGCGCCTGGGTGGCGCAGTCGGTTAAGCGTCCGACTTTAGCCAGGTCACGATCTCGCGGTCCGTGAGTTCGAGCCCCGCGTCGGGCTCTGGGCTGATGGCTCAGAGCCTGGAGCCTGTTTCCAATTCTGTGTCTCCCTCTCTCTCTGCCCCTCCCCCGTTCATGCTCTGTCTCTCTCTGTCCCAAAAATAATAAATAAATAAATAAATAAAAATAAATAAATAAAGGTTAAAAAAAATTTTTTAATAAAAAAAATAAAAATAAAAATAAATAAATAAATAAATAAAATAACTTTCAGAGTTATAAAACCTTTATCCAAACACCATTACAAATATTTGTGACGGTGTATAGATTCAGGATAATAATGTATCATTAATTAATCTAGGACTGTACACAACTTCATCCTAGAGCTTTTCAAGAAGTTGACACTCATTCTACTGGAGCTTAATCATATTGTTCCAGGAGAGTCTCTGCTAAATTACCAGGATCCTTTTACACGTACTCCCCTGTACCATCAAGTGCACAGGGCAATCAAACCAGTTATTGCTATAGCAACCTCCAGCAGATAATGGTATCAGTAACTTCGAACGATGCTGTCTTAAAGGCCTATTCATCTTGCCTTCCCGGCCCACCCAGAAGGATTATCCCCTCTAAACCTGATTTACCAAACTTAATAAACATGGTTTCTTACGTCCAAACTATAATGGAAGAAATAATCTCCGATAGTCATGTTCACCAGCGACACTATGCGGGCAAACACGGTTTTCACAAAACAGGGCTAAGGAGCTCTAAGATTACTAGCAGTGTTTTGTTAAGAGATGAGCCTAATAGATCTCGACTCTGTGTTAAGTCTTACTGTCCCCTTTTGAAAAATGGGAGCCCAGAGGCTACATTCAAGCAAAGCAAAAGCTTACACTGAAAATACAAGATGATGAGTCTTCTCCTTTAACTACCCTTTGCTGCGCCTCCTCCCAAGAAGGAGGAAAAAAAAAAAAAAAAAAAAAGTCCTGATCAGAGCCACCCAGCCAACTACTGCTGTTCATCCCTGGTTCAGGTTCAGCTGTCCACAACCAAGTCAGTAACTGGGTTAGATTTGCAAGGCATCATCAAAAGTACAACTGGAAAATACAGGTCATGCTCTCAGCTTGCAATGCCTCCTCCACAAAGGTCCAAAGGAATTCAGAGTGGTTCAGAGTCTTTGAATGGATCCTATTCTCCCAACAGGATGAGTTCTAGGGAGGCTGGGTCCAAATTGATTTGGGCCCAACATTTGAATCCCCAATGCCAAGCAGAGTGCCTAGCATATTAAAAGCACTGAATAAATGCTTCTCTCCTCCACCGAAATCTGGTGGCCCGAAAGAGCTAATGAGATGTAGTGGATCATGAGGCAAACTGTAGGTCAGGACTGGGAAGGGAAAGTGGTTCACTTGTTTGAAATACAAATTCAAACACTTTCAAAACCATCACTGTTGATTGCAACTTCTAACCTGCCAGACTGATCAGACGGATGAATGCTTTTCCCTTGGCTTCCTCCCACCCCTCCAGCTAAATCCAAAAGTCACCCTTTCACTTCCAGTCACGCACTGGTGTTTCCCTTATATAACAACATCACTTCCATGTATCACTTTAATGTTTTACCCTAGTGTGCATGTCTGATTCGCAAATGCCAGAGAACTAAAATGGCGAAATGAACAAATCTGAGAAGCCTTCCTTAAGAAGCCTTAATTTGGAGACCATTTAACACTGTGACCTCTTGTTTCACCATCCCAATTATTCCATTTTTTCCTAAAAGTGGGAATACTAGGAAAAACTATCTTTTGGACTTTCCAGTATAAATATGGACTGGGAGAAAGGATAAGGCACTTATCTACAGAAATACCAGCATGAGCCCCATTCTTCTAGGAGCCTTAACAGTCCATTCAAGTCCACAACATTAGCTGGATCACTGGCTGAGACACACGATCAGCCGGGGAGAGGACATCAAGGTGAGAAAAGAGATTCTTGCCCTAAAGCAATTCCAAATGTAGGGTTGTTTTACAATATAATTGTCATATGCGTGCTCTGCGTCCTTTCAAAAAGACTTTAGGACATCTTTTTCAAAATGTTTTCAAATTACTTAAGACACTTTTTTGGACCACCAAAGTAATTTAAACATTTTGTAAATATCAAAAGAAATAATAAAACCATTGTTAATGTTTTAGTATACACTTCTTCCCCTACAGAAGTACCTTTCAACAGCTTTAAGGTAAAATATCATACTAATCACCCATTTAAAGCATATAATTATTTCTGACATATTCGGAGTTGTGCAATCATCACAATTTGTGAACATTTTCATTACGCCCAGTAAGAAGCCCTATACCCATTAGCACTCAAGGCCCATTTCTCCCTAACTGCCTGCATTCCTACCCCAGCCAAAGGCAACCACTAATCTTCATTCTTTCTTAATGGATTTGTCTGTTCTGGATATTTCCTATTTTTAAGGTTTGTTCATGTTGTCATGTACCAGTAGCCCATCCCTTTTTATTGCCAAACGCCATTCAATCGTGTGGATGGACCACATTTTGTATATTCGCTCCTAAACTGATATTCGGGTTTGTTCCGACTTTTTGGCAGTTACAAATAAGGCTGCTATGAACACCTGCACATACCTTTTATTATGGAGATGTAGGTTTTCATTCTGCTTGAGGATGTATCTAGGAGTGTAATTGTTGGGTCATATGGTAACTATGCTTACTACGTCTTTACGATATAGTTTTGGGTGGGTTTTGTGGTTTTTTTGTTTTCTTTTTTTAGATCTCCAGTGTGCATCATCCACTGTCCATAAAATTTCAAAGAATGAAGAACTTGGTCATGGGTATTTAAAAAAAAAAAAAAGATACCCTCAGCCCAAAATTTTAGTTACAAACATCTAGTAAACAGAAGCTCTCAATCATTCCATCTCCAACTGAGGTCAGGAAATAATTTTTCTGATTTACTCAACTGCTTGAATAAAATGAGGCAAGTCATATTTGAAAGGTATAAATGACATTCAGTTTTGTCTTGTGAATTACTCTTGTGTCCCTCTGGCTTCCCACTTAGATTCTAGTTCAACTTGGGAAAGAAACTCTTAAGCTGTAGGGTTTCAACTTAAGCTTATTTCAATTGTATCAGACTCCTAATACAAGTAAGCTCAGTTCATGCAAGTCCTTGCCGCTAGCCTGCCAATCTAACCCAGCTGGAGCCAGTGTCCGAGGCACATCTCAACAGAAGTTGTTACATCTAGGTGAGTTCTGAAGAATCGGAAATTCTTTCCAGCTCACACCGCTACTCTTTAATTCTGTAATCATTTGGAGAGGCAAGGAGAAGAATTTTTCCTTACGTGTGAGAAAAAACTAGAATAATAATAATAACAACACACAAAAGGAACATCATATCAGGTTGATATCCTATTTTTATCCCTGGTCCTCTAATGATGAAACCCATTCTCTTCTGTGGGGAGGAGAAAGAAGATGGGCAAGGCCAGTCTCTAAAGAAAGTACAGAAAAAGCTGAGCTATTCTTTAAGATGAAATGAACAATTTCAAATCACTTCCTCGGGCTGGAAAGTACATTCTCTGGGTATGATTTGTAACGGTCTTCAAAAAGCCTAAATACTTGACTTCAGGTGAAAAACCCTGATCAAGTCCTTGGAGGGACACTCCACACTAGGGTTAAGGTAACAACTCTGTGTCCAACTGAGTAACCAATCCCCACAGAACAGTCTCCTTAACTGCGGTCCTGAAACCTGTACACCTCAGTTCCCACCCATCCTGGCTTAAAGGACCTGCGTCTTGACAAACCTTGGAACTGTATTCAACATTTCTAAAAAGACATTCGGTTACAGTATTTAAAATGAAGACTCTTGGGGCGCCTGGGTGGCTCAGTCGGTTAAGCGGCCGACTTCGGCTCAGGTCACGATCCCGCGGTCCGTGGGTTCGAGCCCCGCATCAGGCTCTGTGCTGACCGCTCAGAGCCTGGAGCCTGTTTCAGATTCTGTGTCTCCCTCTCTCTCTGCCCCTCCCCCGTTCATGCTCTGTCTCTCTCTGTCTCAAAAATGAATAAATGTTAAAAAAAAATTTTTTTTAAATAAAATAAAATGAAGACTCTCGGAAGGGAAACCGTGCACACATAAAAGCCCCCTTGTTTGCCCAGTAACTCACCGCAAGTATTCCAATAAGGAGGATCCCCCACCCAGCTCTCTCTTCACCTTTCACTCACCCAGAGCACAGAGGGAAGGGCTGCAACCTCATCTAAGGAACTCTCAGATGAAAGAGCTGCTTACCTCGTTACTCTGACAGGAAGAGCTGTGTCTTGATATCCCAACACGTGCATGACTGCCACTAACGCCACCCTAGCCCAGCTTATAACTTGTACTTGTAACAAGCTAGCATTGCTATGCACTGGCAGTGGCTAAGCATCTGTGGTCAGACACTGGTCCAGGGACTCTACCTGTATTTTCTCATTTAAGCCGTATGATGAAGTATTAAATGATACCCCCAGCTGCACCATGTGGCGCAAAAGAAAACACAGCTCAATAACCTGCAGAATGTTCAGAAGCCAGATGATGGTGGGGCTGAGTTTTCAGCAGAGTCTGCCTGTAGTTGGTGTGTGTCATCAAGATGTGCCTGTGCCTGTGGGTCATAAATCCTTGGAAGGACTTTATGAGACAGGTCAGCCATGTGGAAGAGAGCTGATTTCAAGGCAATGCTTTCAATTCTACACATTTCCATTACACAAACGCTGGAGAGAACTCTCCATCGGCAACCCAAGGATGAAATAGGTAAGTGTTCCATTATATCAGGGTAGTGGCTATTGGATAGTGGGACAGGTAAGAGAATTTACGTGCCACACTTCTGACTGCCTGAGCAAGTATCACGTCAGACAAGTTATGTGACCCCTCTGTGCTGCTACTTTCTCATGTATACAACTGAACAAATATACTCCTGACTCCTAGCAATGTCCCTCTCAGTGATCACTGGAATGCACAAATTGTGTTCAGTGCACAGCCGCGTCCCCAGCACCTAGAACAGGGTCTGGCACTCAACAAATATTGGCGTGCAATTATATACAAGTAAACTGCTTGAGATCGGGTTTTTTTTTCTCTGCCTTTTTAGCTACTGCTATGTCACCAGCTTAGAACACTGCCTGCCATAAAGTGAACACTCAAATGTTTACAGAGTGAATAAGTAGATGAGCCTGCAGGGCTCACATCTGCCTGCCTAGACAGTGCCTCGTGTTTGGATCCATAGCCTCTCCCGCCTCTGTCGCGGGGTCATGAAGAGGAAACCTCTCCGCCCTGCTGTGAACTGCTGTTTCAGCCTGCAGGAAAAGATTCTGCCTTCTGTCCTTTGTGATGAGAACTCAAGCTCCAGTCCCGACTCGCCACTTCCTTGTTAATGAAAACGTGGAACATAATTAATGGAGAGAAGCCAACAAAGTAAGGGACTATTTAACACAGAAGTCAAGACAGTTAGCAAATCACATAGGGTTTTGTTTTTCAACTACAGAATATAAAAGAAAATGGAGTCATATAATGGTCAGTGGTATTACAATGGTTCTGTTTGCTGTCTATGCCCCACAGACGCTAAGCAGCATCAACCTGCCAAACAACATCAGAAAGTACAGCACGGGGGGTTGGGGGGGGGGGGGTGGTGGCAAGGCACAGGTGTTCTCAATATTCAAGATGACATGAGGAGTTTTTAAAACACCTCCCTTACCCAGCTCCCAGTGGGAGCATTACCATACTAATGGATGGAAAGGATCCATGTGATTGATAGTGAAAGGGAAGGAAATGCAGTCCAGAAAGGGCAGGAACGGTAGAAATGAGGAAGGGCAACATCCCTCGAGTTCCTTCCACAGACCATCTCCATGAGATGGTGTAAGCACCGTTAAAAGGGGATTCTTGGCATGAACCACTTGGAGAGCTATCGAATAAGGTCACCCGGGGGTCTTGACTGCAACAAGTTAACTAGAAGCTGAAAAACATTTCATGTACTCTCAATCTCCAGAATGAATGAAGGTCTCTTACAGTGCATTTTTTAACCTATTTGGTCCAAGAATCCTGATTTATCAAAGCATCTCCCAACATGGGTGTTTTGTACAACGCTCCTTGGGAAATCCTAGCATAGGAGATCAAACAAGGACGAAGGCGGCAAGGGACAAAACAGTGTCAGTTGGTAGATTAATAAATACTAATCATTAGCATATTCATCTCAGCATATTAAAAATGAGAAGGCTTTTTATTTAGTTCATTTCGAATAACATCCCATCCTGCTGGGAGTACGATTACAATCATGAAACTATGGAAACATAATTGGCTCAAAGACCATGATGACACCATTTATTACACTAACAGAGACTGCAAAGCTGATCTCCGGCATAACATTGCCATCTTTTAATCAATGGCAGCTACAGATACAAGCGTGGAGCCTCCCACTCCACCCACTGTCCCAGGAGGAACAGAAAAACAAAACCTCTTAAGAATCTCCTAGTAGACCACAAAGGGAAGGTTTGCTTTTGGGGCTTAAAGAAGAAGGAAAAGAAGCATACTTTTACATTCACAATGTTTCCTTCTTCCGGTTGAGGGGTCTACAGGTTCAAGAATGGACAAAAACTAATGGAATATTTCCACTTTCGTTGAATACTGCTCTCTGCTGGAGCGTGCAGTTTCTAATATGTCCTCCAAGCACACGCAAATCAAAGCATTGCCTAGAAGGTCTATACACGACACACACGAATTTTTTGGAGTTGGAGCGCTTGAGTTTCTGTCCAAATTATTTTGCTTATTGGTTGCAGGACCTCAGGTACCTTACCTTGGCTGCTCCTAGACCCATTAAACTCAACCCATATACAAAGGAGTAACTTTTTGCTTTGTCATGAAGCTGCTTCCTGTAATGTCTAACCCAGCTAGGAACACAGACCTTCCTGTAAGGTCTAACCCAGTTAGGGACTGGAGGAATCAACTTCCTCCCTCACTGCTGACACCCACCTGATATCCTACACCCTTAGGGCAGTATCTGTCCCCACCTCTCCACTATCATCACACTGCTGTGGTGCAGACCCTCCTCTGTATTACTTATAGCAGCGAACACCCCTGCCTCCAACCCCTCCAACCCATTCTTCACATTCTCACAGAGTGACCTTTTGAAAATAATAATCTCATTTGCTTGAAACAGCTCTCACAGCTGTCAGGGTGGAGGTTCCAGTTCCTTGCCTTGTGTATAAGCCATATTGCTATGCCTCCCTCTCAAGCCTGTGTCACTGGCACCACACACACACACACACACACACACACACACACACACACACACAAACACACGAAATTGACAGAACTACAAAATGATCAGCATTTCCCTCAATTCATCCTGTGGTTCAAAACTCTGTATTACAAATATTTCCATTGCCTCAAATTCCCTTCCCTCCATTTGATGACAGTTCCAGGGTCACCTCCTCCAGGAAGCTTTCCCTGATAACTGTCAGAAGCCATAGAGTTTGCATATGACTCCTGTTTCACTTATCATAATGTGCTGAGGCAACATGTTTTTCTGCCCCGATTCCAACTGTCAGCCCCTTAAGGGCAAGAATTCAAACACTTATTCAGATTCACTTTGTTCTAAATTAGTTTAAAGGTAGATTAGAAAGAGAAGAAAAACATACAAGTAAAAACCACAAGGAAAAGGCAAGGGTGAAAGCTTAATAAATAAGGGTGATATAAAAATTAATTTAGCAGTACCGTACATATTTGTAGGTAAGAACCTTAGCTCCAAGTTTTTATTGTTTTTTTTCAACCAGCTTCAAGGAAAAAACAAAAAACAAACAAACAAACAAAAAAACCCTGTTAAGTTACAGTTAGAGCAGTGAAAGCCAGCCAAATGCTCAGGAGAAGCCGGCTTTCCTGACATGAAACGAGAAAGGTTTTCCTACAGGTCTTCAGGAGGAAGCATAAAGTTACCCATGGCCTCCTTAGGCAGGACAAGCCTCAGCTTCCTCAGTGCCACCAGCACATCATCTACAGGATACATAAGTGAAGGCAACTCCACAGGGGCCCAAGCAGGTCCAGCTTGAGCAGGAAGCTGGTCAGCTTAACCCAAGAGCGTGTGCAATATGGCTGGGCACACAGACTTCCAACAACTTGCTACAAAACTTCCTCATCCAAGACTCCTTTTTAACAAACATGGGGGCAAAGAGTTTAAGAGTTTAACACCTGACAAATAACCTGCCATGCAACGAGTCTAAGTGGCAGTTACAAGCAGAATCAAACATGTTAACCAGACGGCACCCACATGGCTCAGATGGTTAAGTGTCCGATTTTGGCTCAGATCATGATCTCATGGTTCATGAATTCAAGCCCCGTATCGGGCTCTGTGCTAACAGCTCGGAGCCTGGGACCTGCTTTGGATTCTGTGTCTTCTTCTCTCTCTATTCCTCCCCCCACTCGTGCTCTCTCTCTCTCTCTCTCTCAAAATAAACTTAAGAAAAAAATTATTTATTAAAAAAATATGTATTAACCAGCTGTCAATGATGGTGACTTACAGGCAAGAGTCTTGGTTTTCAGGCCTATCACACTACTGTCCCTTTACATAACAGATATTTTGTAATGCCCCTCCACCATCCTGAAATTAAATAGATAATGTAATCATGCCCCCAAATATGTATAACCCTATCCCCACACCTAATTTCAAAAAAATAAAAAATATTCTTAAATAGAAAGCCAAAGGAAAGAATCGGTTTCTACTACGCTTCACTACCTACTGTCACCACCAGTTTAACTTGTTACTTCTGAATACTCTCTGGGTTCCTCAGAGAGGGGCAAGGAGCTTCCATACCTTCTTCAGTTTCTGCAGCACTGGAAGGCACGTCTTGTCTTTCCTCCGGCCTGGCTTCTTGATCTTCAAGAGCCTAAGAAAGAAGAAAAAATCAGTGAAAACCAGTGGAGGTTTCAGATATGCGACAAGGAGATGGAAATCTCAACCATGGATCTTGAACAGAGACAGACACGGCCTGGGGAGGTCTGGAAAGACAGGGTGTGCAAAGCCACTGGGAGTACACAGAGGCAGCACCCCAAGAAGACGATGAGAGACACTGAGGGGAACCCAGAGGCATGGGGTGCAAGCGTCCCTGCCACTAATCCTCTATTGTTTGCTTCCCCATGTCACAAGAGGAAGGTCCTCAGGAAAATAATCCATGAACCAAAAAGGGACAGAAGAACAGAAAACGGTGAAACTGTAAAGAGCCACTGTTTATGCAGGTGCCCATCCTGAACAACCTCTGCCCATGCCATAAGACACAGAGAGAGGGAGGGCCCAGGATGACCACTCGTCTTGGGCTGCAAGCCACCATATGCTGGTGCAGGCTGCCCAGGCTGAGACCAAGCTGGTGGCCTTAGAGAGTAGCTGCCACCCTGGAGCCCTCCGCATTTCCTTTTCAAATGGATACCTCAGGGCCAGGAAAATGAAAAGAGCCACAGAATGACATGTCAACCTGCCAAACGGTAAAACAGCCTAACACTGCAGCCCATGGAAATATACATACTTAGCCAAACCACAAAGGGGGCAGGGAACAAGCACTGAGTCACCTACCCTCTATAGCTGTTAACTCCCACCAGCCTTATCCCCAAGATGCAGTATCCTCTCTTCTAGGGTCCACCATGGAATTAAAGGGTGGACCAGACCAGGTATGTATTGGGAGGTGCTAAGGAGATGAAATCGAGAGGGACTAGGGTCTTAGGAGATCCCGCCATGCAGGCTCAAGGCCAAACACAACCACCAGCCCATGTGATTATCTGGGTTAGCCCTAACACTGAAATCCTAGTCTTTCAGTGAGGGCAATGGGCAAGCCTGTGTGAAAAGGGCATCAGACAATGCTGGTTTCTGATTACAAAACAAAACCTGAAGTAAGCAAATACTTACTCTTTTTTTTTTGTAAATGGCAGGTATTAAAACAGTTTTTATTCTTCTGAGCAAATTTCGATGCAATCTTGGAACACTTTAATTTCCTAGCTGAAATTATTATTAATGTTAGCCAAGTTCAAGAACTAAATTCTCAGTATTCTGGTTAATAGCAAAAACTCTGTCATGAGGAGAAAATGAAATCATGATTGGAAAATATAGCTAAGATGTTTGCCTATTATCTAATTTCCTAATATCTTTACTATTTGGATATTTAGCACCAACTTGGCATTTTTTTTTAATTTTTTTTTTAATGTTTTATTCATTTTTGACAGAGAGAGAGACAGAGCATGAGCGGGGGAGGGTCAGAGAGAGAGGGACACACAGAATCCGAAGCAGGCTCCAGGCTCTGAGCCATCAGCACAGAGCCCGATGCGGGGCTCGAACTCACAGACTGCGAGATCATGCCCTGAGCCAAAGTCAGACGCTCAACCGACTGAGCCACCCAGGTGCCCCCAACTTGGCATTTTTTAACACTTAATGATTATTGCCAATTATCAGTACATAGTGTCAGCTATACTACAGGGTGCTAAGATGAATCCTTTGTAACTCTTAACAAGTAGGGTGTCTAAATGGGATCGCTTCCTGCATAGCTCCAGTCTATGGTAAAGCAGCCTCAGGCTTCTGCAGCAAGGTTTTACGGTTGTTGTTCTAGAAGGGCTGCAGGTAACTAAGCACTGACCAAATCCCAAGACTGAAGACACCTCTTTGACAAGACAAAGGCTATGAATGATTCAGTTCCTTGAGAATAAATTAGCACCCGAAAGTCATTTCTACGGCTTTTATGTAAAAAAAAAAAAAAAAAAAAAGACTTTCCCACATCTAAGATTTAACAAAACATGAATACTTTACTACTATACATATTTTTTATATTTGCTCCCCCAAATGATAAAGCTTTAGCAGGGACAACCTGTAACAGTCATCACCTGTTTTCATTTAAAATAGAATCAAACCAGGGGCGCCTGGGTGGCTCAGTCGGTTAGGCGTCCGACTTCGGCTCAGGTCACGATCTCGCGGTCCATGAGTTCGAGCCCCGCGTAGGGCTCTGTGCTGACAGCTCAGAGCCTGGAGCCTGTTTCGGATTCTGTGTCTCCCTCTCTCTCTGACCCTCCCCCATTCGTGCTCTGTCTCTCTCTGTCGCAAAAATAAATAAACGTTAAAAAAAATTTTTTTTAATAAATTAATTAAGTAATTAATTAATTAAAATAGACTCAAACCAGAAAGAAGTACCCCTGAAGACTGTGAATTCAAGAATACCATGGAAACATTTTGTAGCACGGGTGAGGATGAACTACTTGGATGTCTATTAGGGTTCTGGACCCAATTCCAGGCTGGGGCGGGGAAGGCGGGGGAGCTTCCTTACGAAGGAGCAATTCTCTGACACCATCCAAGACTGGCCTCCTCCACTTCAGATGCCACTTGTAAGTCCAAGCTGTTATTTGTGCTTCTGACCAAAAGGCTATAAATCAGAGATTCCCACAACCTCCCCACCTTGGATGTGATTAATTTGCTAGAGGGGCTCTCAGACCTCAGAGCAACAGTGTGCCTACCAGATTGTCGGCTTATTGCAAAAGCATGTAACTCAGGGACGTGGAGTAAGGTACAGGCAAAGGGCAAAGAGCCTCCGTGTTGTCATGGAGCATACCACTCCCATCACCACCCCAGGTGACCAACCCACAAGCTGTCCGGAACCCTGGCCTTTTGGGTTCTCAAGGAGGCTTCATTACATAGGCATGATTCATTAAATCATTGGCCACGGGCGAACTCCATCTCCTGTCGGCAGCCATCTCCTGTCGGCAGCCCCCAACCAGGTCAGAGGGTGGAATGAAAGAAAGTTCCAACCCCCTAATCACAGTCCCCAACACTAGCTACTTTCCGAGAGTCGCCTCATTAACATAACAAAAGACACCTACATCATTGTCAACTCTTCAAAACCCCAAGGTTGTGGTCGTAGGAGCTATGATCCAATGGATGGATAATGGATCCAAATGGATCCAAAGCATGGACTATGACTTCCTTTCTTATAAATCAGTAACCTCATGAATCTCTGCTCTCTTCCTTTCCTGTTCCTCTGCTCACCACCCAGCCACACAATTTCTATTCTTCCGTTGAGCCCTTCTCATGAAATGAAAACCTCCAAGAAACTGGAAAGCAATCTCCATTTGGTCTCTGTTACTCTGAGTCCACTACCACCAATTACTGAACACCGGTATCTACTCATCTTGCATCTTCCAGGCCCTCGGTATTATCTCAAATGTGTCATGAGAAATCATGAATCCAGCCTCAGAAGTTGGTGGCCTTTTATAATGAAACAAATGGTCATGATTTTTGCTATATGCAGGGTAGGGTCTATTGCTTTTAAGAGTTTTGTCACCAGATGCTGCGCTGTGACCAGAACACCCCATCTAAGGACACGCGTGCTCCTGAGCTGTGTCCCTGCACGGGTGCAGGGAGCTGAGCACATCGAGAGCAATGCTGCTCTTCAAGGCCATGGCTTGGCCTGGTCAGAATATCTACCCCTGGGGGCTTGGGTGAGAAGCCACAGGAATGGCTGATGGCTTTACGGTCTTAAAATGACAAGCATCCTTAAGCAAATGAGGCAACACTGTATGCCAGAAAATGATACATTTCCTAAAACCCAACAAAGGGATGTAGTTCACAATGAGGAACATGTTTCATATTATTTCTTTAATTTTTTTAAATGTTTATTTACTTTTGAGAGAGAGAGCGCAAGCGAGCATGAGTGGGGGAGGGGGAGAGAGAGAGGGAGACGCAGAATCCAAAGCAAGCTCCAGGCTCTGAGCTGTCAGCACAGAGCCTATCACGGGGCTCAATCCCATGAACCATGAGATCATGACCTGAGCTGAAATCAGATGCTTGACCAACTGAGCCACCCAGATGCTCTTCATTTTACTTCTTTAGATAAAACCCTATATGGACTAAGGCAACCATAATCTTTGATAGCAATGTTTTGTGTTTTGGGGGGGGGGGGGGTTCTTTTGTTTTTACTAAAACTGCCGTTTAATTATATGAAGCAAACACTTGGGAACACAGGACATCAGGGGATCTGGTGAGTGAATCCGTTATACCCCGGAGCACTGTCAACCAGATGGACTCAAGCCTTTTACTCAAAGTAACATTTTGCTTCATGATAATTAAAAGATGTAAATATTCTTTATATTGCTCCAGATTCTACAAAAAAATAAAAAATAATAAAGATGAAACATTTTAAGCTCTGAGCTGAGCACGCTATGATGTCACTGAAAGCTGGTGTTTGAGCCAGCCTTTGAAAAGGAACGGACTTCAAACGACCATTCCCATTCAAGAAGAATCTACATGCTGGGATAAGGCTTAACTACATCTAAGTCTTAAGAAAGCCCACAAGTCGGTATTCTTCATGTATAACAGCCCTAAATGCAATGGCTTTAAATAAGAATTAAGTAAAATCAGGGACACCTAGGTGGCTCAGTCAGTTAATGGGTCAACTCTTAATTTCAGCTCAGACCATGATCTCATGGTTCGTGGGATTAAGCCCCACATCAGGCTCTGCACTAACAGTGTGGACAGAACCTGCTTGGAATTCTCTGTCTCTCCCTCTCTCTCTGCCCCTCATCCCACTCGTGCTTTCTCTCTCAAAATAAATAAATAAACATTAAAAAAAAAGAATTCAGGGGCGCCTGGGTGGCGCACTCGGTTAAGCGTCCGACTTCAGCCAGGTCACAATCTCGCGGTCCGTGAGTTCGAGCCCCGCGTCGGGCTCTGGGCTGATGGCTCAGAGCCTGGAGCCTGTTTCCGATTCTGTGTCTCCCTCTCTCTCTACCCCTCCCCCGTTCATGCTCTGTCTCTCTCTGTCCCAAAAATAAATAAACATTGAAAAAAAAATTTAAAAATAAATAAATAAATAAATAAAAAGAATTCAGTAAAATCAATAAGTGAATACCAAATATCCAGTATTAGATAATTAAAATCCAACACTGGGGATGCTGGCTCCTGGAAAATAAATCCTTACACAAGTTACTATGTTCTACCTCCAAAATATGATGCAATAATCTTCATTCTACCAATGTAACACAGTCTCCAATTTCATGTCCAAAGCTTCGCTATAAAAAAAATGAAGTGCTACCCTCCAAAACACTGTTCCCAAAAGAATAAGCCTGCTGTCTGTACTCTCAAGGAGTATCAGTTATTACATACCAGAATGAAGGGACACACACCTGGAGGAGAAAGGCTCTGTCCCAAAAGTATTTCCTGAAGAGTTTAATATCTCCCTCCAACAAATGCTCAGCCGTGTGGTTCAGAGTCAAGGTCAGCGTTTCTGAGGAGTGAATATACTGCAGGAAGGCATCTTCACTGAGCTGCACCCGGGAAAAGTCGGGGAAACGTCTGCCCTGGAAACTGAAATGTCACATATCAAAACCCACTGGCAATTTCAGAGATATCAACTCCAAGATCCCAGTACCTTCACTGCACCCAGTATTAGAAATCCAACTGGCAAATGATCCATGCAAGCCACCCACTGACAACAAGTACCTAAGATCATGTAAACAGATCCTTTAATAAAGCTACATTTTCTACCTAGAGAAGATGTCAGTTGAAAAGCTATTCACGTATACTACATACTTTAAAGATATTTATGTAACTAATGAAACTACAGACTTTTAAACACAGTATTGTACCTCAATATTCTATTCTCTCTTTAACTCAAAAAGATGCCTCTTGCTTTAACGGGGTCATGTGTAATAGAACAAATTAGCTGGCAGCCAACAGCTTATTAGGTGATTACAGTGGAAAATAGATATGATCTCCAGGGAGCACAGTGAGGTTCGGATGGTACAAACAAGTGGGATATTCATAACACACTGGTCCACTGTTATAAATCATTTTATCAGGCAAATTAAAAAAGCATAAATTTGATCTTGTTCTATTCTTGAAAACACCCATAAACAAAGAAACAATATTCCCAAGCTGAATTCTTGAATATAAACTAATTTTCTGTTTTGTTTTGGCCAAGAACAACTGCACATTCATTAGCTACATGCAGGCTGTACGGTTAGTATCATAATATTCTGGACAGCTCACAAGGTCATGTAATTGCAACAGTAAAGGAGCCTTCGGAGGAAAATGCTAGTGCTTGCCGATAGGAGCTCACCTCAGCAGGTTGTCACATCCCCACAGATTCCTCACTTCACAGAATTAGTTCTATGGCTCTTTCCTCCTCTTACATGACCTCATTTTGTTAATGAATATTTGCTTCACAAAAAGAGAATATACTTCCAATCAAATAAATATTAACTCCATCATATGGAGCAACAAAAAGAGATCCACTAAGAGCACTTACATTCTAAGATGTGGGGTATCTCCCCAAATTCTTGGCATGAATTACTAGTATCAACTCTAGAATCTTTTAGAAAACAACTCCCCACGCTAACATAATATCTTCTGGTCCTGGAGACAGGTGAAAGGTACCAAGCTATCCAAGATGAAGTCAGCCTCCTGGGCTTTGATCTAAATGTGAACCCCCCACAATGACCAAGTCAAAGAAAGTAGTCCTGCTTTGGTCTTTTTAGCCAAGCAAGTGGGGTCATATTAGACCCAAGAAAAGACCTTTTGGATTCGCTTTTTTTCCTCGGTTGGCAGTCACGTGACTAAAGTAGGACAAAAATAAACAAAAAGCTCTGACTTCTATGCCAATATCCATTTATTCAGGATAAAATTATAAATTAATCACATTGAGTTTCATAAGCCAAACAAGAAAAAACAGTCCATTAAAATACACCAAGTAATAATACTCTGAATATATTTACTAGTTATTTGTAATTTTCACTGCACTTCCCCATTTTTTAACACCTGGTTAAGTCAAGGAAACTGCTATATACGAATCTCCCTTTCTTCAGAGTAACAACCAATCTGAACCATTGTAAGTAATAAACGACACATCCCTCCTTCATTGACAATGTTGATGTCATCAACAGAGCAAACTTTACAGCCCCTTTACATTATTGTTTGTTTTACATTACTTCACTAAATCCTAATAACCACACAGTATCTTAGGGTTTATCTATTATTGATTCAACAAAAATTTAGGGTGCCTGGCTGGCTCGGTTGATTCAATAATTTATATTCTTTCAGTGAGCATTATATACTGAAAATGTATCAGAAATACTACAATGGGTAAACAAATAGTTTCAGCCCTTAAGTGATACAGGATGGAGACCTAGGCAACAAATGATGACTACATATATAATTCTAAATAATACTGTCAATAATCTTGGGGCGCCTGGGTGGCTCAGTTGGTTAAGTGTCCAACTTTGGCTCATCATGATCTCACAGTTCATGAGTTCGAGCCCTGCATTGGGCTCTGTGCTGACAGTTCAGAGCCTGGAGCCCGCTTTGGATTCTGTGTTTCCCTCTCTCTCTGCTCTTCCCTCACTCATGTTCAGTCTCTCTCTCCTTCAAAAATAAATAAAAAACATTAAAAAAATTTTTTTAATATTGTTAATAATTTTAACCACCATATTATAAATTAATCATGATCACAAAAGGCCCTAATGTAGATGGTGTCTCTCAAGAAGTGCTATTTATTTTTAGTTGTTTTTTTTTTTTTTTTTAAAGTCCCATTTACGCTGAAACCTGAAAGGTAAGTAGGGTTTAGGCTAGTGTTTTGCCAACTTTTCTCTTTATTATAGCTCCCTCTGAGCCTTTCAAGACTTCTTCCCCTAACTCCCCCCATGAAATGTTGATAATAAATACATCTGTATATCTGCTCACATACTCTGTACTTTATACATGAGAACTAATGGTAAAACATAAACCAACATTAGCTTGTGATTTGGTTTATTTCTATTTTTCCACAATACTTGGAACACTTCATAGAAATAGGTTAAGAGAGAATCAATCTAACAATTAGCCAAACTCACTTTGTGATGTCTTCAACCAGCTCGGAGTATCCGGCACGTAAAGCTAAGTCTAATGGGGTGGCACCTTCTTCATTGGGTAAAGCCAAAGCCTGGACTCCCCCAGGGAGACACAAGAGGAAACGAGAGAGCTTAGGCAGGCCCCATCTCATAGCCAGGTGTAGAAGAGACTCTCTGCATAAAGACACTGAAAAGGAAAACACAGGATATTAGTTCCTCTATTCACAAACTTTGTCTTAATACGTTTCATCCAAGAAAACCATGTCTTTAGACATAATACAGAATGTTAGAACTGGAAGGAAGCATCAAAAGCATCTAATCCAAACACCTCATTTTATATACGTGGACACGTCAAGTGATTTGTCCAAAGTTAGGCAGCCAGTAGGTGCTGGAGACAGTCTGGCCCAGTGCTGGCTCATCGGTAGCCCAGGGCTGCTCCCACCCACTACAGCGCACACTCACGTCCCTTTTCCAATGTGCACTAAACTCGTCCAGGAAAACAAGTGCTAGGAGCACACCGCCACCCTTCAGAAACACTCCAAGGTTCCCTTTAAGGAGATACTGCTATTTCATTAGGACAGACTCTCGGAGGCCCCAACTGTAAAGGAGCCCCCATTCCCACTCTTCATCCTCAGAGGTGCTCCGCCCCTGATGAGAAGCTGGGTCAGCAATGGGTTTCCTGTGTCCAGAATACGTGAGACCATGGTCTTTCCCAAACTTCATAGAGGCGCTTTCACCCATCTGTTAGATAATTTCAGGGCTGGCAAAGCCACTTTGGCGCTCTGCTTAAAAAAGTCAGCCTGTGCCTTTTCACACACCCCCTGACAGAAGGTTCCTGATTGATCTGTGTATCTGAGTTTTCACCGTGGTGTTTGCTACTTTACATTATGGTTGTCTCCTGTGTGTATCAGTGTACAGACTGAGGAACTTTGTTTTTTCATCTCAACACCCAGCGTAGTATGTGACAAACTGAAGTCATCCAGTATTTGTGAGTTGAACAGCAACTGTTAGAATCTCCGTGATTTGTCTATGTTAAAAGTGCCTGATCTGTACAGAATTTGTACACCGATGTTTCTACTGCAATACCCAGTGCTTGGAACACAGATGGCTCATGATAAAGATTACACTGGACATACAGAGAAAAGTGAATATGCTTACGTTAAAAAAAAACGTAGGCCCATGAACTCCGTAGGCATCAAGACACCCCTTGAAACAAACCTAGCCTTCTTCACAAACTAAACCTGAAAATCCTAACACTCAGTATCTGTTGGAATAAGCATGCAGTAAGAATTTGAATCACACGTACCCCTTAAGTTGAGTCATGTTACTGGCTGAAGTTCTAATAGGAAAGAGGTAGAGAGCACACCGCATCGTACCGAAGAGAAAGGCCAGCAGGGGAGGGACCTATGTCTTCTACCCCAGTGTAGTGTCAACCACATGTATATGCTCTAGAAATAGCTGCCTGTTGAATGAACGAATATATGACCAACGGGGCCCTTTCCCTGTTGAGTACTCATAAAAGTTACCCATAAAAGTTAGCTTTTCATAGATGACTGCAGGTGCTATTTGGAGCACCTACCGTCCGTCCTTAGTTCCGCCTCTGACACGACTAAAATCTGTGAACAAAAAC
Organism: Prionailurus viverrinus; assembly: GCF_022837055.1. Lineage (NCBI taxonomy): Eukaryota > Metazoa > Chordata > Mammalia > Carnivora > Felidae > Prionailurus > Prionailurus viverrinus. The sequence continues at coordinate 139,038,048 of NC_062561.1, read as the reverse complement.
TACATACTCTCAATGGAGTCTTGACACTGAGGACAAAGACTACCTACTTCTCCACACAGTTCACAGTCTCCGTGAACATGACTTTACTTTTCCATTGTCTTCCTTAACATAACCCCACGAGTAACCAACCCCAGGAGACTCTTCCCTGGGCAAACGATGGTATATGCATCATCCCTTCAAGACCCATCAACTGTTCTGCAAAAAGCATCAAGAAGCTTAAAGCCTGAAACCAAGCTTTATGATATCATGATCCTTATCCAGTCCTAATCCAACTCTCTTCCCTGCCTACCGCCACTCCTCTGCCTTAGAAGACCATCATTAAGCCCAACTTCAAGTTCTCATGACATTCCAACCCTGCCCTCCCCCCTTGAAGAGCCCGGTAAGGCCGTGTAAAGGTGTTGTTCTGTCTTTCCAGGGTAGGGAGCTAACTCAGCTTTCTTTTCCCCAGCAGGCTGTGCTGATGCTACTTGGAGAGCTAGCATCCAACAACATCTGAATTTCAAACAATTAGAAGGAAATACTCCACTACAAAAAAAAGCAGAAGAAAACTGCTTTGCTTTTATCTTTAGTGGGGTTTTCCTTAACGTTATTTCTTAACGTTATTCTGAGAGCAAGAAAGAGTGCTCACAAGTAGGGGAGGGGCAGAGAGGAGGAGAGACAGAATCCCAAGCAGGCTCTGTACCATCATTGTAGAACCCGATGCAGGGCTTGAACTCATGAACTGTGAGATCATGACTTGAGCTGAGATCAAGAGTTGGACACTCAACCAATTGAGGCACCCAGATGCCCCTAGGGGTTTATATTATTTATCTAGATCAAGAACGTACAGCCTTTAAAAAAAAAAGTTTTTTTCTAGTTGCAATTCATTTTTTTAATTTATATATTTTTTTAATTTACATCCAAGTTAGTTAGCATATAGTGCAAGAAGGACTTCAGGAGTAGATTCCAGTGATTCAACCCCTATGCATAACACCCAGTGCTCATCCCCACAAGTGTCTTCTTCCCCTTTTAGCGCATCCCCCCACCCACAACCCCTCCAGCAACCCTCAGTTTGTTCTCTGTGTTTGAGTCTCTTATGTTTTGTCCCCCTTCCTATTTTTACATTATTTTTGCTTCCCCATAAAGCCTTCTATCTCAAATATGTAAGTAAGTCCTCACAGGGAAAAGCACAACTTCACAGTGCATTTGCTCCCTGTCTGTGTGACACAGCACAGACCCCCTGGCCCCATAAGAGGACAACTGAAATGTCAAAACAACTAAAAACGAAGTATGTACCCCTTATGCTAAGTATCTGTTTAATATACTTGATACCTTCAAAAGGCTATTGAAGAAGTGATGTTTATTTTATTCTTTAAACTCATTTTATTAGAAAGTCGGATTTTCCTTCTGAACAGATTCCCAACAAGGCATGCTTGAGAACATTTCCATGTATCCCCCCTTCTTAAAAATGAGGAAGAGACCAGTTAGGATCTGGTAATGAAACCAACACACATGCACAAGGACACTCCCGAACATGTAGGTCAGCATTAGATCATAACCAGCTACCCTAGGATGGAATTTCTAAGTCCTAGATCCCAATTTGAATCTGGTGACAAATATCACATGGGTCTACGGGATACAATTTTCTTCCAAGAAAAAGACCAAAAATGGAATATCTAAACCTAAGCCAGGTCTTTTTTTTTTTTTTTTTAAGTTTACTTATTTTGAGAGAGCAAGAGAGTACAAGTAAGGGTAGGGGTGGAGAGAGAATCCCCAGCAGGCTCTGCACTGTAAGTGCAGGACCCGATGTGGGGCTCAATCTCAGGAACTGTGAGATTATGATTTGAGCCTAAACTAAGTGTCCAACGCTTAACCAACTGAGCCACCTAGGTGTCCCTGCATTCCCTTGAAAATCATACCATTGATAAACTCAAGTATGGTGTCAATCATTTAAATGCAACTCCCCTACACTGCCTGGGGACAGTGACGCACAAGTCCTTGAACCTGGGAAGTAGATCAGTGTATTTAATCTGGCTGACAGTGCGGGTGTGGGGAGAAGTTCCCTCCTCTGGAGCACTTTCCAGGACTGTTCTGCTAATCCAGCTCCCTACTCCCCTCCTCAGGCTCCAATCTCACATCTACTTCTTAAGAGAGCACAGCAAACTTGTGGGACTGAACTGCTCACTGCTCAAACTGTCCTTCCCTCCCAAACTCCCCACTTCCCGGGAAGGTGGGAAGGCAGGGGAAGAGAGGATCTTCTGTTCTTTGGAGAAAACAAGTAAGAAACTGACCAAAATGTTTTGAGAGAGAGCTTTCTCATTCAGTAGGAAAGTTTAGAGCCTAGAATGAGGCAAACAGCCTGAAATAGGAAACACTGTGACATATATAAATAATTCTGCTTGTTATAGAGTTTCAGATTCTTAACAGCGGTCAGGAAAACAAGCTGTGAAAAGAAGTTTTACAATTTGGCAGACATGGGAAGGAGGGTGTTTAAAATGTTTTTTTTAACCAAATAAATATGCCTCATCCTGTCTGGCTGGTGCCAGGAGTTACGTGCACTAATGTTTCTAAAACAGAATTACTAGTAATTGTTCTAATGGCAAACAGTAGAAGATATGACCTGTCACATCCTGGGAGTAAGATCACCCAGGCACAAAACAAGAAGTGAGCAGGCTGTGACATTCAACCAGCATTTCCCGTCACGGCAAAAAAGGGAGGCTCATCTGCCCCAGACAGAGGAGGAGGTACAAAGCCCAAGCCTCTGGCTGTGCCATACCTCAGTTTCTCTGCCTCGAAAATGAGGCTGTCACATCAAAGGCACAAGTTCCTGGCCCTGACTGACCAGGGATCCAGCATCCATGAAATCCAGTACACACCAAGGGACCTCCCGGAGCACGTGAGCACAGGAGCAGAGACAGTGTGGCTGTTGCTAAAGGAGAGTGACTTTATATACTGTTCAGTCCAAATCTGGGACCGTTATAGCTTCACACGGTCCATCTATGCCTTGACATTAGCAGAAAGTTCAGGTTGCAAGACTGAAAAATAAATGATCAAGCCCTCAGGAATTCACAATCACTGCTACAGGAAACGTAAATCGGCATAACCATTTTGGAAAACACACTGGGATCATCTATTAAATTTACCCAAGCTTATGTTGTATCTGACTGAGCAATTCCATTCCCACCTAATAAACCCTCCTGAGGACTAGGCTTTGTACACCAGCAAACACACACAAAGATGTAAAATTGTCAAAAAGAGAAGTGATTTCAACGTCCATCAACAATAGATTCAACTGTAGAATAATCACACTAGTATCCTAACAACTGAAAATTAGACTAATACAGGAAAAAAAAAAAAAACACACAAGAAATATAAGGTGCCTGGGTGGCTCAGTTGGTTGAGGGTCTGGCTCTTGATTTCAGCTCAGGTCATGATCCCAGGGTCCTGAGATCAAGCCCCACAACAGGCTCTGCCCTGAACACAAAGCCTCCTTAGGAGTCTGTCTGTCTCTCTGCCTCTGCCCCTTTCCTTCTTTGTGTGCTCACTTCTTTCTCACTCTCTCGTAAAAAAAAAAAAAAAAAAGAAAGAAAGAAAAAAACTAAGAAATACAATGTCGGGGAAAAGTCACAGAAGAATACACAGAACATGTTTCAATTAACAACATTTTAAAAAGTGAAAACTAAGGCATACTTTTCAGGAATACACAGGGAGTAGAACTTCAAGGAAAAGCAAGGAAAGACTACTGTACAAGTCAGTGTTATCTCTCTGGGAGAAATAGGGGACCGTGAGTGAGACTTTGCTTCTTCTGGGATCTAACGGCGCCCGTAGGTCTCTCCCCCCACATGCAGAGAGCTGTGTTTAAGCCTCTCCCCAGGACAATTAAAACAGAATTTCTGGGGGCGCCTGGGTGGCGCTGTCGGTTAAGCGTCCGACTTCAGCCAGGTCACGATCTCGCGGTCCGGGAGTTCGAGCCCCACGTCGGGCTCTGGGCAGATGGCTCAGAGCCTGGAGCTTGTTTCCGATTCTGTGTCTCCCTCTCTCTCTCTGCCCCTCCCCCGTTCATGCTCTGTCTCTCTCTGTCCCAAAAATAAATAAACGTTGAAAAAAAAAATTAAAAAAAAAAAACAAAAACAGAATTTCTGGCGGTGGCACCCAAGCATTAGCTTTTTCCTAAAGATTCCCAAGCGATTCTTGCAACGTCAGGGTTAAGATCTGCTATTTTCAATAAGTAAGTGGTTAACAAAATGCCAAGCTCTGCTTTCTTTTTATACCACGGTCTTCCCAGTCATCTCTTAAGATCTATTAGCTAAAGCAAAATAAGTCAGAGAAAGACAGATATATCATAGGACTTCACTCATATGTGGAATTTGAGAAACTCTACTGATGAAAACAGGAGAAGGGAAGGAAAAAGAAGATAAAAACAGAGGGAGGCAAACCCTAAGAGACTCTTAAATACAGAGAACTGAGGGCTGATAGAGGAGGGCGGGGTGGCTAAATGGGTGACAGGCATTAAGGAGGGCACTTTTATTAAGGAGGGCACTTTTCAGGATGAACGCTGGGTGTCAAATATAAGAGACGAATCAGTGGCTTGTACTCCTAAAGTCAAGGCTACACCGCGTGTTAATGAGAAAAATAAATAAATTTTAAAAAGATTATCTAAAACATGTCACCAATAACAAAAAGAAGTTTGTAACTGATGCAAGGTATTTTTATTCTATGTTTGCTGCCAAACCAAGATATATCCTTAAATGCTGTAAACAAGATATTGAAAATAAGTGTGATAGAGACAATAATCTAGAAGCAAATATTTTTAAATACAATTTAATTCAGAAGTACTTCTACACTGTAGGACTTCATGATATTCCGTAACTTGTGAGTGGAGTCATTGAAATGTCTTCAACACTTTAAGTTTATGAATAACAAGAGACATTTTTTTAATTCACATATAACCCAATCATTAAAATAAGTTGTCCTCTCATTTCCAAAACCACATATATACTGATGGAGGCCTCAATTTTTGCATTTAAGCCACTCAGTAAACAAACATTGAATGAACCTAGTACTAGATGCCGGACCCGGTGGCTGCCAAAGATGGACAGGTCCCTTGTCTTCCAACAGCATGCTGTCAACCCACTTCTGTTCAGAATAAATATCTGGCCCTTGAAGTCACTGTATGATGAGCTACAGGTCTAGGCTTAGACAGAAAGAGTATGAATAGAAATAAGGAAACTATTGGACCTATAAGGAAACTACCATGCAGGATAATCAACCTCTATCATGTATCACGATATCATGTATCATGGCAAAATGATGAACAGAAAGTAAGGAGAATGAAAAAAAGTATTGCCAAAAATTCTATGTAGCACAGGTGAGGATATATGACATGACACAATCTCCTTCCCACCCCACCCCCCCAGGACTCTCAACAAAATGGGAGGAGAAATCATGTATTATGGTAGCTTTCATTCAAGTGGTCTCATCAGGACTTGGGTGTGTCAAGTAAAAATCAGCCTTCCACACGTAAGATCAGAGATTGTTGGGTCTGGGACAGGAACGGCAAGTATACACAGGTTCACAGGAAAGATAAGAAAGAGCACAGTACCAACATGGCAGGCATGGCTGGGTCATAAAGCCCAAGGCAGGAGGAGAGTAACAACCATAAGGGTGGGTTTTAGCTTCCTGAAATTTAACTTTCTGCATCGGACATACAGGAGACACCCCAGTTACAACCGCTGACCGCAGATCTGGGAACACATCAATCACACAGTATCATTCCATAAAATTCACATTGCGAAACACAATGCTGGAAGGCACTTTATGGAGTCTGCAGCTCTTAAAGGTTGGTTACACTTTATTTTACCTTATGGAACTAGGACTAACACACTGAAACACTACAAAGTCCTTATCAGGACTCAACGATGGGCACCAATTTCTGGCCTTCGCAATCTGGGGGACATATCCAAACTGAATGATACAAGGTGGGCATCAATATTCCGTGTTCAGAATCCAGACACAATAGTATATAGCACAAAGGTGGACAGCCAAAAGAACTGAACAATCTGGATTTCAACACTGAGAGAGATGTGGCTCTGGAAAGGCCACTTAAATTTTCAAGTTGTAAGTTGCTTGATCCGGAGAAGCAAAGTGTTACCTTCCCAGCCTGCTACCCAGGATTGTCAGGGTGACGTAATGAAAATAACACATGAGGCAGGGTTCTCACGAACTCTGAAAGCCAGTACTGGGGGGAACGTACCAGTAGTACACACTTATCTCATCTTTTTCATAGAAAAAGTACAACTGTCACTAAAGAGAGACATGATATACTGCAAAACAGTTTTCCTCTGGTTATAATTTAAAAGCATCAATTAAGAGAACCAGCCGTCTGCTTAGGAGGGCGCTGTAACTGCATCGATGTAGGACACCAGATGAGCCATTAAGACAAATGTGCTAGAGCCCCATGCCTTGGGCAGCAGGCGGTTCTTAGGTGCCATAAGCAACAATCAGGCCATACCCTCCTTCCAGACTGTGCACTAGATTTTTTTTCATCATCTGTTAATATTTCTCCAAGCTCTTCTTCGTGTTCTCCATGTATTCACTTCTTTGCATTTGCTGACAGCCTACTATGGCACTGAGCGTTCTTTCCCCTCACACCACAGGGGAGCCTGTGGAATTGCCAGGCCCCCCTCCAAGGGACCCTCGAAGCACGCTGTTCTGTTTGGGAGATAAATGAAAATACATTACCATCTAACTGTATTACTGACAAGCAGAAAAACTGTAGACTCATCAAATCTTGGCAATGGCCTTTTGAAATCTGCCCTGGGAGTCCGAGTTGAAGCACAACCAGGCCAGCTGTGGTCTACAGCTGGGCAGGGTCCACTCACTGCCCTCCCACGCACTGGAAGCCAGAATTCTGTACAAAGGGCTAGACTGAGAAATATTTAACTCAATGGTTGTGAGTTACCCCACCAGTGGGGAGACCTCATCCCATCTTTCAGCACGAGGGGCATGCTCAGCTAGGGATATTCTGGTGAGCCTAGAAGAGGAAGCTAGATGGAATAAACCGAGTAAGAAACCAGTGTTTAAGGTGCTCCGTGCCTGGGATGAGGGTGAGGAGGTTGAAAGAGATCACGAGAAGTCCACATGAGCAGCTGTTGACATACAAATGAAAGCAAAGAAATGGACCAGCACAACCACCCTTTTTATTTCATGCTTGTCAGTTGCCAGTGACCGTAAGAACGTTACATCCCTCGTTTCCCCCTAACATTTATTATGTGACTTACATACGTTGTCTTATTTGATCCTGACAGCCATTGCACAAGGTAAGGCCTATTATTATCCCCATCGAAGAGGAGCAGAAACTGAGATATGACACCATCAACTAATTGTCCAAGCTCATTCAGATACTAAATGGAGCACCGGGAATCTGAACCCAGGCTTTTCCACCCCCAAAACTCAAATTCTTAAAGGCAAAGAAAGGATTATGTAAAAGATGGCAAAAACAAGAAGGGCAGTGAAGATAGAACTTAAGTCAACAAAGCAAGAGTCAGGAAACCAAGCATAAAGAACTAAGCCACACCACTCCTAAGGATGCAGGCTCATACTCCACTGTGCACATGTTGGCCAGATAGGTCAACACAGAGAGAGAGAGAGAGAGAGAGAGAGAGAGAGAGAGAGAGAGACACACACACACACACACACACACACACACACCACTGTCTCATGACAGGTCTGCAAATTAAAGTTTCTACTGCTACAGGGGTGCCTGGGTGGCTCAGTCGTTAAGCATCCAACTTCAGCTCAGGTCACGATCTCGCGGTCCATGAGTTTGAGCCCCGCGTCGGGCTCTGGGCTGATGGCTCAGAGCCTGGAGCCTGCTTCCGATTCTGTGTCTCCCTTTCTCTCTGCCCCTCCCCCGTTCATGCTCTGTCTCCCTCTGTCTCAAAAATAAATAAACGTTAAAAAGAAAAAAATTTTTTATTAAAAAAAAAAGTTTCTACTGCTACAAAGGTAGGGCAGAGAAAAGCAAGTATGTGAGTATCATTATGAATTAGAACCCAGGGCAGGATTACACAAGATTGGGGGGGGGGGGGGTTCTACCTATATAGCCTCATGATCACATAAAGGCCCACATTTAAAGAGTCAAGGCAAGGCCCTTCACAGTTCACTGGGACCACATACAGCAGGTTACTGCCAAAGGACACAGGTTGGTTATTTCCCTAAGAACATCTCCTCACTTCTGCCTCACTGCCCACCTCCTTTCCAAGTCTGTCCCACCTACCTGTTCAACCATCAGCCTTTAATCTGCAAGCCTTGGTAGTTTTAAAGCCAATTACTTATTTTTTAAAATAAAGTAACACAAGGACAGCTGCTAACATTCAAATCCTCTTCAAGAAATCTAGGGAAAAAAGCAAAAATTTTATTTTTTTTTTCCTTGAGTATTAGCAGAATCCTTGGATACTGTCATTTGCAAATTCAGTGTTAGTCCCCTGAGTGCAATCAAAACAGTCATAAGAATCCTGCTGTTTGAAGGGTTTCCAGATGAGAGAAGCAGGGATGGGACATGGCCACCCAGAGGTAAATCCCAAAACCTTCCATTGTCCTAAATCCTCTAGGAAGCACATTAGGGCAGGGCGTTTGAAAAAGCAGGAGCTAAAATAAATAAACGTTGAAAAAAAAAATTTTTTTTTAATTAAAAATAAATAAAAAAAAAAAAGGGGGCGCCTGGGTGGCGCAGTCGGTTAAGCGTCCGACTTCAGCCAGGTCACGATCTCGCGGTCTCTGAGTTCGAGCCCCGCGTCGGGCTCTGGGCTGATGGCTCAGAGCCTGGAGCCTGTTTCCTATTCTGTGTCTCCCTCTCTCTCTGCCCCTCGCCCGTTCATGCTCTGTCTCTCTCTGTCCCAAAAATAAATAAACGTTGAAAAAAAAATTTTTTTTAAAAAGAAAAAGCAGGAGCTTCCACTTACATTGTTTTCCCTTGAAAACTATGAGAGAGGGAGAAACTAACCTGAATACAACCCTCTGTTCTATCTCTTATGTGAGAACTAATAGATAATTCTCAATTCCAGTCTAAGGGCCATTAATGCCAGGTAAAAGTAGGAAGCTTATTATTTAAGGAAATCTTTCAGCTGCCTTCTCATCTTTAAAATATAATACCTTAAACAGACAATGTGCTTAATAAGGCTTTAACTGAAAAATAAATTCAAATTACTTGATGAGGGGTTCCTTTTCCTTGAGAGTTCAATTCCGTATTAAATTCTTAATTGCCAGAAAACCCATTCCTTAACAATAAAAGGCTTGAAAGGGGGGGGGGGGGGCAGGTAGATGGAAGACATAGAAAACATTCTTAAAGATTTAAAACTTCAGGAGGCCTGGCTGGCTCAGCCAGCAGAGCACGCAACTCTTGATCTCAGGGTTGTGAGTTCAAGCCCTACATTGGGTGTAGACATTACTTAAAAACAAAATCTTAAAAATAAAGACTGAAAATGTCACAAATGATGCATATTTGTATACAAGCCTAAGTAATGTGTAACACTTTTACCAATTTAACATGGAACCTATTCTATTTTTTTCCAACTTTTTTTATGAAATTTATTGTCAAATTGGTTTCCATACAACACCCAGTGCTCATCCCAAAATATGCCCTCTTCAACACCCATCACCTACCCTCCCCTCCCTCCCACCCCCCTTATCATGGAACCTATTCTAAAAAACATTCTCTCCACCACTAGCATTCATGCAGTAGGTTACCTTAGCAACTGGAGGAATTGAATTTCAGCTTAAAATGTCAGAAAAGGAAGTGCGGAGATGTTTGTTCCATGAGAGACTATCAGAAGTAACACAAGGCTAGAAAGTAATATTGAGTGTATATGTAACTGCTTGAAAAATGTCAAGATTTCCAAGAAAAACAATTAAAACCTCAGAGTTAGTGGATACCTGTCATGCATTAATTTCCATACTCCTCAATCTTGTTTAAACTGAAAATCTGTATTTTGTAAGAAATCTGTCCTTTATGGGTTTCCTATCCACTGGTAGGACACCAGCTGATGTTATTTAAAATTTGCCATTCAGTGCAAAGCTTCAGGGCTCAAAAGCAAAGCTGACCTATCACAGTCTGTGGGACACTAAGTCAGTCTTCAAGTTCATTATGCCATCTCCTGGCTACTAAGACCTAGAACACAAGTCAAGGCCAACCAACAGGGCGATGCTCCTGAGCCTTGCTCTTTTTTTTTTTTTTCTATTTCTGCAGCCAGCAAATTGTACTCAAGGATAAAAACGCCAGCCAAGCTCTATTTCAAGTGTTAAACAAATCTTGCTTCTTACTGGTTACAGTTCTCTTTCCTCTATTCAAAGAAAGGTCAACAGATATTTTCCTTTGTCAAACATTGCTGGCCCACACGTTTCCTTCTGCTCTTGCCTAGAAAGGTGAGGATTCTGGGTGTGTGGCTTCAAGCATGATGTAGATGTCACAGAAAAGTGACACTTTCCACTGAGTCTTTAGTTAAGAACCTTTAATTCTCGGGGCACCTGGGTGGCTCAGTTGGTTAAGCGTCCGACTTCGCTCAGGTCATGATCTCATAGTCTGTGACTTAGAGCCCCGCATCGGGCTCTGTGCTGACAGCTCAGAGCCTGGAACCTGTTTCAGATTCTGTGTCTCCCTCTCTCTCTGCCCCTCACCCGCTCACACTCTGTCTCTCTCTGTCTCTCAAAAATAAACATTAAAAAGAAATTTAATAATAAAAAAGAAACTTTATTTCTCAATTAATGGCTTTTCCTAAAATAAAACTGCTCTTTAAACCCCTTAAAGTACACTAAACAATCAAGACACGTTTTAACCATTGCTGAATGACCCACACTTTTGTAAACTTCCTTCCAAAGTTCTTTGGGCCTTCTGCGTTTCTTTTCCTTTTCCCCTCTTTAGTTGTCAAGTGTAGAAAAACAAAGATTCTCCAACTAATTTACAAAGATCCTACTAACAAAACAGAGCACCACGCTAACCATCCTTCTTCGTAAGAGCATGACCACTCCATTAAACTTATGGTCCCTGACAAGGCTTCTCCTTTTCCTGTAAGTCAAGATTAACCACAATGTGACTGGTTTTTGCACAGACCACTGGTACTTAGACTTACCCTTACAACATGTACTCTGCAACCAGCACATTCCTTTAATTACTGGATTCTCAAAGATTCTCATCTTCGAAATCAATAATTAAATTAGTAAATTATCTAAGCTGCTTTCAGTGGGTATTACCAGTTCCACCCATTACTTTTGGGGGGACGGCTCCAGAAAAACAAGCTGGTTCCCTGAACAGAGCAGTTGTGTTTAGATCCAAGACACCCCTGCAGAAAAGTTTCAAAAACTCAGTTGGCTTTCCCTAGAACTTTCTTCATGTCATCAACTATAAAGGCAAGAATAAAGTTTGACTCTTTAAACTTGATAGAACGTAACAGACAGAATTTTCCTTTTTTATTCAAAAATTATACAATGTATGCCCTGCAGATTCGATTCAAGGTATCACTTTTCTCAGATGTTCCCACCACAAAAAGGAAATGGTAATGATGTAACAGGATGTAGTTGTTACATAATGCTATAGCTGTAATCATTTTGTTATACATACATGAATCAAAACACATGGTACACCTTAAACTTACACAGTGTTATATGTCAACTCTGTCTCAATGAAACTGGAAAAAAAGATTGTATGTTTTCATAATTGGAATAATAAAGAGTTCCATCTTTCCCATAACTAAAAATTTGTACCTATAATGAAACCTTTGAACATATGAATTATTTTACCTAGAGAACTACAGAAAAGTCCAAATTTGCTTTTGCTAATAATTTACTTTGGCAAAAAAGGTCTTGAATCTGGAAATTGTTGCTATATATTGGTATATCTTTTTTTTTTAAGATTTTACTTTTAAGCGATCTCCACACCCAATGTGGGGCACAAACTCATAACCTTGAGGTCAAGAGTCGCACACTCCACACTAAGCTAGCCAGGCGCCCCATACATATTGGTTTATAAATGTAAATATATGCTGAGAGAGAGAATCTTGACATGAGTTTGTTTTTAACATGAGTGGGCTTATTTTTCTCATATCAGAAAGCTTAAGCAAGACAACATCTTCTTATTCCATAGGTTGGGATAGGAGCTATTATATTCCTAAAGGCAATGCCATCAGTCTTCCAAGATAGTATTTCTAGTCCCTTTGGGCTCTTTACTCAAATGGTAGCCTTCTCACTAGAGATGGCAAGGTTGGTGCTTTCCAGCCATGTCAGGCTTCTGGGAACACAACTGAAGTAAATGATACAGTTGAGCAGGAAGGGAAGACTAACTCACAAGTTATCTGAGCACCAAGAGAAAGAAACCAAGGGTTTTATCCCAGTTAATCTAATTGTCAAAATTACGCCAATCACTGAGAAAAGCTCTCTGTCCAATAAAAAGAACAAAACAACAAAAACCCACCAAGCAAAATACCCAAAACAAACAAAAAAGATCAACTGTAGCATCTTATTGAATATATATAACTATACTCCAAGTTTTACTGCAAATATAGGGTCCTGAGATCCTGCAAAAGCTTTTATCATGAAAGCTATTTCACAGGAAGAAATAGGTTTAATTTTATGAAATAGAAATTCAATTTTATTTATGACACAAAATTAAATAAAACGAGGGATATTTCCTTCCTTAGAACATATGATAAAGTTGCACTGTGAGTACCGAGGGGGAAGAGGAGGGCCAAGAAAAATCTCTGCTTTTCTTTACGAGACACAACACTCTGCTCAGACTGGCCCTCCTCCAGGATCTGAGGCCTTCAAGGTAACACTCAGTGATTAAAAAGGCAAGAAAGTGAGGGATTACAAAGTGCAAAAAGCAAAGAAATACAGTAATCCTTCCCAGTAAGGTTTCCATCAGATTCTTCCAAAACGAAGTCATTATAGAAATAAATTCTCATTCAGCACATCCATTTATCCGGCAAAAAAACATAAATAAATAAACCCAAAGCATTTTTAAGTGCCAGTGGTGAAGCTTTACGTTGTTTCTGGGTAAGTGGTAGGAGAAATAATTACTAGGAAAAAAAAGTTGTTTCCAACTAATGATGCCACCACTATCACTTAACGCACAATAAACTTCAGTAGGCCTTATGCCACAGCTCCTTAGTTTATTATTTTTCTACCTTGAAGACAAACAACACTAATAAAATAGATACCTTAGGAAAAGATGTATTGAGCACGTAAAAGATTTAAACTGCTCAGATTAAACCTCTGCTAAATTGAAAACAAGGGACCAAGTTGTCGACACAGGACACACCTCCACCCATGGAAGGACCCAATGTAAAGCTACACACACAGTAATTCCTTGAGAGAAATCCAAGAGCTAAGTGTATGACTCCCATGCACAGGGGGCATGAGAAAACACCCACATCGGAAGAGGTACAAAAGGCTGAGACACACTCGTCATGAATTCTAGCCTTGGCAAAACACAATACAATCAAGAGGGAACCCCAACTCCCAGTTTCTCCTAAGGAATGGAAGGTCTGGGTCACATCTAGCACCCCAACTTTTAAAGCTTTCACCTGGCTGTGAAAGCCAATGTGGTTTGCATCCGTGAGTCCTACAGGACTGTAGCAAACAAAGACACAGTTCTTAACAGAAGAGCACTCAGCACAACTATGCCCTCAGGGCTCAGCACAGAGGAAGCAGGCATAAAGACACAGCTCCCAGTCTTTCCCTGGAAGGGATTTGAGTGCATACTTTACAAACTGCTGCATAAGGGTCCACTTTCCAATTAGCATGCATCTAGGAGCTGACTGTGATCCTCCCTGGACCCCAAGGGAGCCAATGGGCAATTCCCCCCATGATCTTGCTTGGGTTCATTTGAAAATTAAAGCCAGGTCGCCAGCATCTCTCTGGAAGCAACTTGTACACACATCTGGCACCCCAGCTTTTACAGCTGCCACCCAAGGGACAGCTCCCCAGATTGCCTAGTTTTCAGAGCCAATGTGGCTTGCATTCATGACTCCCAGAGGACTGCACTGGATAAAAAATTCGTTATTAATGGGTGCACACAGAAGGACTAGATGCAACTATCCCCCCAGGGTTCAGCTCAGAGAAGCCAACAAAAAATGCCCACCTGCCATTCTTTCCCTGAAAGGCATTTGACTGCATATTCTCCAAGCTTAGGCCTAAGCATCAGGTTTCTAATCAGCCAGCATCTAGGTGGTGACTGAGATCCTCCCTTTCAGGATACTGATGGGCCTAAGCACTACCTCAACTACGGGGAGCCGCTAAGAACAAAGATAACATCCTGGGAAATCACTCATGTTTGAGAGGCAACCAGGAACTTGGGCTAGACTGATTAACGAACTTCATCTACAGGAGACCGGTCTGTCAAGGCTGGGAGAGGTGTCTGTTTCATCTAAGAGAGTCAAAGAAAATGAAGAAACAGGAGAATAGTTTCCAAACCAAACAAGATAAATTCCCAGAAACCAACCTTAATGGAATGAAGTGATTTCTCCAATAGAGAGTTCAAAATAATGGCCAAAATGATGCTCTCCCAGGTCAGGAGAGCAATATGTGAACATTGTGTTAATTTCAACAACAGCAACAACAACAATACAAACCAGTACCAACCAGAAATCCTAGAGCTCAAGAATACAACAAATGAAATGAAAATTCAATAAAAAGATTCAACAGCAGGGGCACCTGAGTGGCTCAGTTTATTAAGCATTTGACTCTTGATCTTGACTCAGGTCTTGATCTCAGGGTTGTGAGTTCAACCCCTGCATTGGGCTCCATGCTGGATGTGGAGCCTATTATAAAAAAAAAAAAAAAAAAGAAAAAAAGAAGACAACAAAAGATTTAATAGGCATTCAGCAACAGACAAGATCAAAGGGAAGAAGGGATCAGTGAACTTGAACTTGAAGACAAGGTAGGAGAATTCATCCACTCAGATGAGCCAAAAGAAAAAGGGTTGTTAACCCCATCCCTGAACAGTGATGCTATAGAGAAGTTCCATTAGAAGTCTAAGCTGCAGGCAATGTTACCTCAAGCAGTGTCAACCATTCCAAGAGAAAGTCAAGAAAAGTTCCCAGAAATTGTCAAGGAAATGTTTACAATACCTGTATTTTATCCAGACCAAGTATAATCTGCATCCTACATATGTACAAACAATATATTCTACATATGGAAATCCATTCACATTCACACATGAAAGTCATATTCTACTGAGAATGTAGTATGTTCAGACACTGTTATACAAGATTCACTATATATTATCTAATTTAATCGTTGTAACAAGCCAATGAGGTGGGTACTATAGTGCTTCATTTTAGAAATTAAAACCCTATGACATTAGAATTGAAGTAACTTGCCCAGAATTTCTCATAGCCAGGAAGCAACAGGCTCAGGATATGAACCCAGCTCCGAAACATAGATTCTTTATGACACTAGAATTGTTTTCCCATCTATATCTCACCATGCAAAGGAGAGAACCTCTTGGTGACGTAACTCTGTCTACTATAAAGATACAGATAAACCAAAGATCATGGCCAAGGGAAGCTTAGAGAATGTGAATACATTTCCAAATAGCAATAAAAATGGCTGTAAGGGAACCCTTGCCAACTTGAGGATTAGCCTAGTGTTTTCCCAACATATTTTACTATGTACATCAGCAAAATGACTGAGTATATATATACCCCCAGCACAGAAAACTGTATGCATGTACTATTGCCAATCCACAGATTAAAGGTTAGGAAATCTTAATTCATTCCTAAATGTTTGGATGAAAATATAGCATGCGGTAAAAACTGTATGCATGTACTATTGCCAATCCACAGATTAAAGGTTAGGAAATCTTAATTCATTCCTAAATGTTTGGATGAAAATATAGCATGCGGTAACATGAATCCCACTTTGAAGGTTCTTACAGTTTAAGTTATTCATGTGCAATTAACCTAACCTTCAACAATTTGTCACTTGCAGGACCACAAGTTAAACCACTGCAGGCTCCAGGCTGCTATACTGAGGGAGGCCCTGGGCTAGGGAAGGAGCCCTGCTTCTGACCAGCATCGCTGCTCCTGGAGGCTTTGGGACACTTTACTTGTGCCCAAGTGTAGTGACTGGTGAGAAATTATGAAAACTTTATGCCTTTGCCAAATTTAATCTGCCTTCTAAGAAGTAAAATACCCTCCAATATTAGACTTTATTTAAAAAGCCAGGAGGCTTAAGAAAATGAAGTTCCTTAGCCAGAAAACACATATATACACAAATGAATATATATGTATATACATGTATTTGTGAATTCACATGTGTATGTGTGAATGTACAGGAACGTACTCATGTATATACATGTTTATGTACACATGCATACACATATACACATATAAAGTTCCTTAGCGATAAAACATGTACATTTTTTCACATATATGTATGAATTACAATAGTGATATCTAGGATGTGACTTTCTTTTCAAGGTCCCAAAATACAACCGTCAGTCATACAACAAATATTTCTTGAACATTTGATATGTTCCAAGCCATTTGGTAGGTCCTTGGAGATAATTGTGAGGGGAACAGATAACTCCTACTTCCCCCCGGCATCCACCCCTTCACACTTATCAGTCAGCTACCATACAGCTAAGTACAGCACACAGGAGTCAGACGTGGCTCAACCCTGAACTAGGATAGTGACTTACCTCATCCAAGGTCTTAAGGAGTAACAAACATGTTTAATTTCCCCCTGAGAGCTTTACTTTAACCCTGATGTAAAGAAAGAAAGGGAGATCCTCTCTGTGGCTAATGGCCTTATGATTCTGTTTACAAAAATCATACCCCTTTACCTAGATTAGTGCACTGCATCTTATCCATGATCAAATGTAAACCAACCTGTAATCAGAAGTTATCAGGAAGCAGAAACTCTTGAAAACAGCATCATCCAGCCATTAAACTAAAGCATGCAATACACAAAGACAACAGTATATGTGTATTTAATAAAATATAGAACATCTATTTCTTTTTAATTTTTTAATGTTTTATTTATTTTCGAGAGAGAGAGAGAATGAGAATGAGTGGGGGGAGAGGCACAGAGAGAGGAAGACACAGAATCTGAAGCAGGTTCCAGGCTCTGAGCTGTCAGCAGAGCCCGACATGGGCCTCAAACTCGTGAACCACAAGATCATGACCTGAGCTGAAGTCGGATGCCTAACCGAGTAAGCCACCCAGGCGCCACTAACAACATCTATTTCTAATAAAATTTTGTGATTGGTAATAACCATAAGAAGCATCTGTCGAACAGTTTAGCCTCATGCCTTGCATGGACTTACACAAAACACCCATCTTTGTTCACACACAGATGGTTGGTGTTGAGAGCCAATTATTCAGTCTTGGGGTACCTGGGTGGCTCTGTCGGCTGAGCGTGTTACTTTGACATAACGCATGATCTCACAATTCATGAGTTCGAGCCCCGCATTGGGCTCTCTGCTGTCAGCATGGAGCCTGCTTCGGATCCTCAGTCCCCCTTCTCTCTGCCCCTCCCCTGCTCACCGTTTACCTCTCTTAAATAAATAAACATTTTAAAAAAAGAGTCTATACAGTCTTTTAATAAATAGGAACCATTCCAGAGATACCAAAACTTAGCACAAACATCTGGATACTCTCAGTGACACTGGTGTTTTAAAGATGTCAACATAGTGATTCTATTTCCTGCATGGCCATACTCCCATAGCTCAGTTGCTCAGGCTCCTTGCCTGATGACTCTAGTTACTTGTAAATAGTGCAGCAAGCTCATGGCAAGAACAGATGCCAAAGGAAGTAGAGCCATAGCCCAAAGGAACTGGTGCAGGACCCTACCACCAAACAACAGTCCTTCCCTCTTTGAGGCAAAGTTCTTCCCTGCCTCGAATAGAGCTGAATAGCATCAACCAGCCCAGAGACCAGTGCCCCAGGATCTCAAGGATTCCAGCCATATCAGAGTGAGGATCAGGTCAAAAAACGGGCAGGAAAATCAACCCACAGAGACAGACAACAAATTGTAAGGCACAAAGAGAAAAGACATCTGAATATTCTGGTGAGGACCCACCTTCAAGTGAATAATTTCCCAAGACAGTCCACCCAAGAGGCATCTCCAGATGGGTCAGAGCCAGCACGAGCTCCTCATCCAAAGCAGGCAAAGCTCCCACCGTCAGGGCAAATGGAGTCAGCAAGGTCTGATGACTACCGGCTGTGAGGCGATCAGCCTGGGTGACCAGCAAACGAGCCAGCCTGCAGGCCATGTTGTCCACGTAGGTCACGGAGTCAGAGCCCATGATCACCGGGGAGTAACCTTCTGAGCAGAGGCACACAGACACCATCACCGTCTCCTGAAGCCCATGGCCTGGACAAAAAGACAGGAAATAGTTCACCTAGAGTCTACATGAGGTGCTCACCCAGGCAGGGGTCACTAGTTTCATTGCACTGCCCAAGCAGACCACGTGCTCCAGGACAGCAAGGCAGAAGGGAAATGAAGCCAGTTACCTTTAAACGTTGCTGGGCTTGTGGGGCCAGATTAAAACAGGTTCCATTTTCTTTCTATAACTCCCGATTTGAACACTAACCTTTTTAAGCTCTGAGCACTTCAGTGTTTATTCTCCTATCATTATCCAACACTGTTATTTGGCACACCTTCACCTTGTACTCCTACCCCAAACACTTCATTCAACTTTGTCACTTTAAAGGCCTTGGCCCTTTCCTGCTCTGACACTTCCTCCTGACTTTTCCATTTTTAGGTATTTATTTAGATGATAGCTTCATAAAGTAGCTCCACGGAGGTCCTTCGAATTACGAGTCAGGGTAAGTGAAGACAACTCATCAGAAACACTTACGTACGTTGTTCGTTGCCCCCCACCCCTGCCACCTCTGAGAATAGCTTCTGTCTCTTGGAAGTGCTCTTAGTATTTCTCTTGTGGGTGGTCATCGAATCCTGCCACCTGTCCCTCCTTATACTCCCCCTTCATCTTGTCAAGGAGAGTGGGTGAACCACTCTCCAGGTACATTTTTATGCTGCACTTGACAGAAGCTCCAGGAATTAGTCCCACCCAACTTCTGTGATTATTATAATCATAGCCAAGCAAATGGCTAATAGGAGCCTTCACAGGAACAAGAGCATCCCAGTTTACTAAGTGAGAACCAGTGCCATTTCACATCACCTCTTTAAAAATGATCTACTGGTGCTGGCACCAAATAGCAACCCTTCCCCCCCCCCCCCCCCGCCCCAGACGATAAGCTTCCAGTACATACTGCAGAAATCTACTCTACACACTTCCGAGAAGCTACCATGGGAAAGCTGCAACAGCAGACATTTAAGGTTCAGAAGCAGGGACTGTCACCTGCCTGTACGGATTCTGTTAAAACTAAGGTAAGACCTCTCACTTCAAAACAGGCGACACTACCATCAAAAAGATTTTAACACACAAGGAAGGGGAAGAAGGCTAACCCCCACGTCCAAGTAAAGAAAATGACAGAAGTTTTGATATTAGGATTGCACTTTTGTTATTTTCATTCTTCCCCCACTAGAGGCTTCCTGAGAGAAAATCAAGCAAGGAGGGGGGAAGCAAAAGGCAGTAAAGACATCAACGTAAAAGTCAAAGCAGAAAGACAAAGGCTAAAGAGAAAGAGACAAAGTGACTCTGTGCCATTAAAGAGGGTTGGCTTTTTTTCTTCTAAGGATGGAAGTTACTGGACCAGAGAGAGAAGTGCTTAAAATTGCCCATGGCGTCAGAAATGCGACAACAGATTGATCTGATGACCAGGCCGAGGTAGGGCTGAAGGGCCTTCGCACCTCTCTGCAATTCTCACTATGGGTTGTTCGCATGTTTACTGTCTACCTTCTTCCCACATGTAACAGATACACAGCAGAAGCACTCAGAAATATCCTTCCTCTAGGGGCACCTGGGTGGCTCAGTCGGTTAAGCGTCCGACTTCGGCTCAGGTCATGATCTCCCAGTTTGTGAGTTCAAGCCCCACGTCTGGCTCTGTGCTGACAGCTCAGAGCCTGGAACCTGCTTCAGATTCTGTGTCTCCCTCTCTCTCTGCCATTCCCCCACTTGTGCACGCTCTCAAAAATAAATAAATGTTAAAAAAAAATTAAAAAAATAAAGAAAGAAAGAAATATCCTTTCTCTAGGGGCACCTGGGTGGCTCAATCAGATGAGTGTCTCTTTATTTCAGTTCAGGCAATGATGCCAGGGTCTTGCAATTCCAGCCCCATGTCTGGCTCTATGCTCCATGTAGAGCCTGCTTCAGATTCTTCCTGTCTCTCCCTCTCCCCTATTCACACCATCTCTATCTAAAAATATGAAATACTTTTTTTTAAAAAAAGTAGCTTTCCTCTAAAAATGAAGCCAACTTACCCATTAAAGAACTGAAGGTTCCCTCCACAATGCAATTTAGAGGGCCTAAAAGACGCATTTAGGTTAAAGAAAACCAATCCATCAATAAACCAAACAACAAAATCCTCCCCCCCCCCCCCGCAAATAATAACACCTTCACTACGCTCTGTGGCTACAACTTGGTGTCTCAGATACATAACCCACGTTCCAGTGAAATTTCAAAAACAGCTGCATCTGAGAACTATTAGTTCTTAACAAACACTAACATGAAATATTAACTTGTCATCTGTCACCACGGTAATCAAAGAAGACATGTAGGAGAATGACAAGTTTCTGAACACGAACATTTGGGTGGTGGGAAGACAAAGTTATGGAGCCTGAGATCTGGTAAAGACAAGTCTAGATACACAGAGAGCCATGGAAGGAAGGAACCCCAGACACCAAAAGGAGCAAGCAGGAGACAGGCAGACACTAGGGCTGGCAGACTCAGTGCAGGCGAAGCAGGCAGGGAGAATGAAAACCTACTGGTCACGTCTCAGGTCTGCCTGAGCCACCCTGACCATAGCCATAGGACAATAGGAGGTGATCCTAAGATACAGGGAGTCCTCCATTCAACTATACCCAAAGCAGAGCCCACTGTGAAAGTTGGGCCAGCAGGGTGGGTCTGCTCAGTCGAAGGCAAGGCTGACAGAGCTGGAAGAACCTCAGCTGGAAGAACCACTGTGTGCCTTCTCATGGGCTCCGTCCCCTCCCCTACCCCACCCTCTCTCCACCTCTGACCCAAACCCATCCCACTTGGAGCACTGTTTACTTGCTCCTCTTGGTCCTCTTCCCAGCCTATGTCCCTGGAGGAAAGAGGCTTCCAGACAGAATTCTCAAATGCAGAGTGAAGATTATACCTTACCTGGAACGCTGGATTGGAGAACATTATCCTCAGTGCGCCGTGCAATCACGATGTGTCTCTGATGAGATCCATCATAAATAAAGTAAAACTCGGCATCTTCAGGAAGATAAACATTTTCGCCAAACTTTGCATAGACGGTCATCTGCCCCTAAAAAATGAGTTAAGTTGAGGCATCGTCACACTTTCTTGCCCTGGCTCTAAAAAAAACACACAGTCAAAAGGGCTGGGGTCCCAAACAGCATTGTTAATGTTCATTTTATGTGGCTGAGACTCAAACATCACAAATCCTCATTTCCGGTAACAAATACTTTCAATGACAGGTGCTTTCTGATATATTAAAGTATGGGTGTCAGAGCTGGTTTGTTCTGTTTTTAAACCGGAAGAAGTCCAAAGCATAGGGAAGAAATCTTTTAAAATTTACTAGCTATAGAAATGTGATTCAACTTTGTTGTCCTTTATTTCCTACATCATTGATTTTATTTAACTTTTTTTTCTGTTCCTAATATACTACCATAGTACAAAGGTTCAAAACAATTATTTTTTAAAATTTTTTTAGCATGTGTTTATTTTATGCGAGAGGGGGAGGGGCAGAGAGAGAGGGAAACACAGAATCCAAAGCAGGCTCCAGGCTCCGATTTGTCAGCACAGAGCCCGACGCGGGGCTTGAACTCGGGAACGGTGAGATCATGACCTGAGCCGAAGTCCGACACTCAACCGACCGAGCCACCCAGGTGCCCCTCAAAACAATTATTGTTAGTTATTGCCTTACCCTAGAGTGGATCACAGTAGGTGGTAAGAACTTTAAACACTCACGAACTTTGCCAAATAAATTGCACCACATGCTCCCACACTTGTTGTGCCGTTTCCAAATGCTATTTGTCTTCTACTGAGGGAATTCCAGGTCCTCTTTCTCATCCGGCCTGGCCTGACACTTTCTCCTGAGAGCTTCTGGTTGGCACAAAGCCTGCTAAGTTCCCCGGTCCAAAGGAGAGGAGCTGCCTTTGGGTCCTAGAGGCACACTCCAAGGAAAGAAGGTATGCCAAGGAAGCAGGCAGCAGGTGAGGTCTCTTTGGTATGTCATCACCCAGAGGCTAGGTAGAGGGACTAGATCAGCACTGCTACAACCGAGGGAGAGGGAGTGATGGACAAAATTGCCAGACCATCTTGGGATGCTTGAAGACTCTGAGGATTCAGGACACTCCCTCCACACACACACACACACAAACAATACAAAGAGAGTCCTCCAGAGAGATGGTACATTCCACCCAGCCTATGGGAGTGGCAGCATAATGGAAACTAGGAGGTGGAAAGGGTCCCCCACTTTGGAGGGCCTCCAGAGCTTGGCCCAGTGCAGAGAAGCATCTGGGCTTTTGTGTGCTTGCCCAACAAAAACAAACCCGCTCTTGGCAAGTTCCTCCCCCCGTGATAGGGGAGGAAAGGAAACAGAGGAAATTCTACACAGTCTCCTTAACATCTGTTTGCCTTTGATGGGTCTCAGCACTCTATTCTGTAGGATATCAAGAACTATGCCAATCAGTAGCAGAAACAAAATCAGTGCATAACTCCTTTCTCCAATAATCACATGGATATTTCATCTAAACTTTAAAAATAAAACGGCTGTTTTCCTGGCAGTTTGTAATCCAACACACACATGAAACATTATCTGGGGTCCCTGGGTGGCTCAGTCGGTTGAGCATCTGACTTCGGCTCAGGTCAGGATCTCGAGGTCCATGAGTTCAAGCCCCGCATCGGGCCCTGTGCTGACAGCACAGAGCCCAGCGCAGGGCTCGAACCCATGAACCACCAGATCATGACCTGACCCATAGTTGGACACTTAACCAACTGAGCCACCCAGGTCCCCCTGAAATATTATCATTAATTATGAATTGGTATCAACACAAATTGTGGTTTCATGGAAAAAAACACGAGTTTATAATTTTGGATTGTCCTTTCTCTGCATGTGAGCGTGGGCAAACACACACAAATATCGTCAATAGAACGTAACACACCAAGAAAAATGCACCATACGACAGCTTCCAAAAAAGTTCAGGAAGAGGATCTGAAAAGTAAAAAAAACAGTAACAAATGTCTGACATGACAGAGAGGAAACTTCGATGAAATTCCATTTCCTAAAAAAGGAAGAACAGCTTGTGTTAGTCATGTTCCTGGTTGCTAAAGAGACTGTTAATTGTCTGCGAACAGAATCTGACCTCACTGGTCTTTTTTTTTTTTTTTTTTTTTTTTTTATAAAGAAAACAAATTGTATAAACAAATCAAAGTTTTCCATAGATCAAAAGGATATCTAATCTGGATCTGGTCAAAACAACCATCACAATACTATTTTATTTGGTTGGGTGAACAAGGACCACCCACAATTTATAAAGGAGTTTAGCTGCAACCCTTTCCAAAGCAATTCACCACCGAACAGTTTTACAATTCAGGTATGCCTTCCTTTTGAGACCACACCATGCTCTACATTGATACAAGAAGATAAACAACAACAGGCCAGAAATAAGACATATCCATTAAAGAGAGATACCCAGAGTCTTAGCACGAAGAATACTACTCAGCAATGAAAGCAGCCCTCTTAGTTGCTAATCACAAGGAGACCAGAAAGACACAGAAAGTATTATGGGAGGAGGAGGGAAGGGGGTGATGCAGAAACTAAGAGAGAAGCCCAATGGGATAGAATGGGATGGAGGGTTGGCAGGAGAAGACGCCAGAAAAAGGAAATATGAATACTAAAGAACATGAACATTTTCATTCAGGAAACTTAGAGTTCGAAGGAGATTCGGATGAAGCGACACACAACAGGAAAAAGAGGTTTCAGAAAATGTTCTGAAAAACAAGTACAGTGTAAATAATCAGCGCCCAGGGACGATTTGGGGGTCAGACTAGGGTCTTTCTAACCACTGTGGCCACCAAAAACCTGCTCTTTTTCTTAAAGGATCATTGATTTTATTAATGGAAAAGATAAATTCCAACTTACAGAGTTCCCGTGTGCCTCCATCGTTTCCCCACTTGGAGTCATTTCATACTTTGTTTTGGACAATTAAAACTTTAAGCTTTCCCTTGGGGCGCCTGGGTGGCGCAGTCGGTTAAGCGTCCGACTTCAGCCAGGTCACGATCTCGCGGTCCGTGAGTTCGAGCCCCGCGTCGGGCTCTGGGCTGATGGCTCAGAGCCTGGAGCCTGTTTCCGATTCTGTGTCTGCCTCTCTCTCTGCCCCTCCCCCGTTCATGCTCTGTCTCTCTCTGTCCCAAAAATAAATAAACGTTGAAAAAAAAAAATTTAAAAAAAAAAAAAAAACTTTAAGCTTTCCCAAGTGAATTCGTCTACATCACTATCAGAATCGCTGTGCTTCTAGGGAGAAATGCTGAACATGTGTCATCACCTTTCTGCCAGCTCACTCTATCCCAAGTTTAAAAACAACACACACTCATTTCACTGAAAATTGTGGGCACAGTAAGAGGCTTAACAGGCAAAAATATCTCCCCAAGTAAACCCCAAAATTTAACGTGCTGTAGTCAAAACCCAAACTTAATTTTTCAAATGAAGTGAGCTTATTTTAAAGTGCATCTGGAAGAACAGATACACAAGACTAGAAACAGTTGGGAGAAAGATAATGCTATGCTTGGGCTACGCAGGGCGGGGTCTGAATTTGCCCCAGCTCAAAGTAAAGCATACAATAGAACCATAATAATTTAAATTTTTTTTCAATGTTTATTTATTTTTGAGACAGAGAGAGACAGAGCATGAACGGGGGAGGGGCAGAGAGAGAGGGAGACACAGAATCCGAAGCAGGCTCCAGGCTCTGAGCCATCAGCCCAGAGCCCGACGCGGGGCTCGAACTCACGGACCGCGAGATCGTGACCTGGCTGAAGTCGGACGCTTAACCGACTGCGCCACCCAGGCGCCCCTAGAACCATAATAATTTAAATAGCATGACAGGGGCACAAAGACAGACGACTAAGTATGAAGTCCAGAAGCAGACGCATAAAAAGCATGTAATAAAGGTGACATGTGAAGCCAGTGCGGAAAGAACAGGTGACCCAACAAATCGTTTTGGAACAAAAGCCTCTATTAGGGGGGAAAAAAGGCCTCATTCCACATGTCTCAATTTCCAATTAATTCCATATTAAACACAAAAATTCATAAGCACATAAAGTCAGAAGGCGGTCTAAAATTTATCGTTACTGAAAAAAATGGTAGCAATGAAATCGATCCCATCCATCCTGACACCACCCAAAAGTACCAACTTGTTTTCATTCTTCCATTGACTCCCAGTCTTTGTTCAACACACGGCTAACTCTTAGAGAGCGATCATCACAGCTTAAATACACATATGGTTGTGCTTTTCTGTCAAAAGTAATTTCCCATGTTATGATTTTTGGCATCATTTTTAATTGCATTCCATAAACTATAATGTTCCTTCTACATTTTACTCTATCATCCTTGTAATGTTGTACTTTAAGACTGTTTCTAGGTTAACATTGTTAATATTCCACCAAACCTCTTCATGTACATCACCCTTTACTTTTGTAGAACTAAATTCCAGAAATGGTTCCAAAAGTGTGAAAGCTGGTCACAAATTGCCGAACTGCTCTCCAATAATGTTCTCTCAAATTTCATTGCCACCTGTGCTGGTCACGAGTATTCTTTTCGTTGCAACCTTGCCAAAACTTTTATTTCCAAATTTATGGATAGTAAACAGTTCCTCCTTAATATCATTTATCTTTTTTCCCTTACCAGTGACATTTATTGCCCACTTTTATTAAAGTGTACTACAAAATATTGTCAACATTGCTAGCAGTATGATCAAATTTCAACTTTAAAAACTCTGGTCTTCCTTTTTCCATTCATGTTTGCCTTCAGCAGTTCAAAATTTTCACTTTCTCAAGTCCACCAGTTTAGATGAACATGAGAATCAGTCCCTTTCCTCTCTGAACAATGAAGATGTACCACCGGTTATCTATTCTTGCCCAAATAAAAAGCACTCAAATACTCTTGTAAAATCTCTACAGGACAGTAACATGGAAAATGAGAACAAATATTCAGTAAAAAAGCTGAACTACAACCACACTAAATATACCTCAATACAAACACACACGCACGTAAATTAAACCAACATTTTTTACCACGAGGCATCTCATAAAGAAATTCTGCTTGTAAAACTCATCAATACTTCTGAAAGACCAAGCTTTCTGCTGAAATGCTGTGACATCTGTGGGTTTCTTCTCCAACAACCAAAAAAGTTTCACGTGACAAAAAGATTTAATACTATTTCTTTCACGCAACTTTTTTATTCCTCTTCCGATGAATGTTTCAGATGGAAATGATCGACACCAATGTGCACATTCTAAATATGTTTTCATTGATCTAGGTCTCTAAATACCTTGAGTAACTTGGTGCCTGTATTATCATACTCACTGAATATCCCTGTGCTAATGCTCTCCCTATAGTCTTAACTCTCATCCTCTATAGACAATGTATGTGTAATTCTATTTGGTTAGTAACAGTGTTGTATGCTCAACAAATTTAACCATCTAGTTTCTAAAGTATCTGGCATGAATAGGAAATAAATACTGTAGTTTCAAATTATGACAATGAGAACAAAGTATGCATCTTTTTATAGTGGGGTTTCTTAATTTGAGGCCACAGGAAGAATCCATAAATAGGTTTCAGCTGGTCTGGGAACCCCTTAAAAATTGTAAGCCAAACTCTCTTTTTATGTGTATGTGTCCATTCTTCTGAGGAAAGGTTTATGGATTTCCTCATATTCTCAAAAGTATGCATATAATTCAACTCTAACTTTACATAACTAAATAGAAATGGGAAGTTAATAATAACAATGGTCATCTTTTTATAGGACAGTAAAACATGTCCTACTGTTTTTCAAGGTATTCTGCATAGTCTTTATACAGAGTAATTTTTATTTTTATTTTTATTTTTTAATTTTTTTAATGTTTTTATTTATTTTTGCGACAGAGAGAGACAGAACATGAGCAGGGGAGGGCCAGAGAGAGAGGGAGACACAGAAACGGAAGCAGGCTCCAGGCTCTGAGCTGTCAGCACAGAGCCCGATGCGGGGCTCGAACCCACAGACCGTGAGATCATGACCTGAGCTGAAGTCAGACGCTTAACCGACGAGCTACCCAGGTGCCCCTAGAGTAATTTTTATGATGCAACTACAATAAGGGTACATGTTAACTAAGATACCAAATACTGTACTGAAAGTTTACTAATATATGCCAATGAAAGCCATTATGCTAATATCAACATAATGCCCTAAGTCAATTATCAAATTCGATCTGATACTTGATTTGATCTGAAACCTGTCTTCTTTACAACAAAAAATAATTCTGCATAGAACCTTCTCTGAAGAGCAGTATTAAATATGTTTGGAGATTCTTGAAAATTTTCTCAAGTGTATTATCCAATTTCATAAGTAAATACAAGTACAGCAACTAGTTACCACTAACTAGATCAAGACTCCAGAACCAGATGGACAGTATAGAGTGTCTTGATTTCTGCCCCAAGCTCCAAGTTAGGTCATCTGCTTTCCATTCTTCAAGCACAATGCCAAAGAAACTACCACAGGCACTAAGCCTTCTCTTCTATGTTGCTCTGTTTAAGTACTTCTTTCAACAGACATGAGAAAATGCAGAAATTATTTCCTGTATGTGTGTGCACATATTATAGATCTAGACACATCTAAACACACATATTATCTTTTATATGCACAGTGTTTCATGATTTACAAAGTGCTTTATTGTGTATTTTCTCATCGTATTTCCACAGCAAGTCCTAGGAAAGATTACCATGACTCCCACTGTCAAAATGAAAACCCCGGTACTATGAGGTCCAGTGAGTGGCAGAACCACAAACCCAAATCCACACCTTGCCATCCCAGGCCCAGCACACTTTTCTCCCCAACATGTGACCATACCAACAGCAGTGCTCAAGCATTTAGTGACTTACTACACCTTTAGATTCACCTCAACCTCTGTTTCATGTATTTAACACGATGATTCTCACCCTGAAATCCACAGGGAGAGGAAGAGTGGAGAGGGGAGGGAAAAGCAATGCTCCTTAGGCACCTCAAAATGTATGCAGGGTTTCAGGCATTCATCTGGGGAGAAACTCTATTAGTTAGAGATTCTTCTGAGTGTACAGAAACATATGGTTCAAAAAGTTTAGGAACCACTGACTTCAAAGCATGTTCGAGCCACCTTTTGTGTAGCATAAAATCTCAAGACCATTCAAATTTCTTATCCCAAAGCAAAACTAAATCAACAAAATATAGGTGAATGCAAATTGGTTAAATCTGAGGGGGCTATCAGAATATCATTTTTTTCTTGGGGAAGATAAGCCAAAATGACTTCAAAGGCTTCTAAGACATTTCTTCAGAAAGAGCCTTTCAAGTAGGAATGGCTTCTATTTCCAGACAGGACGAAACAGTCCACAGCGGGCCAGCGTCCCTGCCGAAAACAACTAGAAAATAAAGACAGAAAAATTACAAAGTCCTATTCTTTTTTTTTTTTAAGTTCTTTATATTTAGCCACAGATTTTCCAATTCAAGCCTTTTTTTTTAATGTTTATTCAATTTTGAGAGACATAAACAGAGTGTGAGTGGGGAAGGGGCAAAGAGAGAGGGAAACACAGAATCCAAAGCAGGCTCCAGGCTCTGAGGCGTCAGCACAGAGCCCGATGTGGAGCTCAAACTCACAAACCGTGAGATCATGACCTGAACCAAAATCAGATGCTTAATCGACTGAGCCACCCTGGTGCCCCACAAAGTCCTATTCTTAAAGGCATCAGAGAACTATGGAAAAAAGGACAAAATGCGTTAAAATTCCAGAAAGAACCACTCAGACAAGTTATGGAAGTCAGAAAACAGAATGGTATCTTTCAAGTGATGAAAGAAAATAATGGATGTCCTAAAATTCTATGCCCATCAAACATTCTTAAAAATGAAGCTGAGGGGCGCCTGGGTGGCTCAGTCGGTTGGGCGGCCGACTTCGGCCCAGGTCATGATGTTGCGGTTTGTGAGTTCGAGCCCCGAGTCAGGCTCTGTGCTGACAGCTTAGAGCCTGGAGCCTGTTTCGGATTCTGTGTCTCCCTCTCTCTGACCCTCCCCCATTCATGCTCTGTCTCTCTCTCTATCTCAAAAATAAATAAACGTTAAAAAAAAAATTAAAAAATAAAATAAAATAAAAATAAATAAAAATGAAGCTGAAATTAAAATGTTTCAGACAAACACTGAGGAATTCATCACCAGCAGGTCAGCACTGAAAGAAATATTAAAGGCAATTATTCAAGCAGAAATAAAAGGATCTGAAACATAAACAGACACCCAAAAGGAGATATCAAATAGTAGATATAATGAGTATCTAATGCACCAAACCGTAACTATGTCACGGTGTTTATAGTATTTGTGGAACTATGTTTGTTGACAATAATGTGAAAGGTAAATGGAATTCAAGTATCTACCAGTTTGGGGCAAATGTTAAAAGTAATAGCTTATTATGCTCATGTCAAATATACATGTTTTAAGTTGCAAGTAAACATTAGTATAAAAACATGTAATTAACAAGTTATAAAAGAAAAACTCAATTAGAAAATATTTTATTAATCAGAAAGATGGGAGAAACAAAAACGTATGTCAAATAGATGGTTATAGGATATAAATCCAAATATACCAGCAAGTATATTAAGTGTAAATGAACTGATCCAAATAAGAAGTAACACGGTCAGAAGGGAATCTTTTAACTCAAAAATAAAAATAACACAGGAAGTTTAAAAGTAAAAAGATAGGTGTGCTTGGGTGGCTCAGATGGTTAAGCTTCCGACTTTGGCTCAGGTCATGATCTTGTGGTTTATGAATTCAAGTCCCACGACAGGCTCTGTGCTGACAGCTCAGAGCCTGGAACCTGCTTCAGAATCTGTGTCTCCCTCTCTCTGCTCTCTGCTCCTCCCTTGCTCACGCTCTCTCTCTCTCTCAAAAATAAATGAACATTAAAAAAAAAAAAAAGTAAAAAGATGTACCAACTGAAAGAAAGCTAGTATGGCCAAAATAGTATCAGAAAAAGTAGATTTTTTTTTAATTTTTTTTTTCAACGTTTATTTATTTTTGGGAGAGAGACAGAGCATGAACGGGGGAGGGGCAGAGAGAGAGGCAGACACAGAATCGGAAACAGGCTCCAGGCTCTGAGCCATCAGCCCAGAGCCTGACGAGGGGCTCGAACTCATGGACCGCGAGATCGTGACCTGGCTGAAGTCGGACGCTTAACCGACTGCGCCACCCAGGCGCCCCAAAGTAGATTTTTAAAGTAAGACATAGTAAGACTTGGAAAGAGGAAGTCTGTATCATCTTCAGTTGAAAAGTAAGTTATCATACTATTAAATCTGTAAAAAAAAAAAAAAAAAAAAGAAATTAACAAGCCCAAGAGCTGGACCAATCCATAATCACAAAGTTAGACTTCACCATGTCTCTCTCAGCAGCTGATAGAACACAAAGACAAAAAAACTGTCAAGTATTTAAAAGATCTGAATTACATACTTAACAGTTATTTACTAAAAGGAATAATTACCATAAATTAAATGCATATGTTAATATTTAAAAGCCACCCATTTTTCATACCTCTGCAATAAAGTCAGGTAAATATAAACACACAAGTCAAAAATTCTCCATGACTTTCACACTTGATGTAATGATTTACCACTACAGAAGTGAAATAGCCTTTGTTTCTGTATCAAAGCTAAATTGAGTAAGAAACCAAAATTCATGACAGGGGTCAGTAAATTACTCCAAATTCCTCAAGAAAAAAACCGAAGTAGGCTTTAAAAACCTCCTTAGTTTGCTTCCTTTTAAAATCACTAACTTGGGGCATCTGGGTGGTTCAGTCACTTAAGCATCTGACTTCGGCTCAGGTCATGATCTCTCTGAGTTCAAGCCTCACGTCAGGCTCTGTGCTGATAGTTCAGGGCCTGGAGCCTGCTTCAGATTCTGTGTCTCCCTCCCTCTGCTACTCCCCCACCCCCCAAAAATAAACATTAAAAAAAATTTTAATAAAAAATAGAATAAAAAAAGACTGACTTACTCACAGATGTATGAAAACAAAGCATTCCTAGAAACTGAATATATTTATGACACTTCAAGCAGACCATAGCAGAAAATGTACTGGCTTAGGTGTAAGAAAATTCTAGGTGTAACATCTACTCTTATATCATCCCAGTAATTCTTGAGGAAGAAACGTCCTGTGCTTGGTTCCAAAACAAGCCAGTGCATAAACAAGAAATGAAGGAGGGATGCCTGGGTGGCTCGGTCGGCTAAGCATCCGACTATGGCTCAGGTCATGATCCCATGGTTCATAGGTCCGAGACCGGTGTCCGGCTCTGTGCTGACAGCTCAGAGCCTGGAACCTACTTCGGATTCTGGGTCTCTCTCTCTCTCTGCCCCTCTCCCAGATGTGTTTGCTCTTTCTCTCAGAAATAAACAAACATTAAAAAAATAAAAAAAAATAATGAAGTAAATTGCAGTTTAACTGGACATGTATTAGGATTTTCACTAATTAACTAAGCATGACTTATCACTGAGACCACCACCCAAAAATGCTAACTCTACCCTACCCTGCATGGATGAAAATCTAATAACTCCACTAAATGGGTATGGTCTGGCTCTGCTCTCCATCAGACATACGTGGGCCATGGAATACTTAAATACAGACAAAACTGACAATACATTCAGAGGAAAAGGACAAGGATGCCAAAGGGACAGAGAAACCATGTTGTCATATGAAGAACAATTGAAGGAACTGGGACTGTTTTGCCAAAGAAGAGAAGAATCATGGTTAAATGTTCACTGTTACAAATATCTGAGGGTGTATCATGCAGACAGGGGCTCTGACATGTTCTGCAGGCCCCAAGGGGGAAAGCACAGAACAATGGAGGGAAGGACAGGGCACAGAGTTCAGTTCTACAGTGAGAGCCTTGTCGGGATCACAGATGTCCAAAGATGACAAAGATTGCGTTAGCTTAAGGAATAAGCACAACCAGAATACAGGGCTTGTTTGTTTTTGTTTTGCTTCTTTATGCATTGTAATAGAGGACAGAGCTAAATAAGGACTGATCTAGTCTTGCAAATCTAGAATCTATGATACCTGGTATAGAATTCTAGATTAACAGCTTTAGTATGAAAAGAATACGTGGGTCTAGACAAGTGGTATTTTGGGGTGTGTGTGCGTGTGTGTGTGTGTGTGTGTGTGTGTGTGTGTGTGTGTTTAAATTAATCTCTCACTTGGTGTGGCCTGGGTGGCTCAGTCAGTTGAGCTCTCAACTCTTGACTTTGGTTCAGGTCATGATCCCAGGGCTGTGGGATTGAATCCCACATCTGGCTCCACACTCAGCGTGTTTAAGATTCTCTCTCTCCGTCTCTGCCCCTCCCCTCCCTCAAATTAAAAAAAAAAAAAAAAAATCTAATCGCTCCCTTATTCTGTTGGTTCAGTTTCCTAGCTCCTTGGGTTGATGGTTAATTCATTTTCATTCTCTACCTTAGTGGTTTTCAAACTGAGATCAGGGAACTATGGATTCTAACAGAGACTAACAGACACGGTGAGAGTTCACAAGCATCCCATTTAAATTTCACTGTGGAAAATAGGTTTCTAATTATTTTTAAATCTAAAAACCTTTCATTCACTTAAATGTATTAATTACCAAATTTTAATACACTGGAAAGGACCTGAACTGCCAGGCTAAGTCACTGTTCTCAGTGAATTCATAAATTTAATATATTTATATTTGAAGAATACATTTATAATAAAGAAGTTATGTCCATTTTGTATATTAAAGTTCCCCATAAGGCGCCTGGGTGGCTCAGTCGGTTAAGTGTCCGACTTCAGCTCAGGTCATGATCTCATGGTTCGTGAGTTCAAGCACCTTGTCGAGCTCTGTGCTGACAGTGCAGAGCCTTCTTGAGATTCTCTGTCTCCCTCTCTGTGCACCTCCCCCACTCATACGTGGTGAGCTAGCATTCTCTCTCTCTCTCTCTCTCTCTCTCTCTCTCTCTCTCTCTCAAAAATAGATAAACCTTTAAAAATAGAAAAAAAATAAAAAAGAAAAAGAGGGTGGGGGAACTTGATCTTCCAATGTAGACCACCAGAGGGGATCCTAGAGTCAGAGGAGCCTTACAGACACTAAACAGACATTAAAACTTTTTTCCTGAAGGAAAACCATTTTTTTTCCTCAAAGGAAAACTTTTTTCCCCCAAAGGAAAACACTTTTCTTCCAAAAGTATTATGGGGAACTTTAATTTTTTGTGTGTGTGGTTTATTTATTTTTGAGAGAGAGAAAGAGACAGCATGAGCAGGGAAGGGGCAGAGAGAGAGGGAGACACAGAATCCGAAGCAGGCTCCAGGCTCTGAGCTGTCAGCACAGAGCCCGATGCGGGGCTCAAACTCATGAACTGTGAGATCATGACCTGAGTCGAAGTCAGACACTTAAGTGACTGAGCCACCCAGGTACCCCCCGCCCCCAGGTGACTTAAAAAAAGAATTTTTTTTTCAAGTTTATTTACTTTTGAGAGAAAGAGAGAGAGAATGTGCACAGGTGAGGGGCAGAGAGAGAGGGAGACACAGAATCCGAAGCAGGCTCCAGGCTGTGAAAAATTTTTTAAGTTTATTTAAGAGAAAGAGAGAGAGAGAATGTGCATAGGGGAGGGGCACAGAGAGAGAGAGAGAGACAATCCGAAGCAGGCTCCAGGCTCTGAGGTGTTGGCACAGAGCCTGACGTGGGGCTCGAACCCACGAACCGTGAGATCATGACCTGAGCCGAAGATGTGGGTTGAACTTAAGCAGACAATAATATCATTTGGTTATTTTTCAATGCTTGAGGTCTACAAATGTATGTCAAACCAGATCTCATGTGAAAGTCAGTGTGGGTCCACAGACAGCACTGAATGTGCCAAACCAAAACCAAGACTATCAGTGATACAAAGAACCCTAAGTTTCCGTGAATTGATAACTCCCGGGCAAAGAACAGGGACACAACGGTCCGTATTCTTACTTCAGGGTAGAACACGTAGCTCCAGCATTCCACAGGAAGTCCCTCTTATGAGGGTACAAAAGAATGGAACAGTGCCCTTTCTCCTCCTCATCTGACCAGCATCTGTGCCAGAACACAAATTCTACTCTCTACCAACGACACGCAAACGCACACACATGCACACACACACACACACACAGAGGCCATTCTTAAACAACAGTACTGATTGTCCTACCAAGTAATGACTAGCACAAAGATACAAGAATCAGGAATGCCTGCGCAGAGAGATAAGGATTCAGAAATTTACAAAATACAGGGCTCTAAGAAGCCTCAGAGCTCATCTGATAAATATCTGACTTCAAGGTGAGGAAACTGAACGCCGTACCAGCAGGTGCCTTGTTCCGGGTCCCACCGCATTGCAGACCCAGGGCAGGGGCCCGGGTCTTCACCCTCCATCCGATGCTTTTCACGTGCTCCAAGCCACTAGTTGGAAGATTTACTACCTCACCCCGTGCTCCTCCTCCAGGAACTCGGAAAAAAAGGCTTTTATGGAAACGAGTCAGGAGCAGAATCAATCAACGCTGTCCAAGTTCCCCAAAGCATCCATCTCTCCTCATGCTCTTGCCTTTTCTCTTCCTCCATTCTCATCCCCTCTGTCAAAGTACACACCATGAGTCCAGGACCCGCGCCTCTCCTCTTTACTCTTCTCCTGCTTGAATGGGAATAAGTGCAGATAAAAGCCGGCCGAGCCGCAGCATGGCAAACATGAAGCCACAGAAACTGAGGGCACAGGGCAATGAGGAAAGAGCCCCCAAAAACCCCATATAGCCCTAGCTCCAGAAGAGGGTGTGGGAGGCAATGAACGAAAAGAAAGGGATGAGGGCTCAGTGGGGAGGGAAAGGAGAAAACAGCAGCAGCAACGGGCTGGAGAGTGATGGCAATGGCAAGAGGAGAAAGGGCTAGAAGAACAAAGCAACTAACGCTTTAATTGAAGCAGAAAAGGGGCAAGATGGAAAATACAGGAAAACAAGAAGAGAGATATATCCACCCTACCAGGAACTGCAATCTGGAAACACCTTGGGTAAAAAGGAAGGGGGTGGGCAGGCAAGAGCTGAATTTTGATGCTTGCAAAGAATATTTCATCTGATCAAAATCAAGAACTGAGGGCACTTCCATACATGGAACTGGTGAATCACTATCTCATGCCCCTGAAACTAATATAACAACATATGCTAAGTACACTGGAATTTTAAATTTTTTAAAAATGAGTTCTTCCCATTTGCGACAACATGGATGGACCTAGAGGATGGAGTGCTAAGCGCAGTAGGTCAGTCGGAGAAAAACAAATACCATAGGATTTCACTTACATGTGGAATTTGAAAAAAAAAAAAAACCGAACAAATAAAAAAAAGAAGAAAGAAACAAAACAGACTCTTAAATATAGACAACTGGTAGTTGCCAGAGGGGAGGTAGGTCCAAGGGGAAAATAGGTGAAGGGGATTAAGAGTGCACTTATCAGGATGAGCACTGAGTAACACATAGAATTGTGGACTCATCGTACTTCTACCTGAAACTAATAAAACACTGTATATTAAATAAAATTGATTTAAGATTACAAAAGAAAAAAAGAACTGAGGGCAAAAGACGCACTATGGGAAATGTCTCCTTGTGACACATCACAGAATGTGCTTTTCCAAATTACCCACGTCCAATTAATGGCCACAACCCTCCCCCCCCCCCGCCCCCCGCCGTAAGTCCATCTCTCCTGCGTCATAAACAGCAGTGTTGGGAGGAGAGGGCACACTAAGCGATTCCTTTCCCATTCCCAGTCCCACTTTAGAATTGACAGTGGCTTTAGAACACAGGAGCCCATTTTTCTGGCCTTGTCCTTTTTAGCCCCATACTTTGAACTTTCTCTGTATCTTCAGGTCAACTGGTCAGAGTTCTCTGCCAGTGAAAAATAGGACCTACATACAAAGCTGCCAAATATTGGCTTCACCAAAGGCAACGTTCAGCCAAAAGTCAATTGGAATCCATTCTTTCTTCCTAATTCAGCACATCGCCCAGCAAGACCGGAACATCTGTAGCAACCAACACAAAGAACCAATCCCAAAGCCTAAGTATGTAATTAATCTGGGTAAGAATAACACCTTGCATTTTCTTAGTGATCACTGTTCATAAGGCACTTCTGTATAGGCTGTCCCATTTGACCATCACAACCCCCAATGACACAGAAGGTGAGGGAATGGTGTGTCCATAGTTCACAAGGGAGGCAGAACCAACCACCATGTTTCCCCATACATTCATCCATTGAAGAGATCTACTGCATGGTACAGCTGTGGTTACAACAAACTACCTGCCTTCACTATCATTCTAGTGGAGACAGAGACAGAGACAGAGACAGGAAATGTTGAATGTCTGATATGCGAGGGATTTGCAAGAGCTCAGAAAAGTAAGGTAGGGTAAAGAGGTATCTTAAATGGGAAAGTAGGAAAATGCCCCCAGTGAGCTGATGTTCTATCAGAGACCTGAATAAACTCAGAGTGAACCTTGTAGAGGTGAAAGAGAATTTCATGTTCAGAGACTGAAAGGGCAAAGGTCCTAAAATGACATGTGCCTGGATTGTCTGAGATAGGAAACATGGCGGTTGAAGCAGAAGAGGCGAGGAATGGGAGGCAAGGTCAGGAACAAGTAAAGCTGTCTTAAGGACATAGGTGTCAACTCCAGTGGGAAACCATTGCAGAACTCTGTGTAAAAGGTGACAAGATCTAAGTTTCACTCCAAAAGGATCCCTCTGGCTGCTTTGTTGAGATAAGACCATAATGGGACAAGGGTGAAATCAGAGAGGCCCATTGCAGACAGCAGGCAAGAAACTACCAGGCATTTTCTGCCATATCACAGAGGCTCTTGATAGGATTTTCGCTGCTAAGAAGAGGCGAATGCATCAGTTTCCCAGGAAACCACATTTTCTATTCAGCACTGCTTATCATCAACTGTAGCACCTTTAGCGACCCTGCGCCACTGAGATGATTTGGGAGCCACAAGTGCAGAAATGGATGCTTTCCAATGTCAGAAAGTGGGTAGTTATTATACCATAGGGGTTCTTGTGGAAGAGCTGGCCTGTAGTTCAAGGCTCTTCCTTCCATTTCTTACAGATACATGGGCAAATGGATGGATGGATAGATGGATGGATGGAGACGGACAGAAAGAGAGAGACCTTCCATTTATCTCTCTCTTGGACTTTATCAGCAATTTACATCGAATGATCAAACTGGGGTTGTGGTCAGAAGGCTTTTCAATGTAAACACAAAATAGTTTTGATCATCCTCTAACCCTAACTTTTATTGTATATAAACTTTTGTGATAAGACCAACTATAAACCTTTAGTTGACCGATATAAATATGTTTTACAAACCTTATTATGAAAGGTACCTATGTGCAGATACTTCACCACTGACAAAGCCCTCTTAGAGAGGTTACTAAAGTAACTTCCAGAAAGAGTCCAACTTTGTTTTATCTCACACTGAATAGAAAATTTCTCGCATCCTAACGTGGAAATTCAATGTGAAAGCAACAGTATCTATCAACTTATTAAATGAGGTTGCTTAGTAACCCATAAGGATAAAAACATGGCAAAACACTCTTTGTGTCTTAATAGTACTGTGCACATGAATGTATCAGACACCATACTAATTATCTCATTAAGTCCTTATAATCATTCTTCAAGATAGAAACCATCATCTTCATGGTGGAGGAAACTGAAGCTTTGAGAGGTAAAGTACTCTGACCACAGCGATCTGGAAGTTTAGGGATAAACTAGGACTCAAGCCCATCTCTGCCAGATAGGCTCTGCTTGCTTCCTAACTCCTGCCACATCCTGCCTCGGTGGGGCTTCTGGAAGAGCTGGCCCCTTGTTGACGGACTCCAACAGCCTCACCACACCTAACTTAATGCAGTCTTAAATTACACATGAATATACAGTAAAACCCTGGATTGCAATTAACTTGTTCCACAAGTGTTCTGCAAGATGAAGAAATCTTTCTAATAAATTTCAACTTGATAAATGAGCGATGTTTTGCAATACAAGTAGTAGGTGACGCCAAACATCACATGATCACAACTGGGCCAATGGTACTTAAAATTCGCTTTGATATACAAGTGCTTTGGATTACAAGCATGTTTCTAGAAAAAATTATGCTTGCAAATCAAGGTTTTACTGTACTTTGAATACTTAGAAGAAAAGATTTGTTGGGACGCCTGGGTGGCTCAGTCGGTTGAGCGAACGACTTTGGCTCAGGTCATGATCTCGCGGTCCGTGAGTTCAAGCCCCGCGTCGGGCTCTGTGCTGACAGCTCAGAGCCTGGAGCTTGTTTCAGATTCTGTGTCTCCCTCTCTCTGACCCTCCCCCATTCATGCTCTGTCTCTGTCTCAAAAATAAATGTTAAAAAAAATTTTTTTTAAATAAAAGATCTGTGTTCAAGAAGAATGAATATTGTAACCACATTTAAATTATTTTATGCTTTCTTCTCCCTTCATTCAACAAATCCCTGAATTGTGCCAGGCACAGAGGGTAGTAAGAGAACAAGACCTGACCCTAACTTCAGAGAGCTCACAGCCTCAGGGGCAGAGAAAAGCTTCAACACCACATAAATTACTGCCAGGGACTCTGCACAGCTGGGAGGAGTCTCCAGGTACACCACAGGATGCTGGCAAAGTCCTCCCCCCAGAGGAGGGATGGGACTTGGTCAAGGGAAAGCATGAAGACTGGCTACAGAATGGTTCCTTGGGAAGCAAGAGTTTACTGTGGCCAGGCTGTCAAAACTTGAGGGGGACCAGAGAGGAAGCCGGACATGAAGGCCAGCTCATGGAGGGCCTGAGGGATGGGAAATCACTGGGGCAGGGGGCAGGATTTTGAGCAGCAGAGTGACACAATCATATCAACATTTATCTACAGGGCAGAGGTAGATACACCAGAAAGGACACCAGAGAGGTTGGCCTTTCTTGGGATATAGCCTCTCCCACAGTCCTCTACTGTTCAGTAATTTGTAAAGAACACTGAAAGGGCTCCTGGGTGGCTCAGTCAGTTAAGCATCCAACTCTTGATTTCAGCTCAGTTCATGATCTTGCAGTTTCTGAGTTCGAGCCCTGCATTGGGTTCTGTGCTGATGGCTCAGAGCCTGCTTGGGATTCTCTCTCTCCCTCTCTCTGATCCTCCCCCTTTCTCTTCCTCTCTTTCTTTCTCTCTCTCCCTTCCCCCCTCCCTCCTCCCTCTCTCTCAAAATAAATTCAAAAAATGAACTTTAAGAGTAGTGAAAACTTTCCCAGAAGTTAGGAAAACATGTGTCTGGCTCAATGTGGCTGAAAAAGTAGACAAGAAACGTCAGTCAGGATCTCCACCCACATCCTGATGCGTTAGTGGAAGGAATATAAAGGTTGAGCATGAGGCACCTAGAGTTAAATTAGACCTGAGTTCCAATCTCAGCAGCCTCAGCTACCCCAGCTGTAAAATGGACATAAAAACACAATTCACCTAGCAGGTAAGACTCAACTCAATTGGGTATTATTGACCCTTGCCCAGCACCTGACACTTGAGAACTTACTAAACTGGCTAGCTGCTAATGTAGTCATACTAAAAACAATGTTATTAGTATTCTTGGTCCCCTGAAATAACCTATTTTGAATATTGCGTGCCAGGCACATTCTTCCCGTTTTCTGAAAATACCAGAGAGATTGGTGGTCTGGTATCAGTACCTTCATTTTGCAGATGAAGATATCGTGCCCAAAAGGCTAAATTCTTTGACTCGAGTTACGGTGATCGCCAAATCCTCTTTATGGCAGCAAGAGGATTCACAGAATTAAAAGTAGAAAGGTAAAATAAGTACTATACCCACATTAAAAAGATACTACATAAACCTCTACTTCAAAATGTCCTTCTCACGTACAGCAACAGTAACTTAAAAAACAAAAACAAAAAAACTAGAAGTATTTTTAATCCTTAAGACGGTTCACTCTAACAGACTTGGGCAGGCTATCAGTTACCGCATTCTTCAGGAACTGGATGCTCGAATTGTCTGTTAGGGGATTAAGAGGGCACTCCTTCTCTAGGGTATTAATCTATCTCAGTTGTGCATCTGACTTTTTCTGGAATAAGAAGTGGTGCAAGCAACAGGCCACGAGAGTACGAAGAAATGTTACCTATGCTCTATGCTCAATCACTACCCCATCTGTACTCTATGGAACCTCGTCATAGGTACTATAATCTCCATTTCTCTTTTACTTACAAATTCGAGTAGTAATTTGCCCAGCAATGTTTTGTTCCTCTTTCTAAAGACCGTGAAATGAAACTCCCAGCACTTCACACCCTCCCGTCACTGGGGAGCACTCTGCCCCGATCCCTTCTGCCCAACCTGACCCCATGTAGTCTGTAAGGCAGCTCTTGAAGGCAGGATATACCCTCTGAACTCTGAGTCATCTCATGTCAACCTCTCTGATAGTACTTAGCTCTTCCTGCCTTCAAGTCTTTTTCTTCCGCCCAAAATATAAGCCTCCATTTTACTGTTTTCTTTTCATCCTTATTTTCACTCGGTGACATCATGAGGGCAGGAGAACATGGTGGTGATGCACCCGGGCCCTGGTCTGTGGTCAGACAACCTTGGATCCCATTCCTACCTCTACCACTAATCATTGTTTAGCTTTAAACAAGTGGCTTAACTTCTCTGTACAGCAATTCCTTTCCTCATCTGCAAAATGAGATTAACAGCAGATATTCCTTCTTTGGGAATTAGTGAGGGCGGAAGGAGATAAGGAATGCCTGCACCTGCCAACAGTATGAACTCAAAAAAGGTAATTCTTCTTGCTCATTTGTAAATTACATCCTTTTTTTTTTTTTTAATGTTTATTTTTGAGAGAGAGAGACAGAGCGTGAGTGGTGGAGGGGCAGAGAGAGAGGGAGACACAGAATCCGAAGCCGGCTTCAGGCTCTGAGCTGTCAGCACAGAGTCCAACGCGGGGCTCGAAACCATGAACCGTGAGATGTGACCTTGGCCGAAGTCGGACGCTTAACCAACTGAGCCACCCAGGCGCCCCTAATATCCCACGTTTTTCTTATCTAAAGTAAGATATGGTTTCATACTTCATTCATCAAGTATGTATCAAGTCTGTATTAGAGTACACTGCACACACTGTTTGAGGAATAAGGGAGGCAGTAGTGCACAGAGCCAACACCTGCTCTCAACGTTTAGAGTCTTCAGGGAAGACACAATAAAAAAAAAATCAAAAAATTGTGGGTGCTACACAGATAATTTCAAATAGAATAATGCCAAGTGCCCAGGGAGTTATTTCAGATTGGGCAAAGAGACTTTGAAAGGCTGAGCATGGAAACTGAGCGGTGAATTGCAACATTTGCAAGTTTTGTGTGTGTTTTAATAAAGGAAGACAAAAGAATGAGAATGGAGTGAATGAGAAGCAAACACAACAGGTAGGTCATAGAAAAAGGCAAATCTGTTGGCAAAAACCAGGGCTTTGTCCCCGAACACGGGAACGAAATGAAGGGAGGTGCTGCAGGCTCCTCAAAGGCAGAGGCTAAGTCAGAAGGTAACTGTAATGGAGAACCTGAAGGCTGGTTGGAGTAAAAGAGTAAAAGCACATTTCCTGCTCACCTAATAGCCCCAAGCACACACTGCTTCCATATAGCCTTCCGGGGACCCACATTCCCACCACCGTGTGGCCCTGCCACCTGCAACCCATGGATCCCAAGTTAGCTTCTCCATTCCAGCCAAAAGGAGAGAAGAATATGGATCATCACCGCTGTCCAGGCCTGAACAGGGCACCCACCTCTGCAGCTACCATTTCACGGTCAAGAACTCAGCTACAAAGACTAACGGGGACACACTGTACAAGCCATGTGCCCAAGAGAAGCAAGGTATGTTCGGTTATCGGCTCAATCCCTGCCACGGGTTCTGGCATAAAAGCGGATTCCAAGAGAAATGGAAGAGCTTCTAGTGTCACTTCCCAGGTCAGTTTCATCAACATTGAAAAATACTAAACTTCGGGGTCAGCTGGCCAGCTCAGTGGGGCTTGCGGCTCTTGATCTTGGGGTTGTGAGGCCAAGCCTGCGCTGTAAACGGGCAAGCAATGTCATCACACTCATGTGACTATTTTCAAAAGCACATGGTGCCTGCCTGCCCCCCTTACTGCTTCATCAGTAAGGAACTGTTCATATAATAAAGGAAAATTTCATTATTTTAAATGTCGTTCCTAACGAGAAAGGAGATGTCTGACACCATAAAGTACACGATCTACCTTGAATCTGTGGAGATTACCCACAAGTACAGCACAAGTGACAAATGCTACAAATTTTCCAAAGGTACACAATTTTATGACTTACTTATCAGAGGCATAACAATTATCATTCCATAACTACCCTATCCCTTCAAAAACCAACAATTCAAAAAAGAGTTTGCTGGCCACGTGGTAACTAACTCGGAGTCTCCTCCTGAAGGAGTGCCAATACAAAACCTGCCAGCCATTGACTCTCCCACAGAGTTCCCATTGTTTCCTGAAGCCCAAATGAGTACTCATTATAACACAAGACCCCTTCTCCCTGAAAAAATTATTTAATATCCAAGCAGAGGACTTGTCATGATTTGCATTTTTAAAGACTTGTAACTGAAGAAATCCTTAAGTTATTACAAGCCCTGAATTATCTCATTCTTAATAGGATAGCCAGATTCATTTGTTTTTTTAACTAGTTATACCTTTCACCCAAACACACCTCCAGAGCCATGTGTTCCTAAGTAAAGCACATCTAACTCCCCTGAGTCAATGTCAACATGTTTCCAATAATTACAGAAAGCAATGTATTCCCATTGAAACCCAATGTGCTAAATTTTGAGCATGTGGAGCACGCGGTTGTTAAAAATGGATTATTTTTGACACACAGAACATCAAGAGCTTTCTACATTTCTCAGATTTGAGGTGTTTTGTTTTGAAGGCTAAAAGAAGAGAAGGGGTAAACATTATGGAATTTCAACTGAGGATTAAAATTAAAAAAAAACCTAGTTCAATAATACAAACTGTTCCAAAAATATCCAAGATATTGGTCTTCAACTGTTTGATTAAAGAAAACACATTTGGTCCTGGGCTTTTGTCATAGTTTTTTGTTTACCAATTCAGTTTCATTACTTGTCTTCAGTCTGTCCAGATATTTCGGGCAGTAATTTCTCTGACATTGGCCATATCAACATTTTCTAGATATGTCTCCTCAAGAA
Organism: Prionailurus viverrinus; assembly: GCF_022837055.1. Taxonomy (NCBI): domain Eukaryota; kingdom Metazoa; phylum Chordata; class Mammalia; order Carnivora; family Felidae; genus Prionailurus; species Prionailurus viverrinus. Next base: position 138,994,496 of record NC_062561.1, on the reverse strand, counting down.
AGGGAAACAAAAGCAAAATTAAAATACTAGGACTACATCAAAATAAAAAGCATTTGCATAGCAAAAGAAACCAACAAAATGAAAAGGCAACCTAGTGAACGGGAGAAGATATTTGCAAATGATGTATCTGAGAAAGGGTTAGTATACAAAATGTGTAAGTGACATACAACTCAACCCCAAATAAGCAAACAACCCAATTAATAAATGGGCAGAGGAACTGAATGAACATTTCTCCAAAGACGACATACCAATGGCCTGACACAAAAAAGATGCTCAACATCACTAATCACCATGGAAATGTGAATTAAAACCACAATGAGATATTACACCTTACACCTACCTGAATGGCTAAAATCACAAAGACAAGAAAAAAAAGTGTTGGCAAGGATACAGAGAAAAAGGAACCCTCGTGCACTGTTGATGGGAATGCAAACTGGTCCAGCCACTGTGAAAAACAGTATGAAGGCTCCTGAAAAAATTAATAACAGAAATACCATATGATCCAGTAATTCTGCTGTTGGGTATTTACTCAAAGAAAATGAAAACACTAGTTCAAAAAGACATAGCACCCTTATGTTTATTGCAGAATTATTTACAATAAACAAGATATGGAAGCAACCTAAGTATCCACGGATAGACCAATGGGTAAGGAAGCTGTGGTGTACATATTCAATGGAATAACACCAACCATAAAAAAGGATGAGATAGTGCCATTTGAGATAACATGGTTGGACCTAGAGTGTATGAGATGAAGTAAAGTAAGTCACACTGAGAAAGACAAATACCTCACGATTTCACTCATGAGTCAAATCTAATGTAGTGAAAACAAAAAAACAAAGAAAAATGAATTTAAAAAAGCAGAACGGGAACTATAAATGGAAAGAAAAAAATTGGTTGCCGGAGGGGAGAGGGGAGGTGGGCAAAATGGGTGAAGAGGAGTGGGAGATACAGACTTCCAGTTACGGAATGAATAAATCATAGCAGTAGAAAGCACGGCTTAAGGAATACATTCAATGATATTGTAAAAGCACTAGAACATGACAGATGGTAGCTACCCTTCTGGTGAACAGGGCAGAATATACAAACTTGTCAAATCACGGTGCTGTACATCTGAAACTAACGTAACACTGTGTGTCAACTATTCTCAAATCAAAAAAATAAAAATAAAGACTCAACCCACACTAACTAAAAAGACCAAAAGATTCTAAACACATGGTTAGTTTGGGGGCACCTCAAGAATCAATTTCTCTTTTTTCAAATCTAGAGTTTTAAGCCAATGAAAACATTAATCTTTAAAGAAATTCTGCTTCACAGAAGATTCTTTTAACCTGTAATGATTGCAGGCTACATCCATTACAAAGCCATCAATCCTTTGGTATGCATTTTCGGAAAAAAAAAAAAAATTTATTTCCATTTCCTTTGTTTTGCCTTAAGTGTACCTACAGATGCAAGGTAACCCTGGAATCCCATAAGGCAAGCAGGGTGTCCCCACCTACCCATCTCCCTCCCAGCCTTGCTGGCACACCTTGTTAACAGGTGAGAAGCAATTGTATTCCAACCAATGCTCGGTAAGAACATAACTCTGCCTGGACACTTTACTGTTTAAAAAACTTTGGATGGAAGAATAAGTTGAGTTGATTTCACTAAATTGTATTTTACAAACTTATAAACAGAACTATAAGCTATAAACTTAGCCATCAACTGAAAATACCATTTATGTTTACATTTTCATTTAATCTTGAAACTCAGAAAAATTGACTTTAGGGGCGCCTGGGTGGCTCAGTCGGTTAAGCGTCCGACTTCGGCTCAGGTCATGATCTCGTGGTTCGTGAGTTCAAGCCCTGCGTCAGGCTCTGTGCTGATGGCTCAGAGCCTGGAGCCTGTTTCAGATTATGTGTCTCCCTCTCTCTCTGACCCTCCCCCATTCATGCTCTGTCTCAAAAATAAATAAACGTTAAAAAAAAATAAAACAATAAAAAAAAGAAAAATTGATTTTCATCCAGGATTAATATAATGATTTTGTATAGCTATGTTTCATTGAATACCACTATGTACCACTCGTAGAAAATATATTTAATCCTCACAATACACTGCAAGGGTGGGTTCTGTAATTCTGACTTTATAAATGAATAAAGTAAGTAATGACTCAGGACAAATTTGAAGGCCACAGCTAGGATTTGTATTCAGGTTTATCTCCTATGTACTACTTGGTACTATTCCAAGATTAAAACAAGTGTGTAAATGATTTGTATTTACATGGCCCAAAAAAGACGAGTCCCCAACTCATTAAGTTCCTGTCTCTAAAAACAAAAGAAATGGTCTACACAATTTGAATCAAACTATTTACTGTAATGTGGACATCCTACTGAAAAGAAGAAAAATACATGCCTCCTTATCAGAAAGCAAGAGCCCACCGGAAATTTGATCAGTGACAAGTAAATGAGAAATTTAACATATTCTGAAGAGAATGATGATCTAAATGGCTTTTGTAAATAGACAACCTAAAGAGAGGCAAGTTTTCAACACTTGATCATTGTGTTACCCCCCAGACAAGATGACTTAGCCAGCTCTTCTAAGTATTTCACCTGGTCTGACAGCAGATACCTACAGGAAATACTGTAGAGCTCCCTAAGGACGCATGTGCAACCACACCCCCTTTACACCACGACTACGTTCTCAAAAATAAAATCAGCACTATCCATGCTCATCCGCATTACAGTAACACATATTAATCTTTACTCATCCACCAAATCCAGTACCAACTGCTTTCAAAAGATCATCTCATTTAATCCCACAACCATCTTTTGAGGTAGGTGTTTTATTCTCAACCCCATTTGACAAACAAGGGAACTGAGGCAGGGAGTGCTGAGCTAACTTATCCAGGTCACAGTTAGATAGGAGACTGACCCAGGCAGTCCTTAACCTCTCACAGTCAAGTCCTTATAGAGAATGGACACTGGCAAAGCCAACATGCTCTTTCTTGGAGAACAAGGCATGCTTCATCCTCTATGTACTTGTGGATCAATCCTGCCAGGTTGCAATGACCTTTACAAAGTCCTTCATAATGCTCAGGGCTTGTCATCATTTCCTAATTTTCTGATCTTTATTCTCCATTTCCTTAATTGCACCTTCAGGTGCTGTAAAACTCACATGTTAACACCCAGCACCAGACTCCTCCCTTGTTTCTGGGGCGAGGTCACATATCTTTGCTCAACCATCCAAAGCATCAAAACTCTTCCTTTCAAGTCACACACCTTTGGTCAACCATCCAAAGCATCAAAACTGTTCCTTTCAAGGGGCACCTGGTTGGTTAAATCAGTTGACCATCTGACCCTTGATTTTGGCTCAGGTCAGGATCCCAGGGTCATGGGATCCATCCCTCATCGGGCTCCATACTGAGTGTGGAGCCTGCTTAAGATTCTCTCTCTCCCTCCCTCTGCCCCTCTCCCCTGTTCATTCCTTCACCTCGCTAAAATGGAAAGGAAAGGAAAGGAAAGGAAAGGAAAGGAAAGGAAAGGAAAGGAAAGGAAAGGAAAGGAAAGGAAAGGAAAAGGAAAACTTTTCCTTTGAAATGCAAGATAAATGATGGAAAGAGCAGTGACAGAAAACAGTATTTGCAGAACACACTTATCCCAGAATAATTGGGCAGCTCCCTGATGGATCTCATCAGGATTCCCAATGGGATCCTTCTCTTCCTCAGTAGAACACTCAGTACCACATGTTCCTTGCTAGATGCACACTAACTCTCTTGTGGCTACGAATATTGTTTAGCATTCGGAACAAAAGGGAAAAAACAGTAACCTTTCAACTTGTCTTAACTCTACATGATAATATCAAAGAGGGCTTTATTTAATTATTTTCCACAATGTTCTACTTCTAACATTTTATCATTTAAAACCATATTTTAAAGTTTTCAATAATAGGTTTATCTGTCACACCTGACCTTAAAGAAAAATTGAATTTTACCTTGTAAAGCTAAGGAATTGATTCAAGATTTGTAGAGGCACCACAAAGGGAAGCCACCAACTGTGACCCATGTTTCAGTGAGCTACTAGTCCAACCATTTCTTTACTACATTTTGATAAAAGCAATAATTAAGAATGAGCAATCTTTCCAAGAGACAAGAAGGGTTCTATCTTGTTCTACAGGTTTACTAATGAAGACATAGATGTCCCTATCGAATAGACAAATGGCAGGAGCAAAGTTGGAAGCATCAGTAAGTCAAGACTCAAAAAGAACAGGGCCTGGGAATGCAAGCTGGTGCAGCCACTTTGGAAAACAGTATGGAGGTTCCTCAAAAAACTAAAATAGAACTACCCTACGACCCAGCAATTGCACTACTAGGCATTTATCCAAGGGATACAGGTGTGTTGTTTCGAAGGGACACATGCACCCCCATGTTTATAGCAGCACTATCCACAATAGCCAAAGTATGGAAAGAGCCCAAATGTCCATCGATGGATGAATGGATAAAGAAGATGTGGTATATATATACAATGGAGCATTACTCGGCAGTCAAAAAGAATGAAATCTTGACATTTGCAACTACATGGATAGAACTAGTGGTATTATGCTAAGTGAAATTACTCAGAGAAAGACAAATATCATATGACTTCACTCACATGAGGACTCTAAGAGACAAAACAGATGAACACAAGGGAAGGGACACAAAAATAATATAAAAACAGGGAAGGGGACAAAACAGAAGAGACTCATAAATATGGAGAACAAACAGAGGGTTCCTGGAGGGGTTGTGAGAGGGGGGATGGGCTAAATGGGTAAGGGGCACTAAGGAATCTACTGCTGAAATCATTGTTGTACTATATGCTAATGAATTTGGATGTAAATTTTAAAAAATAAAAAATAAAATAAAGTAAAATAAAATAATAAAATAAAATAAAATGAGATGAGATAAAATAAGATAAAATAAAATAAAGAATAAAATAAAATAAAATAAAATAAAATAAAATAAAATTAAAAAAAATAAAATAAAATAAAAAGAACAGGGCCGACACTAACAAGATGAATTTCCCAACTATAAATTCAAGTAGTGCACTTAAAACTCAGCAGCACGACAGAAGATGGAAGAACACCAGATGACCACCACTGATGTGGGAAGGATCTAGAGATTTGGGAAGGCAGTGACCTCAGGACAGTTGACAGTTGACAGTGTGACGCAGCTGCCCACATCAAGCTAAGACTACCTGAGACTATAGGACAGTGTCCAGAAGAGGAAGAAAATGGTTCCATTGTCCTCCACTTTAACCAAAACCTGCAGGGGTTTTCTGTTTAATTAGAGCCACCAGGGTGATAACAGCTGGCAAACCTACATCATGGGAGCTTTGGGAGTTTACTCTGGCAAAGAGAACACTTAATGGGGAGACATAAAAGCCGTGCTCAAACTTTTGAAGGATTATGGACAAGAAAGAGCACTGTTCCTACACAACGTCTCAGGGGCAAAACTAATGGAGAGAATTATGAGAGACAGATTTTTTGAAAATTAAAATTTGTAATAATTACAACTGTCCAATTATGGACTCTTTTTATGATCTGGTGAAGAGTTTTCTCTCCACCAATTTAACAAGAGTAGATGACCATCTGTTCCTGTTGTCAGAATTTCTACACACAAGATTCCACGATAAGTGGTTCAAACTTGCATTCGATACATAGGACATTTTCCTTTTGCTGGGATTCAGAGCATCACAAAAGCATTAAGTGGAAATAGTCACAAGTGCATTTTGTGCACATCCCCCTAGTTCTGAGCACAGAGACAGACTCATCCACAGAGAGCACTTTAAATTTTACTTTATAGGTTTCTAAAAAAAGATCTCCCTCTCTTCTTGGTACCCCCAGTCTCACTTAGCTTTTCAGGAAGTTCTCCCTGCGGTCCAATCTCAACTCTTCCTGCTGTAATTATACCAAATAACGTGGATAACAAAATGAGCTCTATAATGATCCTGACAGAACCTATCAATTAAAGAAACATGTACAAAGACAAAATATGAAGCAATGAATTTTTTAAATGTTTCCAATCTCTAAATGTCAAATGTCATTCAGAACAGTTTTGAAAACCATTACAAGACTGATTTACATGCTCTCATTTTTGAGTGCAAACACAGACCTCCTTGTGTAAGAGCTCTGCTAGTCTTTTCAGATCGAGCTCTCTATCTCTATGCAGGAAGAATGGACTGAAGCTTAATGTGTTTAGATTAAAATCACTCAGAACTGACGGGAAATGACACTTGAGCAGCAGGAATACAGGACAGCTTTAAAAGGTTAGTGACAACACTGAGTACTCAAAAATGCCTAATTTGCTTAAAAGGTACCCACATACAGTTTCCATAAAGACTGTTGTTCTCTCCTTTCTTTAAGAGCTAGATAAAGTCGCCAAACACAAAGCTGCCTTGAAACTCCACTCGGCACAAAATTCTCACTGGCCGTATTCCTCGTACCTTACACTGTGCTTAGTAAATTTATCACACACTCTCTTGATGGACTCCAGCAACAAACTAATTTGCCTACTAGTCAACCCATCAATTTTCCATTAAAACTCTTTACTTCCCAATTAACTGGAAGGCATGTACTAGATTCTTTTTAAGTGCTTCCCTAACAAAAATAAAACTAAAGTTAAGCACTCAATCAACTCTTTTAAAAGACATTGGTTTTTGTTACTGCCATAGCTGGGCTCTAGAGCATGTGTCCATAAGCAGGACAATGAACTGGTATCTATTTAACGGGAGTTTTGTTGACAAGATTGCTAGCCGTACATTGAGACGAGGGAGCTCAGAGCCTGGAAGCTTCAGAGGACGTCCTTTCCATTCTTGAGACTGAACCATGCCCTCCTCTCTTCTGGCAGTGAGCTTTTCACTCCATCGAGAGGTATGCTGCACTGAGAAACATGCACATCTTCTTCCCCCCTGCATTTCAACCAGGAAGGATTCGGTCTTTGCAACCAAGCACGGTCCGGTGGGGGGAATAACTCACATTGCCCAAGTCTATCGCTTTGATTACTAGATTAACAATGATTCTTGGAGACTTTTTATTTTTAAAGATTTCTTTTTTTATTCTTATTTTTAGAGCCCATGCTCAGCATGGAGCCCAACGTGGGGCTTGATCCCACTACCCTGGGATCACAACCAGAGCCGAAACGAAGAGTTGGATGCTAAACCGACTGAGCCACCCAGGCGCCCCTTAATGATTTCTTAATTAAGAAATATACACGATGAAGGTGAGGCTTGGCACAGGAAAGGGTTACCGGACACCCAAAATGGAAACCAAGTCTTCACACTCTTCTCAAATCCTTTTCGTACTCCTCTTCATTACCCAGCCAAATACTGTCAGCTATTCTTTTTTTTAAATTTTTTTAATGATTTTATTTATTTTTGAGACAGAGCATGAGCAGGGGAGGGGCAGAGAGAGAAAGGGAGACACAGAATCTGAAGCAAGCTCCAGGCTCTGAGCTGTCAGCACAGAGCCCGATGCGAGGCTCGAACTCACGGACTGTGAGATCATGACCTGAGCCAAAATCGGAAGCTCAACCGACTGAGCCACGTAGGTGCCCCTATTGTTAGCTATTCTTAAGAGAACATGACGTGTCTAGGGCTTTGCAAGCCAGACATGTGAATGAATACACGTTTCCCCACCAATTACGTCCCTAAGTTTTCCAAAATATCGACCAAAAAAAGCAAACTCACAGACTACAGTACAGGGACCTTACTACAACCAGTAGTGCAGACAGCATTTTTCAAAAACACAATAAAGATCCTTAGTTGTTAGTTGGTTATTTAAGCTATGGTAGTCTCTAACCTTAATTTCACTTAAAAATAGTGCAGGGCTGCCTAGGTGGCTCAGAGATGGTGTGGGCACACTCTGTCTCTCAAAATAAACAAACTTTAAAAAAAAAAAATCTTGCAAATTCTTTTATGCAACTGAAGAACAACAACCTTCTTACAGTCACCCTTTAAATCATTGCTAATCGTTACCGAGTTCACCTAAGGGAAAAATTAAGCAGGGAGGACCAAAATTCTATTCATACCCATAAGTCTCAAACTTAAAGGTCACATCCACGGAAAGGCAATTGGTCATACTCGTTCTAAGTGTTCCTCAATGATTTCATGCAATATAGGGCTGTGAGAATAGGATTAGCTATGTGCAAACAGCTACAGCTGACAAAGTCTAAGTTCTCCTGTACCAAAACATATCCTCTATCAGTTCACCAAGTTCACCAAGTTCACTTCTTGGTATTATGAAGTCATTTGAAATTATGATAAATAATATTTAATGATACAGTAAAATATTGTTAAAACTAGGTCACAAAATAAATATTTTTGTTCAAGTAATTATGCATATAAGCAGATGAAAATGAAAGACAGAGGAGATCCGGGTTTTGTTTTGTTTTACTTTCTTCATTCTTTTCGATATTTTTCAATATTTCTACAATGAACATGCATCACATCTACAATTAAGAGAAAAATCATGAAATTTCAAGGAAATTTAGTAATCACCCTTTGGTAAACTGGTCACGTGCAATCCTCGTCCTAGGTATTTATGCAGACATTGTTGTGAACCTACAGTCATGTAAGAACTGTACAAATGGTTACAGTAGCTCTATCCGTAATCACTGAAAAGTGACAATACCTCAAATATCCTTCAATCGGTGAATAAATCAACTGTAGTATCTCCACACAGTGGCATACTACTCAGCAGTACAAAGGAATGAACTACTGAGACAGGCAACAAAGGAATGAATCTCAAACACGTTATGCTGAATGCCAAAAGCTAGACTCAAAGGGCCACATGATTGACAGGACGTGACGCAAAAGGTGAAAACATAGGCGGGGGGGGCGCGGAGACGGAGATTAATAGTTGCCCAAGATTGGGGTTAGGAGAGGCAATGGCTACAACCAAGGAGCAGCACAGGCAATTTTGGGAGTGATAAAAATGTTTTATACCCGGATTGTGGTGCTACTTAGAGAACTAAATGCACTTGTCAAAACTAAGAAGTGTTTACTAGGAAGGATGAATTTTACCATAGGCACATTATACCCTAATAAACTTGACCAGAAACAAAACAAAAACAAGAACTGAAAGCCTACTCATGTCCAGATTATATTATTTTCTGTGTGATTCTTTATCTAAAATGCACCTATGTTTCTCCAAAAAGTTTTTTTTAATTATTTTAGTTTTCATTATTTTAATAATTTTCACCTAGCAGGTGCATTCTGAAGGAATGGAACACAGAAAATTTTTAATAGGGATGAGTCGAGGGGCACCTGGGTGGCTCAATCAGTTGAGTGTCCGACTTTGGCTCAGGTCATGATCTCACGGTTTGTGGGTTCAAGCCCCACATTGGGGTCTGTGCTGACATCTCAGAGCCTGGAGCCTGCTTCGGATTCTGTGTCTCCCTCTTTCTCTGCCCCTCCGCTGCTCACGCTCTGTCTCTCTCTCTCTCTCTCTCTCTCTCTCTCAAAAATAAATAAACTTTAAAAAAAAATTTTTTAATGAAAATAGGGGTGGGTAAATCATGCAGAGGACACCCAGGCCTCTGCACTATCCCTACAAATGCTAGCAAGGACACCTGTGTGGGCCACTGGACACAAATCAAGGCACTCCAGAGCTGGAGGGAAGGTACTTAAAAGGAGTGGAGATGGCAGATACCATTTTCTTGTCTAATACTTGCAGGAGGTAACCAAATGCAAACTCTGAAATCCACACCAGAGAAGCCAGGATTTGGTTGTAACTGAGCACTTCTAACCATCACGCCCATGCCAGAACCATTTCTAGACCGATTAGAGTGTGACTAAGCAATCGCCAGGCCAGTTTGGTTTGCTCATTTAGGGTTTAAAATACCCTCCCCACCTCTGGATATTAGGAAAGCGCTTCTGAGAGGTGTCTGAAAAGATTTAGAATGGCTTATCCTCTTAAACGGATCTGGGAACAAGGAACTTTCTCCTGAGCTTATAAGGGAACTGGTTTTCTGTTTTGTTTGGTCTTCCCCTCCCCCCACCATTTATAAGAACATACAAATAAGTCCTAACTGATCCTTATCATGAGCTTAAAAGAGTATAATTAGACCAGAGATGTGAAAAACTGTTTTTATCAAGTAGGGAATCCTTTTTCTCAAGAAATATTCTTTTTTTCCAAATATAAGAGAGTGACACCCATTTTCCTGGTCTGTGGAGAAGTTAAGAGTAAAGTGGCCTAGGACAGGTACAGAAATTATTCCTGGACAACAATTACATTAATCTCTTTCCTGAACACTTTGAAAATAATGTAAAACATTCTTAAAATTAAACCGTGTATTGAAATATAGCTCCTGCGATATAAAAAATGGAGACTAGCAAATTAATGTTCTTGAAAAAGAATATTTTGGCTAATTAGCAGATTAAATTATTGTTAAGGACTTAAAAGGACTGTCTACATTAAACAAGAGAGATTATCCTCATCTGTTCACTAGACCAGACCACCAAAGAACAGCTACTTCAGAACACAGTTAGCCTTGTTTATATATAAATCTATCTATGTACACACACACACACACACACACACACACACACACACACACACCCCATAAAATTCATGGTCTCTGAGTAGGGATTTACCATAAAATACCTGTCTGGTTTTTGTCAGAGCCTTTCTGGAACTTCAACATGTCAGGAGTAGCACTGTTATGTTTAAATTAGGAATCAAATGTCCAACATTAAATGAGCACAGGAAAATTCACACCCATTGTTTTCACGTCCTGCTCATAGTGGGTCTTCCTAAAAAATAAAGCATTGTACATTTTGAAAAATATAAGGTAAGAGACTAAATGGTAACACGGAAACTCGCTCGGGCTGCTAGTCAAGAGAACTGGGCCACGGTGTTTCATTCATCCACCCCACACACTTGAGGAGCCCTTCCAGTCTGATGGTCTCAGGGAATCCATTAAATAGCTGTGCAACTTTGGACACATCATTTATAATCTCTCTGAGCCTTTGAGAGGGGAAAAAAAAAACATACTTAGCACACTGGGTAAGTCATGGGAATTAGATAAAAGGTTTACAAAACAGCGAGCACAGTGTCTGGTATGCAGGGGATGTTCGAGAATATTAATTATCTCTCGCCCTCTCTCCTTTCTGAAAAGCTTTTGTTACACACTCACAATGAATCTTTTTGCTTAGTCTACTAAACAGTCCAGCGGAGAAGCAAGCTTTTCTATCTCTGAGTCCACATATGCCGGACAGATTTGTATGCTACTGCTTAATTATTTCTCAACTAACAGTGAATGGCTACAGAAGACCATTGTTGATAGGCTTCTGGATATGATCAATAAACACTGACTCTGTGTCTAGGTCTACAGAAAATCTTCCAGGTGAGGGTGGGGCCAGCACAGGGCACATGACAGAACAGTTCCTAAGCCCTTTACACCAGGGACACCTCAGACAAGGAGTATACCAACAGATGAGACAAAATTTCACGCAACAGTTCCATGCTAAAGTCATAGGACTAACCATGAGCTCCCTGGTTTTAAAAAAAAAAAAAAAAAGACACCATTAATAAAAATAAAGGCTTTAAACAGGGTATTTTGAAAATCAAAAGTGACCAGCCAGATAAACCTAATTCGGGCTCATTTTAGACACACAGCACTCAAGCAGAGGTAGATTCTGGAGGGAAGTAAACCCAGAGTCACTGACCAACACACCAAACCCACAGGCACTTTTAACACTTCAGATTTTCCCCTTTCTGAAGATTCAATAGGACCCAAGAATGATTTTACTTTACTTCTCAAAGAGGTCATCAACTAGTTTTCTGGTTTCAACACATAGGTTGGTGTAAGCCATGACTCTGTAACTCAATAACAGTGGAGCTGGAGAATGAAGTCTTTGGCCAACGGGTATCCACAAATCCCTGAAGTATAAGCTCATACTATTAAATGTCTTCATGGACACTGAGGCAGGAGACTGTCTCATGCTCCAGGGTCCCTATCCTCCCTGGCACACTGTCGAGAACTGCTCCTGTGGAACTCCCTTGCTCTTCGCAGCCCGAGGGAAAAAGGAAAAAGCAAAAACAAAGAAACCCAGATCCCACAGTTTCCTGCTCTCCAGGTTCTCAAAACAAAGACCTTAGTGAGAATGTAAGCAATGAAATGCTCTAATCTCCATTTTCAAGCTAATGATTAATGAGTTCAAGCCTCTTGGTTTGAGGAAATTGGAGAACTATCACATTTTGTAGAAAGCTGCTATTTTCAAAGGCAAGGGCCTTTCAAATTCCCCCAAAGGTTCTTCAAATCCTAAAAGATGGTCAGCAAAATGACAAAATATATGTTCAATTTTGGCATAGGTAGCCTTTTCGTTTTCTTGAATATCCACTTTGAGATATATATGTCCCATTTCTAAGAAGAAGTTAGTCAGAAGGAAGAATAATGAATAGGGTTGGAAAATCTGGACCCGGGACCTCAGTTCAGCCTGTAACCCTGGTTCACACTTTTAAGTCTCAGAGAAGGACATTTCCCCTCAAGGTCTGGCTGTGCATCTACTCCCAATTTGTCAGATTGTACCATTCCACCCATCGTACACCCTCTTCCCCTTGCATTTCAACTGGGACCTTCATGAGATTACCGACACGTTCAAGTCCAATACCATTTCAGAGTCAAATTCTTCCTTCGTCTTATATGCTCTCACTATTTCCTGTGATAGTCAAGATCTGCAATCCCGGTCTCCCTTTCTAACTCACTGCAACCCAGCCGACATCCTACCATACCTCCAACTGGTAGCTAAACACCCTCACTGACATCTTCAATCTTAAGTAACTAACCTCTTTGCTAAAGCGTATGACCTCTCATTTTTTGAACCTCTCCCCTCCCCTGCCTTCCAGTGCATCACTAGCTCTTGCTCTACCCTCTTGTAACCCCCTTAGTTTGCTCTCTTCATTGATTAATTCAACCAAAAATAAAGTTATGTTCCCTCCAGGGACCACGTGTCATATCTACTCATGTGGTCATTTACTCCAATCTGTAAAATATAATGATTACTAAATGAGCTCTAAAATCTCAAGTGACAACTAAAAAAGCTTATTACCATTATTTTCAATATTCATGCTTACTATTTAAGGCAACTGCCACACTCAAAATATTTTGACATACATCAAGTCATTTGTCTTTTAGAACAACACATTCTTAGTTTAACCCATTTGCCTCTGAGGTAGATGGTCCAACAGGCAGGATCGATATGAGAACCTGCAACTGTCCACTCCCCTGCAAGACATCTTTCCTGTCACCTGGTGGTCTGTAGCTTTTCTTCAATGCCACCTGGCAAGGAGTCCTATCTAGTACTTAGGCAGGAATATAATCCCCAGCTAATGCTTTCTTCATATGTAAGAATATAATTTGCCTTGTTATTGAGGTATTGAGGCTTTGTTTCTGGGAACATGTAGCCTCTATGCATGTGACATATGTGTCTTGCAACTTGCAGAGTTAGTTACTGATACCTAGTATGACTAGTATGACAAGGGTAATACTTTGATAGTGACTTCTCCACCACCCTCGACACACACACACACACACACACACACACACACACACACACACACAGTTTGTGTGTCATCTTTCCCTTGTCAACCTGAAGCCTTGCAGCTATGGATGCTTGTCCTGAGGAGACAGGACATTTTAGCACTGTGACAGCAGAAAACAAAAGAGAACTATCTGCTTCTGACATTGAAAACATGATTTTACATCAAGACAATGGGCTGGAAAAGTCGGCTTTATCAAGAACAGAGCTTGAAAATTTCAGATTGTGGTGTCTTCTATGGAAGATAAAGCTGCTTCTTATTAAGGCTAGGTATGATGCTTGCTACCAACTACAGAAAGAACCTTCAATAGGGTAAAGCCTAAAATTCACTCCTTCTGGGATCAGGGGATTACAAGAAGACAGGGGTGGTCAAACATGTGCACTCTGATCTCCCTTCTTATTTTTGACCCTAACAAGGAAAAGGTTTCAGATAAGTTCCAGGACACTCCAAGACTGAGACTAACATTTAACCCACTGTATAGCCAATTTGAGTTCTAGTATGGTATGGATGGTACCAGAAGTGACTGTGTACTCCTAAGAAGGATGGAGAAAGAAGTGAATCAAGAAGCAAGAGGCCTGGCTAAACAAAAGATAACTCACAGCAGAGATGTACAATGGTGAGGTCCTACGCCACGCACTGGATTGAGGAGGTGATAGATCTGGAGAGGTCTCAAAAAGTGTTAGCAAGGGCTGAGAGATGGAGTCAAGGTCAACTGAGGACCACAACTGGGGCTTGACAAAGCTCAAAGAGACCAGCCCCCAACCTACATAGCTGCAGATACTAGCCAGACACCCAAAAACAGAAAAGGTCATTGAGAACTGGCATGAAGACAAAGGAAAGGACACCCAATCCCCACTCTGTTCCCCAGACCTGCACAAAGTACCCTAGAAAGGAACAGATGAGGCCACATACCTGAGAAATTGAAAAGTGTATCTAAATAAGTGAGCATACAAAACATAAAGCAACTATTTATTTCTATCATTTCATCAGACAACATATACTGCAGTAGACTCCTTTTGTGTTCTCCTACTGCCCAGCAGACAAGGGGTCAGGAGGACACATCTTTCTTAGAAATAAGAAACAATATTTCTTCTGCATATTAGAATATAGCTTGAGGAGCTCTAAACTCTTCCTAACTAGTATATCAAAAAATTCCATTTTAATTAATCCGACTTTCAGTGTAACAACTTCATTTCCATGACCCGTAACAATAGTTCTTTGCCACTGTAATTAATACAACAATAAACTTACTAATAGGATTCTTTCACAGGCTAACACATGATCATTACAATTCATCTTTCTTCTACGATATCTCATGCCCAGAAAACTAAGAGCTCTCTTCTATTCGAAATTTTCAGCATTCAGGGCAATGCCTCACATGCAGTTAGCATTCAAAATTTTACTTTCCTTACTGAAAGCAACAATGAATAAACAATCACCGAAGCATAAGAACATGACCACTTTTGGGGGTACCTGAGTGGCTCAGTCAGTTAAGCGTCCGGCTTCAGCCCAGGTCATCATCTCACAGTTCATGAGTTCGAGCCCCACATCGGGCTCTGTGCTGACAGCTCAGAGCCTAGAGCCTGCTTCAGATTCTGTCAGTCTCTTGCTCTCTCTCTCTCTGCTCCTCCCCTGCTCACATTCTGTCTCCTTTCTCTCTCAAAAATAAATATTTAAAATTTTTTTAAAAATGACCACTTTCTACGTTATCAGTGATGTGGTTATACTGGACACAACCTAAGTTACTGTCATCATTCCAGTTTTCTCAAATACAATGTTGATATTCTAATAAAGAGATCTCCCGGAAAGGGGAAGGCAGAAACACAGAGAAGTGGCTACAGGAAAGAGAGCAGAGAGATCAATCACAATGTGAAGAGGACAAGATTAAGGACAAGAGGGAAATAAAGGAGTTAGACAATTCAACCGACATGAGCATGACCAGAAAACCAGTCAGGTGACCAAGAAAGGACAGGAGGAGGAGGGGCAAACCACCTCAGGCTGACAAGATGCTCAACACCACTAATAATCAAAGAAAAGCAAATCAAAACTCGAATGAGTTACCCCTCACATCTGTCAGAATGGCTAAAATCAAAAACACAAGAACAAATGAGTGTGGGCGAGGATGTGGAGAAAAAGGAACCCTTGTGCACTGTTGGTGGGAATGCAAACTGGTGCAGCCACTGTGGAAAACAGTACGAAAGTTCCTCGAAAAATTCTAAAAAGAGTTACCATATGATCCAGTAATCACACTATGGGGTATTAATCCTAAGAATACAAAAACACAAATTCAAAAAGACATATGCACTCTATGATTATTGCAACATCATTTACAACAGCCAAAATACGGAAGCGATCCAAGTGTCCATCCATAGATGAATGGGTAAAGAAGATGTGGTAGATACATATATACAATAGAATCTTACTCAGCCACGAAACAAAGAATGCCATCTGTGCTTGGTGTAGGGACTACTTAGTGGTCAGCCTTGCAGATTTGATCTTTTCATCTTCTGGACCTGAGGCCCCTACCACAATCATGTTAAGCCAGATTCTTGGTCAGGCCAAGCAGCATCTGAGCTTGATCCCCCTTCTCTGTATTTACTGGAGCAGGAGGTACTGGAGCTGCTATAGGTCTTGTCCCTGGGCACTGTTCAGTCCCGAGGTCGGAGGGGACAGCAAGAATTACCCAGAACCCTAGAACAAACAGGGTCCCAACGATCAATACGAGTTCTACTCAGTGAACGTAGATTACAGCAAACTGAAGGAAAAAAAAGTCCAGACTTCTAAATGAAATGTTTCACTATAAAGCTGCTGAGAATCAAGGTCTTCCAGAAGTCATCCGCACAATTTTCTACTTATCCAGGAACTATCTCCCCTCTAAATGCACAAAACCGTGATGTATTGTGTTGGGGTTTATACTGATTAGTAGGCATCAGAAACATGGGGAAGAAAAAAAAAAAAACACAATGAAATCTTGCCATTGCCAACACCATGAGTGGATCTAGAGAATATAATGCTAAGTGAAGTAAGTCAGCCAGAGAAGGACAAATACCGCATTTCACTCACACGTGAAATTCAAGAAGCAAAACAGATGAGGAAAAAAGAGATAAAAAAACAACTCTTGAATATTGAGAACAAGCAGAGGACTACCAGAGGGGAGATGGGTAGGGGAACAGGTGAAATAGGTGAATGTTAATGTCACAACAGGCCTGCACTTACAAAGTTGAGTAAAACGACCAACTATGAATGTGTGCAGTCCCCTCATATTCATTTACACAAACTACCTGAGCATGTATTTGCTTGGGTCAGGTTTTCAGGGGTTTTTTGTTCGTTCTTTGGGGGGGTTTTTTTCTTGGCACTTCATTCTGCCTCCTCTGTCTCAGTACATGCTCTAGATTCACCAACTGTTCAAATAAAGAACATACTGTAAGTATGTAAACAGGTCACTCAAACAGCAGCAGTACACTTTTTATAGAGGGAAACATTTAGAAATTCAGAGCACAGGAAGTGTAGAGTATCCTTCAGTAATGAGCTCTACATCACCCATATCAACTTTATAATTATTCACAAAGCCTTAGAATCGAGATTTTTTCCCCTAGTGCTAAGAAATATTAAATATTTCAAGACCAATTAACTCGGCTAAAACCGACATTTTCTCTAAGCCATAAAATAGACCTTCAAACGACCTTCATAATAAAGCCATGATGTGACTACGGATAGTGTTGAGAGATACGCACTCCAGAACAGTCTCAAGAATATAACTAAGAACCTGCAACTGCTGGGGTTGGCCAGTCAGGAGAGCAATGGTGTTTCCACAACAAAGGGGATCAAAACAAAAGCAGGCTCATGATCACAATCACTGGCACGGGTGGTCTTTGGGGCCAGAGAGCTGTCTAGCAAGCCACACTGGGTGAACAGGACACCAATGCTGAGTAGTCCAAGTGTTGATATCCGCAGTATTATCAACCCCCAACTCGGCTCGAGCAAAAGAAGCGCAAGCAAAATCCAGACCGCAACAGGCTGGATAACCATGTAGACTCCTAACACAAATAACATAAGCAAGAACAACACTGGACCTCAAAACAGGCCCTCAGCACTCGAAATACTATACACTGACATACCCAGTATACTCATAATTGTCATAGAATTCTCCAGACTTGCCATCAAAGAAAGCAACAATTCTCAGTTGAGAGGTGTAGCTATCGAGAGATCGAGGAATCACAGGTGCCTGGTTCATCCTAGCTTGTCATTAAAAAAAAAAAAAACCCTCATCTTGATACTGTTTAACTTCTTAAGGCCAAATGAATTAAATTATTAGTCTTCATTCCAAAAAAAGCCTATAGCTTGTATCAGAAGAAAATCTCCTCCCTCTTTGTAATAAATGAAGCCGTTAACAGCTTGGTTAGCCCATCTCTTGGGCTCTGGTAACTGATACTATCTGAACACATCAAAAGGAAATTCTGATCAGCACATGTCACCACTCAGTTACAGGATGGGGGGAGACATCTTTTCAATCCCAGCATACTTTTGTTCAAGACCAAGGACACCTAGATACTTTTACTTGACAACTCAAGGCATTACTCCTAAGAGACGAACTTTAGGAGATCCGTTAACAGCTCCCCACACAAGTCAATCGCATATTGAGATAGCAGCACTCTGTCCTGAAGCTACATGGAATCTGCTACCTAACACATAACACTTCAGATATGCTGTGTTCTAAAATAACAGAAGTAAGCTTTAAAGTATGATGGACAGTTTGCCTTTCAGTTGAGCTTGGTTTTGTTTTTGTCTAAATGGCATCCAAACCTCTTCCTATTTTTAGAGAATCATCCGATGTTTGAGTCTTCGTGGCAAGCAAGACCCTACCTCACAATACAAAAACGGACATTTCCTCTGCTGGCCTTTGGCAGTCATATGACCCAGGCTCAGCCCATCATGTCCCATTTCAGATTCTTAATTTGGGGCGAGTGACATCAAGATAGGGAGATCAGAGACAGTAATCGCGGAATCAGCAGGCGGTGACTGCAAAGGGAATCAGCCACACAGTTCAGCAGCAGCAGCACCAAACCCAGACTCCACAGATGACAGTTAAGACTCTGACTGTGGTTCCTTGCTCGTTTGAGTTTGGGTTTCAAGCCATCTTCTCACCACTTGTTGTCTATTTTGTCTCAATCAGAGTACCACAGCCTGACCCACACAATGGAAGGAGTGTTTTCGTAAGAGTGGTAAGAAATGAATTCACTTCATGAACAAGCATTCACTTTGTATAAGGAAATGTTAGTAAATATAATCAGAGAGCTCACCCTTTTCTGTCTCAGCTAAATATTTTTGTATCTTGTATTTACTTTCTCAATACTAACGTGTTAGGAAGAGAATGTTCAGTCAAAATCTCTTGATTCATGAAAATAATCTACAATGATAGTCCCAATAGCATTCATACAAACAACTGGGAGGGGGCACAAAAATGTGCTGGACAATGTTCTCTATCTTGATTTGGGTGATGATACAAATATGCGTTTGTAAAAATTTACCCTGTATACTCTTAAGATTTGTGCATGAGATTCCATGTGAGTTTATCTAAATAATACAGGTACATAAACACAGAGACAGGGGCACCTGGGTGGCTCAGTGAGTTAAGCCTTGTGGAATCAAGCCTTTTGTCCAGATCTTCACTCACAGTGCAGGCCCTGCTTGGGATTCCCTTTCTCACCTTGTGCAACTCATGCTGTCTCTTTCAAACTAAATAACTTCAAAACAAAACAAAACAAAACACAGGGACATATATATGGCCCAAAAGTTATGCTGATGTAGGATATCATCATACTGATGATAAAACAAAGAATGTCCTCAAAATAAGCTTTTGTACATACTATCCTCTTTGACCTTGGACCTCCCTGGGCATTCCTTTCCGACAATGGAAGAATTACTCCCGGACACATTTCAATGCCCAGTGATCTTCCTCAGTGCCTCTCAGAAAAGGACACATCTAGTTCTGGTTTGCTGTCTCTTCACACCTTCAACATCTCCACTGTGTTCCAAGTGAGAAAGCTGAAGTCTTCCTGAAGTCTTGCCCATCTCACTGTATCACAATTCCCAAACTTAGAAGCTGACTTTGTTTCTCTTCAAGTCCTGCCCCCACACTTGCCTTTTTCATCAAGTGATCCTAATCACTACCTGGTTCAAGAGACAACGAATGATGGGGCGCCCGGGTGGCTCAGTCAGTTCAGCATCCAACTTGGGCTCAGATCATGATTTCACGGCCTGTGAGCTCGAGCTCTGCGTTGGGTTCCATGCTGACGGCTCAGGGCTTGGAGCCTGCCTCAGATTCTGTGTCTCCCTCTCTCTCTGCCCCTCCTCCGCTCGCACTCTGTCTCTGTCTCTCAAAAATAAATAAACATTTGGGGCGCCTGGGTGGCTCAGTCGGTTAAGAGTCCGACTCTTCGTTTCGGCTCAGGTGATGATCTCACGGTGTGTGGGTTCAAGCCCCGCCTTGGGCTCCATGTTGACAGTGCAAAGCCTGCTTGGGATATTCTCTTTCTCTCTCTCTCTCTCTCTCTCTCTCTCTCTCTTTCTCTCTCTCCGCCCCTCCCCCACTCACTCTGTCTCTCTCTCAAAAAGAAATAAAACTTTAAAATAAATAAATAAATAAATAAACAAACAAACAAACAAACATTTTAAAAAAAAGAGACAATGAATGATAATTAACTATATATGCTAGTCAATGATGCAGGCACTTTACAAGCACTTACTCCCCTCATTCTATAAATGAGAATCAAGACCCAGAGAAGTTGAATTACTTCCTTGATGTTAAAATGCTAATCCAGGTTCATCTCACCAGGAGGTCCACCTGTATCTCCAAGCTAAAGCCACTTACTAGATCTAAAATCTAGTTTATTCTCAGCCTTTTTCTTTCTTTCATTTTCCCTGGTGAAGAAATAATGACATAAATTTTTCTTTAAGGACATCCATTTGCAATTTCGAATTTGCACATGCACACACACACTTAGGGCAAAACAAATAATAATGCCAAGTAGAGGAAGGAATACATCAACCCACAATCTGCATATATTACTACCCTGTATTCCTTCAAGAACCACAAATATTTGATTTACCATGAAAATGGCCATTTCCAAGCTATAGAATTCCACCTTACAAATATAAGAGGTATTCAGAATGACCAAATCCTTGGATGACTTTCTCCCTCCTTCAAAAAATACCATCATGGCTCCCTATTCTCCAAACTTGTGAGTGGTGATGATGTTCACAAACATGTCAATATCACATCTCAAATAGTTTTACTAGAAGCTTCTATTTATTCCAAAAACCAAGTCAACAGGCCTGGAAAGACAGTAATGACTCAATTTCCTCTTCCTGTGCCCTTACCCTAACCACTCCCTGCCACAAATCAACCTTCACCTGTCCCAAGAAGCAAAAGTAAGTGGTATCAGCAAGCAAACTACAGCATCTATGATTTGACACTTAGCCTTGTGGCAACACTACATCAATAGCTTGGCGGGATGGGGTCAATGAAAACAAAGAATTTTACAAAGCAATTATGAAGGAAGATAAAAAAGACCAAGAGAGGTCCTGGGAGAATGGCTGGATGCATTTGAAAGTATGTTGAAAGTGATCCCCTAGAATTTGCCTGTGTCACCAATCTGGCCCCTGGGAAATACAGACGTTTAAAAAGCCTTTGTAGGAAGGCTTAAGAGTTTTTTCATAATAACTGCCTCCTCAAATATGGCATTTGCATAAAAATTTGTATTTCATATACTTATTTTATTTTCTTAGGACTACTACACCTCCCCCATTTGCAAGTAGAAGTGGAATGAGTTATCTGGGTAAACCACAATAAATAGTGACCAAAGGAACCCCTTGCAACAAATGTTCACTGTATGTTTATTTCAATAATCATACCTCTGAAATCAATGAAGTAGTAAACTCCAATTTCAGAACAAAGTTTATATTATCCCTAAAATTTATTTCCCTCCATTTTTCCTCCAAGAGGCAATCAGAGATGGGCAATTTGTGAACTAGGTTAAGAGCCTGGAATGCAAGTGGTGGGAATATGCCTCAGTTCTGCTAGCCTAATGAGGACTTTCCTACTGTTCTGTGTATAATGGAAGCACGTGGACAATTTCAAGGGAAAAGTTCACTGAACTCTGTGCCTGTTCCAAATAGTTTTTTTGCCCATTTCCCTCCACTAGTTACCATGCATGCAAAATTCCATGCAAACTGAGCCCAGGCTTGCTGGAACTTTCAGAGAGTGCCCTTTGGCACAGCTTCAGCAGCAAGATACACATTGGCACTAGCTCTGGGTGCACTGTAGGCATCAAGTCACATACCGCGAGAAGAAAGTGTCCATCTCACCAAGAAGCAGAGAAAAGTGAACAAGGATCAAGAGATCTTCACTTGCACTTCAGTCAAAAAGGTAGACTATTTAGGGAAGCCTGGATGGCTCAGTCAGTTAGGCGTCCGACTTTGGCTCAGGACATGATCTCGCGGTCTGTGAGTTCAAGCCCTGTGTCGGGTTCTGTGCTGACAGCTCAGAGCCTGGAGCCTGCTTCAAGATTCTGTGTCTCCTCCTCTCTCTGCCCCTCCCCCACTTGTGCTCTGTCTCTCAAAAATAAATAAATGTAAAGAAAAATTTTTTAAAGGTAGACTATTTATAGTTTCACAGTATTTTTTTTATCATTACCTCCTTTTTTTTTTATTTTATTACCTCATTTTATATGAACCAAGAGATTTCCTAGTCTACATATGTGGAATCTTTCTTCAGATGAGAAAGGAATTCCATTACTCCCAAATTCTGACAAACTCATTATAAGAAAAAAAAAGCTACAGACCAGTGTTCCTCACAAACATAAAAACAAAACCCAACAAATACTAGGAAATTAAAACCAGCCATACATAAAAAGGATAACACATCACAACCAAGTGGGGTTTATCTCAAGAATTCAAAACTGGTTCAACATTCAAATATCAATATAATTCACCAGGTTAACAGACTACAGATGAAAAATACTTTTTGTACATTTATTGAGATCAGGTTTAACAAAGTTCAACAATCATTAATAAAAACACTTCAGTGACAAAGAACAAGCTATGTTGGACATAAACCCTGTCCTCAAGCTGGAAAATTTATAGTCTCACAGGAGTACAGATTAGCAATTACAAAAGCACTAAGTTAGAATAATGAGTAAACATGTGTAGTTAAACACAGCCAAATTTCTCACTGTCAAACACAAGAAGAGTTATAATCAAAGGGTGAATACTACAGCAAACTCCATAGCACTGGACTGCAGTCATGGATAGGAGGTCATGTTTATTTTCATATATCAGACAGGTAAACATAAAAACATAGTTTTATGTTTGTATAATGGATTACTGTATACATTCCCAAGCTCTGTCCACCGAGAAAGTGTGGAAGCAGTAGCACTCCAGTGGCAATGAGCACAACTAATGCTTAGATCTTGGTTTCTATATCCCATTCTCCAATAAAAAAGAAACAAGGCTCCTTGGAGAAAAGGCTGAGTGAGTCAGGGAAAATACAAGAGCAATCGGAAGCATCTCATGGTACTAAAAAAGAAGTTCCCAACAACAAAAACAGATGGAAGCATTTCAAAGAGACAGAGGAGTCCATCTGAAAGAGCTCTCAATCTCTAAAGCTGAAATAACTTGAGCAGATAAATGACAGTATTTGGTGATAACCCGAAGAATACAACAAATATTGTGGAATCCATATGTTATGGACTTCCCCACCTAAGAACTCCAATCAATATAGAATAGAACCAACAAGAAAAAAACAAGGTCGCTATTCAAACACCCATAGTAATAATTTCTACAGGAAGATCTATGAAGGAACGATAAAATTAGTGGGCAAGTTAAGGACAAACAGGATACTGAATGGCCTCAGGGCCATTCTTATGGGTGTGCAGTCTGTGCAGCTGCAGTGTTCCATGCACAGAAGGGCTCACAGTTTGGTTTCTTCTCCACCACTTCCATCTTGAAATTTTTTATTAATTTTGAACATGGGGTCCCACAATTTCACTTTCTTTTGGACCCTACAAATTATGTAGTTGGTTTTGGTGATCATCTAAAATTCTCTCCTATAAGATATGCATTAATTATTCTACTAACTTTAACAGTGACTCACTTTTAACAAATAGAGTATGGAATAAGAAAAAATACTAACTTTACTAGGGAGAAACCTGTTAGACACCACCCTAACCAAGTGATCAAAATTGACATCACCTGTAATTAGACATATTGCTATCAGGTACCTCCTGATACCATGCAATGAGAAAGGTACTTCACCTCTGTGATACCCTTCTCAAAAATCTAAAACTTGAGTCTAATCATAAGAAAATATCACAAAAGCTGAATTGAAGGACACTCTCAAAGTATCTGACCGCTATTCCTCGTAATTGTCAAAGACATAAACACACACACACACACACACACACACACACACACACACACAAAACACTGAGAAACTGGGTACTGGAAGAGAAAAAGGACAATAGTGGGGAAACTGAAATGCCAAGTTAGTTCTGCAATGTAGTTAATGCTACTGTGCCAATCCATTTCTAATTTTTGGTATTTGTATCACGGTTATTTAAGAGGTTAACTTTACAGAAAATATACTGAAGTATATGCAAAAATTCAATTCTTCAGTCTAAAAATACTGCCAAGTAAAAAAAGTTTTCACAAAGTAAAAATGGGGGAAACATTATACGGACTTTAATTATACGGTGTGCTCCATAAGTGGGCTACCATATAAAATGAAAACTTCTAAAAGGCAACATCACCAGAATCAGAATGCTCTAACTTGGTCACTCATTCTATGACCTGGACAAGACCCACTCCCTGCTGGGAGAAGAGTAAGCACACCCTATATAAGGTGGTAGGGCCAGGTGTTGGTTAGAACCTCAGCACTAGGCAGGATCACAAAGTGGATCTATAAAAACGATTCCCATACCTATTGTTACTGATGTTCAAAAGCCAAACATGAGCCAGAATTATTGTTGTATGAAATAAAAAACACAACAACAAAAATATTGTAACCAATTACAATCCCAAACAATGGAAGTTGCAATAAAAACTCCCAAGCTACTCACAACCCATCAGGCAGAATTACCACTTCTAGGGGATTAAGGCAGCTATTCTCACATAGGCACTAGGGTCTTCGTAATTATTGAGTAAATTTAACTTTCCCAAAGTGAAACTCGATTGGGTAATTAAAGTTTCTCAGTTGTCTTCTAGTCCTATCATTTTAGTGTTTCAGTTTACTACCAGCCAGTAGGGATTACTCATCAACTTCTATATTCCAGAAATACATACAACCTTTCCACACTAGAAAATATAAAAATTCATGCCTTTGATAGAATGCTTGTTTTGTTTCAATTTTGTTTAGAGAATAATGGATGGATTTCTCTGGTTAATAGAGGGTCACTCATAGGAAACATAAAAAAAAAAAAAAAAACTTATGTCAGTTTTTCTTTTTAAACTTTTTTCAAAATAAGTGAGCTTGCCCCTGCATACTGTTCAGGCATGGTCAAACTGAACATACGGCTCTATTCTACAACACATATGTTAGTAATTTACATCCACCCATCTAGAACTTCCCTATTTCTGTTCAGATTCAATGCTCTAAGATAGTTTGTATGCCTGTTCCTTGGAACTCCCAAGCCAGCCTACTCTGTCAAGCCCTTCTCCTCTCCCTGCACTGAGAAAGCAAAGTCACTTCCTACACTGAGGCAGAAGTAATGTTCCTCCCCACGCTGGGTAGCCAACGCACAGCCACTTTACTCGTACCAACTACTTCTTCCTTACACACTTTACATACATACACTATCACCATTAACCCAAGAATAAATCACCCCCCAAGACATTCCAACTTCTCAATTTGCCTCTCTCTCTGACCCCAGGCAGCCACAGGACGAGACCAAAAGGGCCAACGCTGAGAAGAATGCTAACTTGAAGGTCCAACTCTGGCCAAGGGCCCATGCACAGTAGGGCATGCGATGCTGTAACACTGGAGGACAAGGTGGGGGACCACACGTTCCAAGGAGAGAACCGGGGGGTCTAAGGAGGAGTCAGACCCAGGAAGAACAGAAGGCATCAGGTTTCAGGTGACCAGGTCAGGATCCAAATTCTACTATGCATAGCTCTGCAGAGACCAAGCATCGGAGGGTCAGAGCTACCAATCTGAAAAACACCTCCAGATACCTAACAGTCCTCTGAGTTAAGAGTTAACTCTTAAGGAACAGGATCAGGACAGGAGCAGAAAAGAAAGGGAGAGGCAGCAAAACGATACTTATCAACAAAGTGGTTCGGCCTCCACAGCCCCATACACCACCTTGGCTTCCTGTAAGTAACTATGTATATGAGAAGGTGGATATTAGCTATGCCTACTGTAGTCATCATTGCACCGTATGTATATCAAACCATCATGCTGTGCACTTTCAACTTCTCCAGTGATGTAAATCAATTATTTCTCAATAAAACCGGAAAGAAAAAACAGCCACCATGCAACATACAGACATGGATACAAAGAATGTTGATCTCCCGTCTACTGTTGAAGCAAAAGTAATGCGGTACAGCCACAATGGAAGACAGCTTGGCAGTTCCTTTGAAAGCTAAAGCATGTATTTAGCATAGAATCCGGCAATCACACAGCTGGACATTCATCCTAGAGAAATGAAAATCATGCCCACACAAAGAGCTATACACAGCACTCTTATAGTAGCCAACACTTGGAAGCAACCAACATGTCCTACATTATGAGAAAGTTTGAAGAAACGGGTGCCTCCATACCACAGAATACTACTCATCAACAAAGAAGAATGAACTGCTGATACACACAGCAGTTGGGATGGATCATAAGGACATTATGCTGAATGAAAAAACCCAAAAGCCCAAGATCACAAGCTCTATCACTCCACTCACATAACTCCTGGAGACTTCTAGGAATTAAGGGTGGGGGATTGGCTGGGGGGGTGGGGGGTTCCTTGATGGAGGTTGAAGATACTTTCAATTATCTGCCGTCAAAAATGTTTCAGGGACTATTCTGTATTCTCATCAGGACCACATGCAGTTTAATGAATGCCCCTCCCAGTCATTCCAACTTCCACTGAAAGCACAATGGCAGCTACCCACAGAAATTCCACCACCAACTTGTCATACACCAACTTATACCTACGACAATTTAGCCTTTTATTTTTTTTTAACCGGTTTTGCCTGGGGGACAGCTTACTATTAAGTTCAATCAGTGGTCTTGACACAGTACCCTTTATTTTCATATTTAATCCTCCACCACTCATGTATAAATATATTTTTTAAATTCAACAGCAAACAAAGATGTATAGAGGGCTGTCACTTAAAACAAATGTAGTACATAAAAATCTGAACTCAAACACAGAGTGTAGCATGATTATCAAAAGTCTTCACCACTGGGTTTTGTTCAAGAGTGTACTCTCCTGCTAATATGATTCTGTTTACAGGTAACTTCCCCAAAACCCCTTTCCTACTGTATTCTTTGTTAAGTAATGAAGGTGTAAATAATCTGAAAAGTCACAATAATAAAAGTAAACTGCAGTATTATGAAAGCCAATGTTGGATTTCATACAAAAAAAAAGTCCTACAACTCATGTTTATAGCACTACCCCTTGGGATAATTTTTTTTATTCTAATTCATGCCAGGTGTCTTCACTTTCTTACCAAAATATGCATTATCTCTTTCATATAAGATTTTATTATGAGATTAAATGACAAATATGTGATTCTTGTTGACCTACAGATATTCTTAATCTAATTTATGAGTGGCCAAGTACATTTAAAACAGATTTAATAAAACTGTATCATTAAAGCATTAATCTGAACATCCGTGCTGACAATGAGTACTTCATTAGTTTCATTTTTTTGTGGGGGGTGGGTACATGGCTACTGAGAAGGGAATACAAGGGTTACCTGTTCTCAAGGCAATACAAGAAGTTGTTGCCTTTTTCTAGAAAGTCACATTTAATAACTACAACCATATTCTAACTGACCAACACTTTTATCACATGCTGAAATATTTAGTTTTACTGACCTACATTTTTTAATTCTCTCCCACCCACCCAATTTCCTACATCCCATATGACCCCAGACCAGACATTATCTATACGTTGCTCCAAAACCCGGTCATTTCAAATTCTAAGTTGGCACTCAAGTTTTCAGAAATTTTTAAAGATGATAAACTTTTAGTCTTTGACATGGTCTACCCTGGCAACTGTTTCTAAATTGCTTAATGAGCTTTCTCCCTACATCTCTCTCTAGAGGTTCCCTTCCTGTTACTCACCTTCAAAAAAGTAAAGGTAAAAGACAAGTCCCTAGGAAAACAGGTGTCCCCCAAAAGTTCCCACATCCATGCTACCTGATCCAGAAAGACAAGTGTCACTGTTACTCTCAAACAGAGCTCCAGAGAAGGAACTCAGGCTGCTGCTTTCTGCCCTCAATAGTTGCACCATCTGTTACAAGAGGCAGATGTTCTTCTCTTCTGCACTTACAAGAAAATGTCTGCAAAATTAAGTATGAGAACATGAGAATGCATGTAACCACCACATAATGTGATACAGTGGGGCAGTCAAATGACCTGGGTTTCAATGCCCCCATCATTATCACTCAAGGCACGATCTACACCAGCACCTGCCCTCCAAAGCTACCCCAGACCTCTCTTCCATTCACAAGGTTCTGGCAAACCCATGAGCCTTCTCAGACCACACCCTCTGTCTGAACCATTTTTGTTCTACCAGTCTGCTGGCAACATCCATTTGCCCGTCTGAATCCAGGTTCTCTGAGAAGTGTTCCCTGAGCCCCTCTGGTGGTTTCAGAAGCACCTTCAGCCTATCTTTATCCAACCATTTCTCACTATTCACTTTCTGGGATTATTCTGCCTCCCTACTAATGAAGTGTTGAGGGCAGGGCAGCCGGCTCCTTCCATGTTTGTATACCCTGTGCCAGGCACATTTACCATAAAGCTACCCAAGCTTAAGCTTCAGGGCCCCTGCTTTACAAGGCCTCTTGCAAGGCCACAGCAGGGTCCTAAGCCTTATATTTATTTCTAAACTTCCGATAGTAATACCACCCCACACACACACACTTTTTTTTTTTTTAAAGAGAGAAAGAAAGACCATGTGTTCATGAGGTGAAGGGAGAAGCAGAGGGAGAGACAGAATCTTAAGCAGGCTCTGCGCTCAGCATGAAGCCCAACACAGGGCTGGATCCCGAGACCATGAGATCCTGACCTGAGCCAAGATCAAGAGTCAGATGCTTAACCGAGTGCCCCCCAGTAGTCATACACTTTAAAATTTTTTTTTCAACGTTTATTTATTTTTGGGACAGAGAGAGACAGAGCACGAATGGGGGAGGGGCAGAGAGAGAGGGAGACACAGAATCGGAAGCAGGCTCCAGGCTCTGAGCCATCAGCCCAGAGCCCGACACGGGGCTCGAACTCACGGACCGCGAGATCGTGACCTGGCTGAAGTCGGACGCTTAACCGACTGCGCCACCCAGGCGCCCCAAGTAATACACTTTAAATGTGATAGTTTGATCTATCAAAGTCAGGGGTGGTGACCATGACCATCAGAGGAAAACAACATTGACTACTGGGAAATTAGGTTGTGGCTGAGTGTTTATGTAAAGAGTGGTGGATGAAATGTTACAGAAAAAAAAAATTAGTTTCTACTCTAGGCTGGAGTTAAGTGGGAGATGTTCTAACTGCCATTAATTGAGTGCTCTGTCTTTCCATTCCATTTCCCCTAGGACACACTTCCCTTGCCTGTCGGGTGGCCCTGGAGTGTGTGAGGGCATTTTTCAGGATTTGGCAAAGGGGAGTCTGGATTGCGAATAAATATGGAATTTCCCAGCTTTTAAAAATGCTGTCGTTTCTCATAAATATTTAATTTAATATGCATTTGGTTTAATTTTGTTATTCCTTTTCTGAAAGAGAACACTACAAATCACATCAACTCAGGCCTCACAAAACCAGGACCTGCTCCTGCCTGTTATCTTACCTAACCTGGCACATTTAATTTGTCAAGTGTATTAATGCATGCACAAATGTACCCAGGCAAGCCATTTAACATCTCTCAGTTCACCTCCTCCATTAAATAGCACTGTATGGCTCTAATGAAATAGCTAAGGTGTGAAAACACTTTTCACGGCAGTACAAGGTGCTCTCAACAGGTAAGGTAGTCATGCAAGGACTTATTTCCAAAGACACGGAGCACAATAACTGAGAGATGGGAGATACTGCTAAAGAATGCTAAAGAAGGGGGTTCAGTTCATCTGACAGTTTTCACAGATACTGAGTTAGGAAACTCTTTAGGAATCTCCAGTTAGACAAATTTTAATTCCCCACTACTTTGTCAGAACTTCCTCACTGTTAAATTCTAATTCTCGGCGAGGAATATCTACCTCACAAAAAACTAATCTTGCGTTTCATCATTTTTACAGATTCCATACAGTGCCTCCAAAATGTAGTTAAACTACATAGGACACGTTCCCCTCAAAACCTCCAAACTTTATCACCGCTGGGACAGCCCCTCCTAATGTGAACTTTGCTCTGACTTTTGTGTACCTGAAGTCCAAAAAAATAACATGACTGTCCCCATCCCAAAATAGGGACAGCCATATACCTGCCGGCAAAATGTACAACAGTACAGAAATAAGCAAACAATAAAACTAAAGAATATACTGCGTGAACCTTGACCACTGCACTTGAGTCAAACTAAGTTAGAACCGTACATTCATTTAACAAATATTTATTGACCATGGCACTGTACTGGTATTGGAAAATCAGGAGACAAAAAACTAGCATTTTAAGTTTCTCCTGTCCTAATTGTTTTCAAGCTTAATGAAAGAGATTAAACCCAGCCATAACACAACCTCCTCAAAAACCTAAAATGGTAAGTTTGATGTCCCATTTGAGCTGAAACTTGCATAATGAGTAAGAATTTAATCATACAACGGAAGAGGGAACAAGAGCATGCCAAGTAGAGGAAACAGCACGTACAAGGTCTGAGAGCAGCAATAAGCGTGACACGCAGGAGGCCCTGAGAACAGTACAGCTGTTGTTTATGGTGGGGGGGGGGGGGGTATACGATCACAGATGTGACCAAGCACCATCTTTAATTAGCATTTTCTCAGCTGGATCCTCTCCCCGGTGACCACAGCCATTGTCCAGAATGTTGCTATGATCAGAGAACAAGCTTACCTCCCCCTCAACGGTTTTCGAGGAATCCAGTCAGCAAATGTTTATTGAAAGGCTGTAGTATATTGGACACAACACTCGGTATTTTGATATAACGAAGTATAGTAACCTGTGTCCACAGGACACAGAGTTGAGCTATTGTTCTCTCAATTATCCTCACCTTTGGAAAGTCCAGCTTTTCAGGCACAGGCTATACCCAAGGCACCAGGAGGTAATACATCCTGATAACTGAAATATCCAGGAGGCAGGAGCATTTTCCAAAATGGTAACCCAAAAAGTGCAAACAAGTCTTAGGAAACTTCCAAGAAGGGGTGCCTGGGTGGCTCAGTTGGTGAAGGGTCAACTCGATCTCCACTCGGGTCATGATCTCACAGTTAGTGAGTTCAAGCCCCACATCAGGCTCTGTGCTGACAGCACAGAGCCTGCTTGGGATTCTCTCTTTCCCTCTTTCTCTGCCCCTCCCCCACTTACTAGGGCTCTCTCTCAAACACACACACACGCACACACACACACACTCTCTTAAAAAGAAAAAAGAAAACTTCCAAGAAGATACCAAATGTATAGCTTTCCAGGGTCATAACTTACATACAATAATGTATCCCACTCCTACCCTAGAGATATTCCTGGTTATGGAACCAGAGTAGCTTGGGTAAAGTCCTGCTCTAAGAAAAGAAAGCCCACCAAGATAGAGAACTTGTCAGATTAGAACAGATAGGGTATATGGCTGCAAAGCAAGAGATGAACGCAGGAGATAATATTTGAGGGGGAAAAGAAAACAATCACAAAGTCTAAGGAAATGGCAGATCTGAAGAGGTTAAAGGCAACAACCCAGAGATGAATTTGCATAATGGCTGAGGAGAGAAAAGAGACAACCGTAATCATCAGCACATCTTGATGACTGATCAACTACAGAGAATGAAGGAATGAAAGAATTAGGAAAACTCACATGTAAAGTCACCATGCCTGGAAGAATGATGGTAAGGGAACAGCAAACAGGAAATTGGACTGGGTATTGGTTAGGAGGAGAATTTGAAAAACTGTTTAGAATATAACACTCTGGATTTGAAGCCAGTGCTCATTAAATGGATACAGCAAACGGGCCAGCTGGAAGTAGAAGATGTGGCCTGAGCAGAAGTCAGGAGAAGGATTCTCATGTGGCAGTCTTCAAAGAGGTGCTGTGGTTCAAACAACAAGATAAGCTTGCCTAGAAAGAGAGAAGAAAGGAGGGGGCCCTGGGAACACTCACATAAAAAGAGGAGAAGAAAACACAATAGACGAATAAAGAACTTGAGAAGAACCAGCAGAGTTCATGAACACTAAGAATCATGTTGGGCAATTGCCCCACCTTGACTCCCCACCAACTTATCATTTCATTACATTGGCTTCCAAAGCTTTCCATGACCTGGCATTCCTCTTCTCTCGTGGGTTTTTTGCTGTCCCCTAAATATGTGAAGTCAACTCCTACTTCAGGGCCCTTTGAGCTTCCTGATCCTTCTGGAACACTATGGGGGATCCTGGCTCTCACCCTATCTCACAACACACACCATTCTCTATCATATCACGTTGTGTTGCCTTAACACACCATTAACTCAATGTCCTATGTTTTTATTTGTTTACCTATTTATTGTCCATCTCTCCACTGTCAAGTGGGTTCTAGGAGAGCAGGATCCTAGAAATCTGTTTCTCTCTGGGCTATATCCTTAGTGCCTAGAATAGTGCACTGTATTAATTGGAGACTTAAACACTTCTGACTAACCAAGAACAAAATTGGTGAAGTTCATGAGATCAGTTTTGATAGAAATAAGGTTAAAGTCAAAAGCGTATCAAACTTTGAAGAGGAAAAAGTCAGGAGTTAAAAACAACCTATTCAAACCATACACGTGCACATCTTCACGGGTCAGAGGGAAGAGTTGTTGATAATACAGAATTACTAACGCACTTCTGTAACAGCTCCCTTTCTAGAACGTGTTACTGAAACATTTTAACTAAATCACATCTTATATCTTCTGAGGGTTCTCTGAGAGAAAACTCTGACCCATATGCATGTCTAAAATTCTTAAAATGGTAATATATTTTAAAATCAACTAGAACAAAAACGTCAATTATTTCACATTCTGCGTTAAAAAATACAAGGCTGCATATTACCCAAATTGGAGGCTGTCACTGAAATATGGGAGAGAGATCATCAGACTTTATGACATGTGGTACTAATTTACCCATAGCCCCCAGCCTACCCACAAAGAAATTCCTTCCGGGCAAGGGGGGGGGGGGTGCTGGGGCTGAGTCTCCCAGCAATTTCCCATAGCTGTTCATTTTACTTTGGAGCCTTTTGTCAGACGTAGGTCTTATCAGTGGTGACAGAAGGGGTACCAGAAACTGCCACTGAGCTAAGAGGAAAGGGACAGGGATGAAGCTAACGGAGGACTGATGTAACATTGTAAGTCACGGGTTTTGCTAACGTCTGAGAAGTGCTTTTCCCCTTTGCTCCTGCCATACCATCGAGCTGTCTCTTGCAGCAGTGAAGGAGCTCGGGACGTCCAGGAATGGACATCTGGTGGCTGCTGGCCAGGCAGGATAAAGCAGTTACCATGGATCTCCTGTACCACGGGTGGAACATGGTGCTTTGGAGTTGGCCTGCCCTCTCACAGGGACAAGAGGACAAAAGGCAAAAAGGTAAAAGGGGGAGCAGGCAGGAAAAAGTCCAGTTAGCAGAAACCAAGAGCCTAAGTGAGCCCAGTGATGGAAGAAACCAGGCAACAGGTGACGGCTGAGATGCACAAGCTGCTGTGTTGAAGTCAGGAGACTTAATTTGCTAAAAATAAATTTTCACACAGTCAACGTGTGATCTGCAAGTGGTTTTGAGGCAAAAGCTCTTCCTGACTCCATTCTCAAAGCCAGAATTTACTGGTATGTGCCAAAGACACCTTCACCCATGCCCTCTGACACCTGAGCTAATGAAATTTCTATTAATGCGAGCTGGAAAACTTAATGAGGCAAATGAAAAACAATTACTGAGCCCAGATTTTTTTTTTTTTTGAGTAAATTAGTTTCAGGGGGCCAGGGCTTGCCTAGACGTAGTTATAGGCAGGATCCTCTAGCGAGACCAAAAAAAAAAAAAAATGGGGGAAGTGGCACCATTCTTCACGATTAAAGCTCAAGAGAGACTGCAGGGCGCTAACAAACAAAATGGTGCCTGTGGGTACTGGCCAGTGGGAAAAAACACTGGAGGTGACAGGACAACGGGAAGGTCATTTTAATTAACCAGTGAAATGGGAAAACCCCAGACTTACTGTGGGCTCTACCTCTCTCAGAGTACAAGTATTTTACGACTTCTAATACAGCAGTAAAAATTCTTAATGTCAAACCAACTCAGTTTCATCAGTCAAGTAAGTCACTCCCTCTAGGAACCTTAACTTGCTCATCTCCAAGGGAGGGTGGCAAGGCCAAAGTCTCAAAGATACGCTCCCTTACTATCATTGACATAATCGTCGAGAGAGACCAGTCACAGGCAGCCATCAGGGATGCAGAGCCATAAGCAGAGAAGGGGCAGCATCTGGAGGACAGGATTTCCTTCAACAGGAACCAGAAGCCAGAGGGAGTCTGCAGGAATCAGGAAGGAGGCGTCTGCCAGGTGAGCGGAGAACAAAGCCATAAGTCACCGCCTCCATAGGAAGCTGCCTCCCTCGGCTAGGAAACAGGCCCTGGAACCTGTCCTCGGGTCCTCCCCCCATAAGGCTGGGACCAAGAAGACTACACTCGGCCAAGGACTCAAGGAAGTTACTCCAAGCCCCAGAAATAAAAGTGCTTGACTGGGGGAAGTTTCGCTCAGTTACCCAACGACCTAATCACATCTCTAAACATCAGATTACACTTTCCATTAATCTACACAATGAGCCCAGTAGCAACCAATATTCTTGAGACCAAACACAGCAGGATACCATGAAGTGGGAAGAATAACCAAGTACTAAGGGAAGAGGGAAGCAGCTTAGATCCAGCTGGCAACAATGCACTGCCCAACAGTTAAACAATTCGCAGCCTCCAGAGAAAGAAATGATGAGACTCTTCTCAGTCAGCTGCTCCCATTAACATGCCTGAAGGGTGGAAGAGAGCAACAGCTCACACGCAAAGATTCACCCTCTGCAGATGTTATAAACATCTCCATGGATTAGATGCTCCCATTAACCAGAATTTGGGAACCAGTAGGAATGAAGCACCATAGCAAAAAAATAATAATAAATCAAGAAATTTTTGAACTTTCTTAAAGCATACAAGAGTGAATATACTTCCTTCCTTTGCACGATGAAAATGAGAACAACCGATTTCATAATTACTAGTCATTGAAGCTAAAAACACAAGATATTAAACATACCAGAAAGATATTTAATGAAATGCTAAGTGTTCTATCTCATTTGCAAGGCAATTCATTAAGATTTGAAATATGCACCCTCTAAGAATCTATCCTATAGAGACAAAAATATTAATATAGAAAGACATATAGACAAACATATCTAGTGATTGGTTGTCAAGAACAGAGTAAATACTCATCCACAGAGGTGGACCACACCACAGTGGTCCACACCCACTCATTAAACAGAATGACTCTGAACTATGTCTAATGATTTAGAGGAGTTTCTACCAAGTATTGCTTAGTTGGAAAAGATACAGAAGTCCAAATATGATCTAGGCTTTTTCATGATTTTGTTAAAGCTTGTGTCTAAATTGATGTACAGGGCTGTAGGAACATGCAACAATGTGTAAATATACACAGTAAGTGTGGTTCTCAAACTTTAGTGTGCAACAGAACTACCTCAAAGTGGCTTTAAAATGCAGACTGCTGCCCCCCCAACCCCCCCACCAACCAGAATGTCTGATTCAGTAGGTCGGAGGTAAAGGTCTCATATTCTTTTTGCCAACAAGTTCACCAGAGATTATAATGCTGCTGACGAAAATGCATCAACTTTCAACAGCAGTTACCAGGGAGGACAGAAAAGGAGGTATAAAATGGAGAGGAATGATTACTGAGATCTGCTAAAGGTCCTAACAGATTTTCCATAGGATTCCTTTCATGGAACAGTGTATGTACAAATTTTGCAAAAAGTAATTGCTAATAATTTGTGCTTATTTTTTTTTTGTCATGAGCAAGTGTTATTTAACTAACTTTATCTAGAATAAAGCTATTTTCATTGCGAAAAAAGCCTTTGCAGTCAACAAGTTCCCAAGGAAGAGCTCGTCTGTTTTATTCACAGCACTGAGCTGTTCGGGGGAAGATTAGGGCTAATTATAACTTACATAAAAATAAAATGTGGAAAAAGCAAGTTCCTAGATTAACAAATTTAACATGTATCTGTTTTATGACATTTATTAATCTACAAAAACTTTGAGGCAACTCAATTTAACAAGTAGTCAAAAACACCGAATAGCAAAAACACTATTTGGCTTGCAGATGCAAAATCTCTTCCTCTTTGAAAATTCAATCAAATACCAAGTAAGCAAAATCTCACCTCTTAAGCTCTACTTGCATCATTTCCGATCTTTTTATGTACAAACTAGGAAACAAAGGACTAAAAACAACAAACTAAAAAAATAAAAATAACTTGGGGCGCCTGGGTGGCGCAGTCGGTTAAGCGTCCGACTTCAGCCAGGTCACGATCTCGCGGTCCGTGAGTTCGAGCCCCGCGTCAGGCTCTGGGCTGATGGCTCAGAGCCTGGAGCCTGTTTCCGATTCTGTGTCTCCCTCTCTCTCTGCCCCTCCCCCGTTCATGCTCTGCCTCTCTCTGTCCCCAAAATAAATAAACGTTGAAAAAAAATTTTTTTTAATATATTAAAAAAAAATAAATAAAAATAAAAATAACTTAATGGCTTGCAATATAGGACTTTTAAGCTCCCAAGTGCTGTCAATTAAGAAGGTTTAAGACAGGGGCGCCTGGGTAGCTCAGTCGGTTGAGCGTCCGACCTCAGCTCAGGTCATGATCTCGCAGTCGACGGGTTCAAGCCCCATATCAGGCCCTGTGCAGACAGCTCAAGAGCCGGGAGCCTGCTTCAGATTCTGTCTCCCTGCCCCTCCCCCACTCGTGCTCTGTCTCAAAAATAAACAAACATTAGAAAAAAATTATAAAAAATAAAGATGGTTTACGACAGAGAACATCTTCAGGACACCTGGCAGGCTCAAGTCAGGGAAACATCCAACTCTTGATTTAGGCTCAGGTCATTATCCCACAGTTTGTGAGAGCGAGCACCAAGCTGGGCATGGAACCTGCTTAAGAGTCTCTCTCCCTGTTCCTCTGCCCTTTCCCCATACACATGTGCATGCACACACTCTTTCTCAAAAAAGAAGAAAAAAAAAAGAGAACATTTTACATCAATTAATTATAATTGACACTCTTCCAGGCTTTCAAACGTCATTAGCTTCATCACTACAACTCTTTGCTAGCCTAACACTCCTCCTCCTCCTCCCCAAAGCATGTTGTCAACTCAGTCTACACCTTAAGCCTAGACCTCAAGCCAGACTGCATGTGTCTGCTATTTTCCTCTATCGTGAACAAACAGCCTGACCTTCCAAAGCAGCTCCTTTAGTGCCCCCTTAGAACACAGATGCAGGAAGCTGCTCAGAGGCTGAAAATTGGATTTGCAAGGTCCACATCCCCACGGTCTACAAATCGGTATTATAAAAACTCTTGGCTACCAGCTGCCAACCCCTGCTTCTTCTCTAATCTTATTACGGTGCAGTGTTTCTCTTTTCCTGCAATAGCAAGTCAATGAACCTCCATTGTTCGTTTTAAAAATTAGAGGCAGTCTGTGACTAATCTGAGGAATATCCTTGCATCCCCAACACTGTCTCCCTTCCTAAAGACAAGCAAGTGGAAATAGTTTTCAAAAAATCTATAAAGTTCTATAGCACACCAGACAGAATCAAAAATTATCACACCCTCTGAAACGAATTCCTGAAATAGAGAAAAATATGTTAATTTCTTTCTTTGTGCTCACAATAAAATACCCAAGGTGATGAAACTATATGGGCATAAGAAATAGACCAAGATTCAAAAATACTACAGAGAAACTAACACAAAGGAATGGGAACAAAAATTGTGCGGGCAAAAAAGAAAAACAGACTCGACAATATAGAACACTTCAATATAAAATTAAAAATGCTTCTAGGGGTGCCTGGGTGGCGCAGTCGGTTAAGCGTCCGACTTCAGCCAGGTCACGATCTCGCGGTCCGTGAGTTCGAGCTCCGCGTCAGGCTCTGGGCTGATGGCTCAGAGCCTGGAGCCTGTTTCCAATTCTGTGTCTCCCTCTCTCTCTGCCCCTCCCCCGTTCATTCTCTGTCTCTCTCTGTCCCAAAAATAAATAAACGTTTGAAAAAAAATTAAAAAAAAAATGCTTCTAGAAGTCAGACTACAGGAAGGACAAAACAGTCTAACCTTGAAATAGCAGTTTTAGACAGAGTAAATAATAGTCAAAGACCTAGAAAAATGAAACTTTAAAAAGGAAACGTGAAAGTTTTCTTCACGGATCCAAACAAAATGCATGGGGGAAAAAAGAATTCTTATATCCACAGATTTTCTATAGGCATAGAGATATCACTTCATCTTTTTTTAAATTTTAATTCCAGTATAGTTAACATCGAGTACTATTTTAGTATCAGGTGTACAATATAGTGATCCAACAATTCTATCCACTACTCACTGCTCATCATGGTAAGTGTGCTTTTAATCTTCTTCACCTATTTCATCCTCCCCAACAACTCCTAACCCGTAACCATCAGTTTGTTCTCTGTATTTAAGAGGCTTTTTTTTTTTTGGTTTGTCTCTTGTTTTCTTTGTTCATTTGTTTTGTTCCTTGAATTCCATACAAGTGAAATTGTATGGTATTTGAAAGTACAACATCTGAGGCACCTGGGTGGCTCAGTCGGTTAAGCATCTGACTTCGGCTCAGGTCACGATCTTGCAGTTCGTGAGTTCGAGCCCTGTGTCAGGCTCTGTGTTGACAGCCCAGAACCTGGAGCCTGCTTCTGATTCTGTGTCTCCCTCTCTCGCTGCCCCTCCCATGCTCATGCTCGGTCTCTCGCTGACAAAAATAAATAAAGATTAAAAAAAAAAAAAAAGAAAGAAAGAAGGAAAGTACAACGTCCATGCATGACAAAACCGCTCAACAGGAGCACCTGGGTGGCTCAGTCAGTTAGGCACCTGACACTTGGTTTCAGCTCAGGTCATAATCTCATGGTTTCTGAGTTCGAGCCCCACAATGGACTCTGCACGGACAGTACAGAGCCTACCTGGGATTCTCTCACTCCCTCTCTCTCTGCCCCCTTCCCTGTGTGCATCTACTCTCTCAAAATAAATAAACATTAAGATATATAGATATATAGATATATAGATATATAGATATATAGATATATAGATATATAGATATATAGATATATAGATATATAGATATATAGATATAGATACAGATATAGATACAGATACATACACACCCTCAACAAAGTAGGTTTAGGGGGAATATACCTCAACATAATAAAGGGCATACATGAAAAAACCATAGCTAACATCATATTCAATGGCAAAAAACGGAGAGCTTTTCTGATAAGGTCATAAACAAGACAAGGATGTCCACTCTCACCACTTTTGATTCAACACAGTACTCAAAGTCCTCTCCAAGGCAATTGGACAACAAAAAATAAAAAAAGGCATCCACGTTGGTAAGGAAGAAGTAAAACTTCCACTACTTGCAGATGACAAGGTACTAAGTATAGAAAACCCTAAAGAGGGGCGCCTGGGTGGCGCAGTCGGTTAAGCGTCCGACTTCAGCCAGGTCACGATCTCGCGGTCCCTGAGTTCGAGCCCCATGTCGGGCTCTGGGCTGATGGCTCAGAGCCTGGAGCCTGTTACCGATTCTGTGTCTCCCTCTCTCTCTGCCCCTCCCCCGTTCGTGCTCTGTCTCTCTCTGTCCCAAAAATAAAAATAAAAAAATAAAAAAATGCAAAAAAAAAAAGAAAACCCTAAAGAGCATCCAAAAATCTACTAGAAGTTATAAATGAAGTCTACCATCTTTGTAAGTAAGGATTCTCTTTAGTGACCAAGAAGCAAAGACTTTTGAACGATAAATTCTCACGTCAAAACAGCTTATAATCGGGGCGCCTGGGTGACGCAGTCGGTTAAGCGTCCGACTTCAGCCAGGTCACGATCTGGCGGTCTGTGAGTTCGAGCCCAGAGTCAGGCTCAGGGCTGATGGCTCAGAGCCTGAAGCCTGTTTCGGATTCTGTGTCTCCCTCTCTCTCTGCCGCTCCCCCGTTCATGCTCTGTCTCTCTCTGTCCCAAAAATAAATAAATGTTGAAAAAAAAATTTTTTTTAAGAAACAGCTTATAATCAAAGGAACGGGAAAAAATATACGTATGTGCCACCTGAACAAGGTGCCTTTTTGTAGAGGGTGAATCCAAGTTGGGAATAATTTTTATCAATTTTTTTCCTCCATAATTATCACTCCATTTATGTGGTCTAATCTTCCTTCAGATAAATCTTACAATTTCTATTTTTTAGAGCCCATTTTCATGAGATTTTTCATTAGCATACAATTATTTTAAAATTTGAAAGTATCTCAATATGTTGTGAGTCCTTTAAACTTTCTAGTTTTGTTTGGATTTTACATTATACACTTGCCAAAGATGATTTTTGTAAAATAACCAATCATAATAGGATTGTTAGCACATAAAAGTATCAAAATAAAGAGATCCAATACATTGCCATCAAATAAAAAATCATCTATATATATGCCTTAATAATAAATGCATTAATGTCAATAAAAGTCAACACAGATATAAATAGAACTCTGGAAAAACATACCAAATATCAACAGTGCTTATACTGATGACAGAGTTAAGCATAAGGTTTTAATTTTTCTTGGTATTTCCTATTTTTATAATTTATGAAATATAACTATGAATTTTAAAAATTAAACATTTATAAATGAGACTTTATTAAACTAGAAGCTACAAGTAAATATTTATCAAACCTCTGAAGACAGAAAGCAGAGAACAGGTCTACCCCAAAATACAAAAACAAGTTTTACTACAGTTCTTACATGTGCTCTGTTTACATGTTATTAATTTGGTAGAAATTGAATTTAGACTTGTTTTTACTATAATATACACTCTCTGACCTCTTACTACATATGTCCAAGGAGTCAAATTGGCTGAGATCAATTTGTAATAGTGACATAAATGTTTAAGTGGGTTAAAAGAATCAGGTTACAATCTATATACATATCAAGTAAGAGTCATGTTAAATATACATAACATACAATTATACATATCAAGTGTCATGTTAAATATACATAATATACAATTTCTGTATGTATACATAAATGCATACATAATATACAGTTATAAATTCCATTTTATATTCCACTAAAAAATTTCTAATCATTACATGTTTGAATTTTATCTTATACTCATTGCAAGAACTTCTAGATTTAGACAGATTTTATCGTGTACCATGTTGCTGTTTCCAAGTCTTCCGTGTTACTGTGTGTACAGAGTAACTTAATTTAAAAAAAAAAAATTTAATGTTTATTTTTGAGAGACAGAGCACTAGTTGGGGAGGGGCAGAGAGGGAGACACAGAATGGGAAGGAGGCTCCAGGCTCTGAGCTGTCAGCACAGAGCCTGATGTGGGGCTCAAACCCACAAACTGGGAGATCATGACCTGAGCCAAGTTGCATGCTTAACTGACTGAGCCACCCAGGTACCCCCATAATAACTTAACTTTTTTTTTTTTTTTCAACGTTTGTTTATTTTTGGGACAGAGAGAGACAGAGCATGAATGGGGGAGGGGCAGAGAGAGAGGGAGACACAGAATTGGAAACAGGCTCCAGGCTCTGAGCCATCAGCCCAGAGCCCGACGCGGGGCTCGAACTCACGGACCGCGAGATCGTGACCTGGCTGAAGCCGGACGCTTAACCGACTGCGCCACCCAGGCACCCCATAACTTAACTTTTTAATGCCAAATTGTAATGGAATCATTTTGAAAGCATTTAATTCATGTGTGAATTTTAAAAATTAAACATTTATAAACCAGAATTTAATAAACTAGAAGCTACAAGTAAATATTCATCAAACCTCTGAAGACAGAAAAGCAGAGGTCTACCCCAAAGCACAAAAACAACTTTTAGTATAGTTCTTATGTGTGCTCTGTTTATGTTATTAATTTGGTAGAAATTGATTTTAGATTTGTTTTTATTATACCAACAAGGCACACATGTAATCTTTTTTTTAACTTGTTTTTTACTTTTTTTAATTTACATCCAAATTAGTTAGCATATAGTGCAACAATGATTTCAGGCGTAGATTCCTTAGTGCCCCTTACCCATTTAGCTCATCCCCCCTCCCACAACCCTTCCAATAACCCTCAGTTTGTTGTCCATATTTATGAGTCTCTTCTGTTTTGTCCCCCTCTGTTTTCATATTATTTTTGTTTCCGTTCCCTTATGTTCTTCTGTTTTGTATCTTAAAGTCCTCATATGAGTGAAGTCATATGATGTTTATCTTTCTCTAATATCACTTAGCATAATACCCTCCAGTTCCATCCACCTATTTGCAAAGTGCAGCCAGACTTCTTCAGAGTTATCTTTAGTTCTCTCCCTTACCTCACGGCACCTCTTCAGTCCTATCAGGTGCACTTTTGTGCACACCAGTGAAGTCATATGATTTTTGTCTTTCTCTAATTCTGCTTAGCATCATACCCTCCAGTTCCATCCACATAGTTGCAAATGGCAAGATTTCATTCTTTTTGATTGCCGAGTAATACTTCATTGTATATATATACCACATCTTCTTTATCCATTCATCCATTGATGGACATTTGGGCTCTTTCCATACTTTGGCTATTGTGGATAGTGCTGCTATAAACATGGGGGTGCATGTGTCCCTTCAAAACAGCACACCTGTATCCCTTGGATAAATGCCTAGTAGTGCAATTGCTGGGTCATAGGGTAGTTCTATTTTTAGTTTTGTGAGGAACCTCCATGCTGTTTTTCCAGAGTGGCTGCACCAGCGTGCATTCCCAGGCACACACGTAATCTTAAGTGACAACCATTTGAGCATTGTAAGCAAGGACACGCACACATAGGTAATAACTATACCGTGACATATGCTGGAATGCACAGTGCATGTCAGCTTCAGAGATGTTAAAATGAGGGTGGAAAAAAACTGCACTTTAGAAATGACAAAGTGTCATTTTAATAAAAC
Source organism: Prionailurus viverrinus (assembly GCF_022837055.1). Taxonomy (NCBI): domain Eukaryota; kingdom Metazoa; phylum Chordata; class Mammalia; order Carnivora; family Felidae; genus Prionailurus; species Prionailurus viverrinus. The sequence continues at coordinate 138,951,453 of NC_062561.1, read as the reverse complement.
ATCTATAGGTACTCAGATTATGAGTAACGTTTTCTTAACACCTTTCACTTACTCCCTTTCATTCCCATTAGTATATTCTGTTTATTAGACAAAATTATTTTTACTTTTGTCTGTCCTTTACTTTGTCTGGAAGAGTACTGACTCTTCCCTAGTCTGATGATAATCTAGTGGGTAGGATACTAGTACAGTTGTAATATTTGGAGGAAGCGGGTGGACATGATGGAGGGTGTTACAGGTCTTCCTCAAGCTGCCCTTGTCACTACATGAAGGGATAGCAGATAGGACCGGGTATATAGTAAACTTCAAGTCAACGACATCTTGTTTCATGATAACATAATTGAAACCACAAAGTATATACATGGAGCATTCTTTATTTTTCCATTTCTTAAATTAGTAATGTTTTCACTATTCAACATCTTTCCCAAAATTGTTTTCAGTAGCTGCGTGCAGTTCTCGTAGTATTCTCTTCTTAATGTGGGACCTTGAGGTTATTTCCCACACGTTACTCATCTGATGTGTGAAGTGCAACTCCTTAGAAGGGAAGAGGCAGTTCTGTGTTACAACGATAGTTGTAAATTCTGAGTTAGAATCAGGGGCTGCAACCATGGCTGGCCCCAGCTTCCCATCCTCTATTGTACTCAAGTCTGCCATTGACCTATTTGACTCTAGAACCAGGGACTTGCTCTACTGACCTTGGTTCTTTTGACATCAAGCACAGAGTAGTAGTATCATTCAGTTTTTCTCTATAGAAGAGAGTGGAGTATATCTGAGGTTGAGAGGGCAATGAAATGGATCAAAAGATTTTAACTGAAGATTCTGATTGTGTGTTCAGGTTCCCTGACACTTCATTCTTTTAAGGATAACCTAAATTAAATCTATTAAGGATAACCTTGCTGAATTCCATGAGTCGATGATTCAAAAGTTACCTGAAACCACAGGTCCCACATACCCATCCATGCCCACCCAATACCAACTCAGATTTCAAGGAAATAAGGGGGGCAGGGGGATGAAGCCCTATCCCACTTTATATGTGAAGAGACCATCCATTCCCTTCCCCGTTACACTCAGTAACTGTGCAGAAGAGCAGAATCCTCCCTCAATGCAGAACACACACCTGTCTAGGCATCTCATCGGGCATCTCTGTCACCCAATCCTCCACCTATTCTGTGGATGTCCCAGCACTTTGCCCTTGGAATTCCTATTTCATGATTTTAGCTGACACAAATGCCACTGAACCTTATCCAAAGACGCACCTAGAAGACATTCTTGACCAATATCGGTATATCCTAAAATACAACGTTCAAAAACCATTCACATGAATGAAACGGGTGTTTGTGAGTCCAGAAGTTATACAGTTTAAATAAAATTACTCAGATAAGTATCATTAAAACCCAGACTTCAGTGCCAAGAGCCAATGACTTTTAAAAGGGTCCATACACATACTTGAAACAAGACAGTTCACGTTTTTTGTTTTTTGGTTTTTTTTAAGCCTCAAACAGCAAGCAAAACCTTTCTCTCCACTTTAGTCACACGGGTTTTGAGTGTAAGAAAGGGTCATTTAGACCTGAAATCCAACACTTAGAGACTTACGTATAGAGGAACATCACTGCAGCTCAACTCCATGGCTTCCGCATCTGCAAGGAAAATAACGAATGACAACCGTTATTACAGGAGGCACTGCGTAACCAACCAGCAGAATTGTGTGTCCCTCCCTTCAGTTATCCAGGGGGGAGAAGTAACAATAGATGGGAAAACTGCAGAGACAAAACCATGAACTACAGAAAAGAGATTCCATCTGTATCAAATACCACCCCCCTTTTCTTCTCTCACATTAATTTCCACACCTAAGGGAAACCTATCCACCCCAGGTAATATGCTATTGACTGCTCTTGAGAGAAATATTTCCAAAAGCCAGAAAGTCAACATAAACGTACTCAAAGTTTTGCCTTAACTACTTGAATAATAGAGGTCTCTGAGGTTAGAGTTCACCGCGGTCCAAATGAGGCAGGAGACCTCAGGAGCAAGACACTTCTTTGCTGAACATCCAGAGGGCAAAGGTTTCAGTCATGTGATCTCAGGAGGGCGGGTATGTACTCCAGTTACCAACCACTCCACCAACTACATGCCTGCCCCTGTAAAACCCACATCCAGAAACCACCTTGAAGCTTAGGGAAAAAAAGCAACCATTATTCAAGACGTTCAATGAACACCTACAGTGGGCCAAACAATCCACAAAGATGACCAGGAGGTGGTTCGGCCCTCAAAAAATGCACAGCTCAACAAGAGAGCCCTAAAAACCGGGACAAAGTGAGGAGTGGGCTGGATGAGAACTGTGAATGGGGCAAGACAGAGACCCCACCACCACCCAAGTTCTGCTCACCAGGCCAATCCTGGCTCTCCTTCCCAGGCCACACCAGCTGCAGTACCTCGGCGATGGGTGACAGGGCACATAGCAACCTGAATTGGGACATTTAGTGCAATAATACCCCAAGTATACACTTGGCGAGAAGGAAAATACAGAAAGTTCTTTTTTTTTGGTAACAACTTTTAACTTCCGGTTTATTAACACTTCATACTCACACTGCCACTGGCACCCTCCTAGGTCACAAGTTATACTCCCTAAGTTATCCTGAGAGAAGACCAAGCTCATTACCAACACACTGTGCCCTGTGGCCATTTATGTAGACCCACTTAAATGGGCTTATCTATTATCATCAATTCTTAATAAAACTCGCCTCATAAATTAGATGAATGGCTTAAGAATTCCAGGAAGGAATCTTCAAATGGAAGACAATACTAACAAGAATATGACAAATCAGTCTCTCATTCCTAAATACGAATTATTCATCAACCCTACTGGGAAATTAAAATGACTAAGAGCAATGCCTTATAATCTCCATCCCCCCGCAAAAAAATCAGCTTTCAGGTATGTATTTAAATTTTGAAAGTACACCCAATAGCATATACCACAATCCCTTACCCTAAATGTGTAATGTGTTTCAAGGTATCAGCAACTGTTTTTAACCTGTGTTTACAGGCATGCCATAAACCATTGCAATCTTTTAAAAAACTTTCACAAAACTTGATACAATTACAACCTTTTAAAATTTTTGCTTAATAGCAAGAGTGCATTCTACAGTCAATGTGGTTTCAAAAGGACCGCAATACACAGAAAATAATATAAATGCATTCCTTTATGAACAAAACTTTGAAGACTACTGAGTATTTTAATGAATCTTAGAATACATCATCTGTGTAAGAGGTTTGCCATACACTCGTAGAAGTGCAGATGTTTTCCCTTACTCAGCTTTCTAGATTTTATCTGATAATACATCTCCAAGAAACCACTTCTGGGGCACCTGGATGGCTCAGTCAGTTGTGCATCTGAGTCTTGATTTTGGCTCAGGTCATGATGCCAGGGTCTTGAGATCAAGCCCTGCTTCAGGCTCAGTGCTGAGTATGAAGCCTGCTTGGGACTCCCGCTCTCTGCCCCTCTCCCCTGCTTGCAGAAAGGAAGGGAAGGTGGGAAGGAGGGGTACAGAGGGAGAGAGGGAGAGAAACTAAGAAACCACTTGTGAAGAGAATATGGACTTAATCTGAAGTGTGAATTACTTCTTTAATAAAGAGTAATCTCCTAAGGGAAAAGCATTCAACTACAATCACTAGGTAGGGCAGCTGCTTGGATAAGAACCTTAAAAGGCACCGTAAGTGAAATTCATTCCCTGTGTCATCCATGGGCAAAGTACCGTAATGAATTTCAAACACAGTCCAATCTACAATTTCTGTAATGACATTGCTAAGGACCATAAACATCCACACACCGTATTGAGTCGTATTAGTTATACTGTGGCAAAGTCTTTTAAAACACTGTCCCACTTTATTTAATATGTCCTACACAATTTTCGCTTCCCAAAATAGAAGTGTTCTCGTTTTTCTACAAAAAGTGGCTGTTTTTGACATGTCTGTAAAAACATCCATTTTTCCAAATACATATAGTATTTGGAATACATATAGCCCTTTCCATCAAGAAGGGGTGATATTTCAGTAAGTAAAAATTCTTAAAGGAAATTCAACTGTTAGATAGCATATGCCATAACATTTTCAAAAAGGATATTAGTACGTGCTACCACTGTTTTGTCATTTTCTTGCAGTAATTAAAGTTTGCAACTTAGAAGTATAAGAGACTCTTAAAAAATGAGAACAAACTGAGGGCTGATGGGGGGTGGGAGGGAGGAGAGGGTGGGTGATGGGTATTGAAGAGGGCATCTTTTGGGACGAGCGCTGGGTGTTGTATGGAAACCAATTTGACAATAAATTTCATATAAAAAATAATAAAGTTTGCAACTTAATAAAGCCCTCATATCAGCAGGCTTCAAATTCTTGGGGGGAAAAAGCCTTCTAATCTATATAAATCTTTGAAACTGAATGTTTCACAGGTTTTGTATTTTTAAAACATAACAACTTCTAAATTATAGGAGAACCGACTGACATCAGGGAAGATGGGAGTTTGCAGCCACTTTATTTTTTTAATTTTTATTTGTAGGAGAGAGCGTGTGTATGTGAGAGAGACAGAAAGCTGGAGAGGAGCACAGAGAAGGGGGACAAGGAGAGAATCCCAAGCAGGCTCCAGAGTCAGTGCAGAGCCCGATGTGGGGCTCAGTCTCACAACTGCAAGATCCCAACCTAAACCAGTATCAAGAGTCAGGTGCTTAACTGACTGAGTCACGCAGGTGCCCCATGCAGCCACTTTTAAAAATTAATAAACTTGTGGGGCACCTGGGTGGCTCAGTCGGTTAAGCAGCCAACTTCGGCTCAGGTCATGATCTCGTGGTCCGTGAGTTCGAGCCCCCGTGTCGGGCTCTGTGCTGACAGCTCAGAGCCTGGAGCCTGTTTTGGATTCTGTGTCTCCCTCTCTCTGACCCTCTCCTGTTCATGCTCTGTCTCTCCCTGTCTCAAAAATAAATAAAAACGTTAAAAAAATTAATAAACTTGTATAATTAGTGGATGGGATTAATACATAAAGCCCCAAATTTTTAAGTTTAGCCAGCACTGCACTTGTATTAGAATATATATATCATAATGAGGTTCTCTTCAGCTGTGACACACATTAAATCCAACTTCAAAGTCAAAGGGCTTTGAACCAGACATTCAAACAGAAGGGTTACAGAGTAGGGGCACCTGGGTGGCTCAGTTGATTAAGTGGCTGACTTCAGCTCAGGTCTTGATCACCCAGTTCGCAGGCTGGAGCCCCATATGGGGCTCTGTGCTGACAGCTCAGAGCCTGGAGCCTGCTTCAGATTCTGTGTCTCCCTCTCTCTCTTCCCCTTCCTCGTTTGTGCTTTGTCTCTGTCTCTGTCTCTCTCTCTCTCTAATTAAAATAACAAAAAACTTAAAAAATTAAAAAGAAGGGTTATAGAGTATTTTAAACCAAGGTTTTCAAAATAACGACCCATTTGTTTTATTACTTCCGCTGACATGTATTGTACATCAATGTTTTTAGTGAGAACAAAAAGGGTTATTAATCGCATTTAATCTTCATAGGTTTTTAAATGTGGAGTAAGTTTGAAAAAATATACTGTTGCAGTAGTACAATTTATAAATTAAAAAAATAAGGATACACGCTTTTTTTTTTTTTTTTTTTTTTTTTTAACTTAGTAAGGGTACGTGACATCTTGCGGATCTGTTCCTTCTAGGTAAGCCTTTGTCCCCACTTGCCAGGCTGTGGGTACTTTTCCCACAGGGGTCTCAATGCAGCCTTACTAGACTAAGGAATAAGCTGTGGGGTTTCCCGAGCTCCCCCCACCCCCCCCTGCTGAGGTTCTAGGTGGCAAGGGCCTGCAAGCTGGACTGCAGGGCAGAGTGCAAGGTCACACCTCTTTAAAGCTAAGAGGGATCGAGGGGCGCCTGGGTGGCTCCGTCGGTTGAGCGTCGACTTCGGCCCAGGTCATGATCTCTCGGTCAGTGAGTTCGAGCCCTGCTCAGAGCCTGGAGCCCGCAGCCTGCTTCCGATTCTGTGTCTCCCTCTCTCTCTCTGCCCCTCCCCCGCTCATGCTGTGTCTCTCTGTCAAAAATAAACATTAAAAAAAAAAATTTATAAAAGCTAAGAGGGATCCAGCTTCTCTACACCTTTCAGACCATGTGAGGCAGACTGCAAATGAGGGCTCCCAATCCACAGTCTAATAGGATGACAGGCCAAAGGTCAAGAAACATCAAGGGCTAAATATTCCTTTCTATTTCACCTTCCACATAAGAACTCGGATTCCATTATTCCCACCCACTCTAGCTTTTGCCATTTTTGAGTACAGAAATCTAACAACCATTGAGAACAGCAATTGTTTTGTTTTTTGGAGACCTCACTTTTCACCGCTTTTAAAAATAAACTAAAACAGGGGCGCCTGGGTGGCTTAGTCGGTTGAGCGTCCGACTTCGGCTCAGGTCATGATCTCACAGTCTGTGAGTTCGAGCCCCGCGTCGGGCTCTGTGCTGACAGCTCAGAGCCTGGAGCCTGTTTCAGATTCTGTGTCTCCCTCTCTCTGCCCCTCCCCCGTTCATGCTCTCTCTCTGTCTCAAAAATAAATAAACGTTAAAATTAATAAATAAAAAATAAACTAAAACTAAAGTCCCCACGGTTCTCAGCCTTGGTTCCAAACTTTCTAAAAGCCCCTATCAGAGACAGAATCATTTGAGGTACATGTATTATATACTCCAATACTCGGAAGTTCAAACTGATATAGGTATAAAAAACCGTATTCTCATTTGAATTTTTCCAAAACTGATGCTTCATACATAGTCAAGAGCAGCAAGATCTGTGCTCCCTTGCAGAGATGCATGGCTAAATCATATTGTGCCTCCTTTATTATCAAGTTTAATAACAAAACCAGTTTGTATTTGCTAGACAAGTTCTACACACACCAGCTTTTCACCACACAAATATCATGGTCTACGTTTCCTAATTTGAGTTCTCCATTTGGATTTTCAAAAATTCTTAGACTCGAGTACTGTTTTAATATTTTATTTTTCAAAAATGTGTCTTGGGAAATTTAAGGCCAATTTCCAGTCTTTCTTGCAGACACCAGAGAATGATAGGGGGTCTTGGTACACAGCCACAGTTTTTAAGTTTGCTCCCAAAACAGAGGAAAAAATTCTTATAAAAAGAACATCATGATGCAAAATATTCAATATTTCACACATACTAGAAAGAATGCCTAATGTTTCAGGATCTTCATTTTGCTAGTTACTTCTAATAAAAATTAGACCATTTAAAAGGTGAAGAGAATATTCCAACTTAAAAATAAGAGAAAATATAACATTCAACTTTCACAGTAAATAATCATTCTTGACTTTATGAAATTCTGGGTTTCTAAGACTAACTCCATATAAAATCTATGACTTGAACTTTGTGTTTGAACATGCCAAAAACTTTGGCTGGTACACCTCTTACAAAACCTATTAACAAATAATGGTCAAATATTTACTAATACTGTTAGTAACTATACTTGGAAGGCTAATGATGTGGTTAGGCACTGTGCTATGTATTTTACCAACACCTCAGAGAAGCCTCACAGCAGCCATGAGAGGAACCATGGAGGAAGTCTTACTTGCCTGAATCTTCATTTACAAATCCCTGCAGTTGTAAGTTTACACTGAAGCAAAAGTTACCTAAACCTAAGAATAACTGTTTTAATTTTTTTTTATATTTATTTCTTTTTGATAGAGACAGAGCACAAGTGGGGGAGGGGCAGAGAGAGAGAAGGAGGCACAGAATCCGAAGCAGGGTCCAGGATCTGAGCTGTCAACACAGAACACGAACGCGGGGCTCGAACCCACAAACCGCGAGAGCACGACCTGAGCTGAAGTCGGACGCTTAACCGACTGAGCCACCCAGGTGCCGCAACCTAAGAATGATTCTTGAATCAACTGACCACCATGAAGATTAGGAACAACTCCCTCCCAAGTTTATTCTTCAGTTCCCGCCCCCTTACTTAAGGCTAGCATCTGTTCTCCACCCAGTCCCCCTTGTACTTTAGATGTTTTGTAGTTACTTGTTTTGGTCTTGAAGTGGTTACTGGGTGTTATAAATATAAAATACCTATCAGGATAAAATTGGAAATCTTTTTTTTAAGATGAAATTAGGTTAAATAAAATCGAGAATAGTATTTTTCAATATTGGCTAACTTCTCAAATCGTGATCCTACTGATGATCAATGAGAATGTGGCAGAGATCCACTAACAAGTGAAAAAAAGAAATCATAAGGAGATAAAGCCTTAAAGATCATTGCAGTATTAAAGGAAGAATTTCTTCTCCTCTTTATCCTATGAGAAAACGCAAGAACTTGTTAACTAATTCTAACGATAGCTCACGATAGCTCTTCGAAAATACAGTATGATATGCATGTATTTTGGATGAGAGCTTTATTTTTGCATGTTTGTTTCATTGTTTGATGTAAAATGCTAATTAGAATAAAGATGTAAGGTGCATTTAAAGAAAGTGTGAAATGTAATAATTTTCTAAGAAATTACACTCTGAAAGAAACAAAGAGAAAGAAAAGAAAAGAAAAGAAAAGAAAAGAAAAAAGAAAATACAGTGTGATAACATGTCCTGCTCTGCAATTAACAAATTTGGCAGGCAAAAACCATAAATGCCCCCACCATCACTCCCCTCTTCTCTCCCTCTCCCCCCCCACACCTCCCCCCACACACTACACTTGATGTCCCTCCTAAGAATAAGAATTAGAGTTGAAAACTGCAAGGCACGGGGCGCCTGGGTGGCTCAGTCGGCTGGTCGTCTGACTTCAACTCAGGTCACCATCTCACGGTCTGTGGGGTCGAGCCCCGCGTCGGGCTCTGGGCTGATGGCTCAGAGCCTGGAACCTGTTTCCGATTCTGTGTCTCCCTCTCTCTGTGACCCTCCCCCGTTCATGCTCTGTCTCTGTCTCAAAAATAAATAAACATTAAAAAAAGAAATTTTAAAAAAAAAACTGCAAGGCACTAGGTCACACTACACATGGTAGAACAGGTATTCGAGCTTCCTGCTTCAAAGCTTGTACTCTTACCCATGATGCTGTGCTGCGTGCTAGCCACAGAAGTCAAATACAAAGTTTTATAGGGGATACTCCTTTTCATAATAGAACCCCAGGCAAATCTCTTTTCTACCACTGTTTCCTATGAGACCTTGGTCCTCCTTTTAAGGAGATTCCCTGTAGGGAACGTCCCTGATACCTGCTCTCCCCAGGTAAGACAGTATCCATGGTCGCCCTCTGCACTTCACAGGAAGAAAGAGAAGCTCGGCAAAGTTGCACCACTTACAGATCAAGCAGCCACAAGCGGCCAAGCGGGCGTGTGAATCCAGCCCATCTGACCTATCCAGCCCACGTTCTCCTTAGCCACAGCACAAAGTCCTTGTGTCACATAACTTTGGTCTCAAAGATAGCAAGTTGCTTGGGTAACAAGCAGCCAACACCTCATAAGAGGAGAGCCTCAGAAGCAGCCTGTATATGAACTACACCTCTGCCCTATTTTAACTGTGTGACTTGGGCCTGAAGTTCCCCTCCCTGGGGCAGTCACTCATCCCTGAGTAATAGTGCCTACCTCATAAGCCTCTTGAGAGGATTCAGACAGCTGACAGTAACAACAGAAAACACTTAGTGCCCATCAAGAGTACTCAAAGGCTAGCTTCATTTATCAAGCTTATATAAAGGGTTTCTTAAGCATTTGAGTATTTTGAAAGACCTCTAAGTATCAGACTTAACAAGATGAGTCAGCACTAAACGGGGCCAGGCTCCTCTGAAATGGGTCCACCCAGCTCAGCCTCACCCCAGCCCAGAGGAATCTCCAAGCATCAAGAATTCTGAATAGTATTATACCAGGCCGGTGTGTGATTTTACACAGCTGAATGAATACTCCCCCCACTACGGTCAGAGAATTCAAAGGGTAGAGCTATTCCTACTGACACAACTCGACAACCATCTCTGTTTTAAACCTTCACTTGGAAATGATGACTCACAGCTCTGTCAACAAACCTAGAAGTGTAGAATTATATCTATATTTCACAACTGTTATGCTAACTGGAGGAGGAAAGAACACATGAACAACTCGGAGGGAAGGCCAAGTCTAAGGAAAAAGCTTCAGTGTGGGCACAGTGAAAATGGGTAAGAAGAGAGCATTTTAGAAATAAGCCTGGGGGCGCCTGGGTGGCTCAGTCGGTTAAGTGTCCGACTTCAGCTCAGGTCATGATCTCGCAGTCCGTGAGTTCGAGCCCCGCATCGGGCTCTGTGCTGACAGCTCAGAGCCTGGAGCCTGTTTCGGATTCTGTGTCTCCCTCTCTCTCTGACCCTCCCATGTTCATGCTCTGTCTCTGTCTCAAAAATAAATAAATGTTAAAAAAAAATTTAGAAAGAAAGAAAGAAAGAAGCCTGTTAAGGAGTACTGATGCATAGGGGCACTTGTACCCCAATGTTTATAGCAGCACTCTCAACAATAGCCAAATTATGGAAAGACCCTAAATGTCCATCAACTGATGAATGGATAAAGAAATTGTGGTTTATATACACAATGGAGTACTACATGGCAATGAGAAACAGTGAAATATGGCCTTTTGTAGCAACGTGGATGGAACTGGAGAGTGTGATGCTAAGTGAAATAAGCCATACAGAGAAAGACAGATGCCATAGGTTTTCACTCTTATGTGGATCCTGAGAAACTTAACAGAAGACCATGGGGGAGGGGAAGAGGAAAAGAAGTCAGAGGGGGAGAGAGCCAAACCATAAGAGACTTAAAAACAGAATAAACTGAGGTTTGATGGGGGTGGAAGGACGGGGAGGATGGGTGATGGGCATTGAGGAGGGCACCAGTTGGGATGAGCCCTGGGTGTTGTATGGAAACCAATTTGACAAGAAATTTCATATGAAAGAAAGAGTGCAAGCAGAGGTCTGAAGATTAGAAAATACAGTAACTATTCAACAGATCCCATTAATTCAAACCAGTAGGAGTGGTGGGAGTGGGCAGGAAGAAGGGGAGTCAGTCTGAAATGGCGCAGCCTGAATGAGAGAATGTTTATGAAGTACACAGAGGGGTGTGTGTTCCACCATAACTGGCACACTCCCTTGTATTTTGCAGGATGTATTTGCATTCCGAGCCTTTTTATATATCAGTTCAACATTGCTTTTCCTATCTCACTGTTGCGATCGATCTGTTTAGTTGCATCCTTCATCATCAGTGCAAAGCTCTATCACTCAGCATCTTGGGCAAGATACAGCCTATCAAAGGCGTCAATGTCCTCATTAGCAATAGGTCTCTGAGGTCCCTCTATCATGTCCGGAGGTCAATTTACTGTCACCGACTCCATGCAAAGCACCATGGAGGCTGTCATGAGAAAGATTCACATACATAAAACACCACCCTTATCACTGATGAACTCACAGTTTGGTTCGGGGAATATCTATATCTGTGAAAACCTAGAAGTTTTAAGGAGTAATACACCATCAACCTGACAGAACATGATAGTGTTAGGCAAGCATCAGTGACAAATGAGTTATAAATGTAATGGGGGGGGGGGGCAGGGAGAAGGACCAGCATGAAAAAAAGGACATGGACTTGTGCTATTTAGGAAAAAGTGAGGAGTCTGACAGGCTGAACTAACAGGTTTGGAAGGAGTAAAGGTAATTGGCCCCTTACTTTTATACATAATCCATCTCGAAAACACACCAAATCTGTGACAGAGGTGAACAACAGACTTTCAGGGGCCAAAAGTCACCCGCCAGAGACTTAATAACACCAACTTCATGTCTCCTTTTGGTCAGAATTTAACAAAATATACTCCAGCTTTTCCTGTAATTTGCTTTACTGTTGCTTTTTCTGCATAACAGCTTCCACAAACAAGTTTAGGGAGGACCCTATTGGTACTGATAGTTCTTTACTTGGACAAATGACCTCATTGGATTTATCAGACCCTGGTATCTTCACCAGCTTCTCATTTCTGTTTTTTATTTTCCACACTTTTTAATGAAGCAAGGAAATACACTTGACCCTGGACACCCTAAGTTTACACTGCTCAGGTCTATTTATAGATGGATTTTTCTTGGATACATATAGTCGGTGCTGTGAATTCATTTTCTCTTAGTTTTTTTTTTTTTAACATTTTCTTTTCTCCAGCTTACTGCATTATAGAAATACAGTATATAACCACACGATGTCACTTAGGTGGAATCTAAAAAACACAACAACAACAACAACAACAAGACTCACAAACACAAGAACAAAAAACTGGTGGTTGTCAGAGGGGTGGAAGGAGAAACAAAACAGGGGAAGGGGATCATGAGGTACAAGCTTCAGCTGTAAAACAAGTCAAGGAGATGAAAAGTATGCACAAAGAATACAGTCAGTATTATCATATTCATGTACGGTGAATACACTTATCATGGTAAACACTGGGCAATGCTCACAACTATTGAATCACTATGTTGTACACCCCTAACTAGTTTAACATTCTATGCCAATGCAAAGAAAAATTAAGACATTTTTTAACTGGTAAATAGCTAAATTAGTATACTGAATTCTAGACAATAAAACTAGTGGATCTGTGTGTCAAACCTGAAGAAACTCTAGAATGATCATTTAACATTCAGAATTATGACCTTCAAGCAAAGATGAAAAGAAATGAGACTTAGCCTTAGAAATAGGACTAGTCTTGGGGCGCCTGGGTGGCGCAGTCGGTTAAGCGTCCGACTTCAGCCAGGTCACGATCTCGCGGTCCGGGAGTTCGAGCCCCGCGTCAGGCTCTGGGCTGACGGCTCAGAGCCTGGAGCCTGTTTCCGATTCTGTGTCTCCCTCTCTCTCTGCCCCTCCCCCGTTCATGCTCTGTCTCTCTCTGTCCCAAAAATAAATAAACGTTGAAAAAAAAATTTTTTTTTTAAAAAGAAATAGGACTAGTCTCAAAATGTTTAATTTAGTTCAGCACATGTACTCACAACTTCCTGTATGCTTAGTACTGAGGGGGGATAAAAGTGTCTCCTTTCAGGTACATATCAATCTATTCGACAAGAAAGGGCTTACAGATGTGAAGTAGGTAAATAACCTATAGAAAAGACAATACCAAGGATATAGAAAGCCCCTAGGCACCAGAATGCCTGCCCCATGGACAGAGGAAGACAGGAAGACCACAAAATCCTTATGGGGTTCTAGCAGTAGAGAGAGGCACAAACACTACCCTCTGTCAGTAGTTGGGGTATCAACAGGGCTCCCCAAGGAGACAGAGCCTGACCTGAGCCTTTTATATAGTTTGTCAACTAGGGGCACTCCTATCCCAAAAGGCATCTAGAAACGGGGCAGGACAGCTTTTCTGGTTCTCACATGACCGGGTCGGTAGGATAGGGAAAAAGCAGAATGGGAAAGGGAGCTGTTATAATGCCAGGTCAACCCTACATAAAGAAAGGTCCCACCCCAAATGCCAACACAGATCTCTGTTGAAAATCACCGAGGCGGACAACAGATATTCACCAGGTACGCGATGAAATGGAACAACCTTTCAAGCCCAAGAAGGAACAGGCAGAACCCCATGAAGCACGAAAGGGTTGTTCACGGAGGGACAAACACCTCCAGGACAGAAGGATGGAAACACGTTCAGGGTCCCCATGATACACCTTAGTAAGTCATGTGAGCTTCACGCCAGCGAGCGGCTTTAATGCACGAGAAGGATGTGACCTGAACTGTGCTTTCAAGAGGCCACTGTGAGAGTAGGTGGAGGAGGGATTCTGCAGTCAGAGCAACAGATCAAACACCATTGCTGTCACTCAGGTGAGAGAGACAGAGAGCCTGAACGAAAAACAGTAGCATAGGGAGGGCAGAGATAAATTTAAGAGATTAAGGGACAAAACGGACAGGCCTTAATGCTAAACCAGATGTAGGGGATAAGGACTAGGAGGATTCTAGGGTGACTCCTTGGTTCTTAGTCTGGGGAGCCAGGTATTTAGTGACATTGACCAAGATAGGGAAAATAAAAAGGAGAAGTGGAAGACGTGGAGGGGGAGAAAGGACTACTAGCCATAACGAGTTTGCGACGTGATTACTCATCAAGACAGAGAGGTCTGGGCTTGAAAGATATACTGGTAACACGGTAGTTTGAGTCACTGGGAGTAAATGAGAGGATTAAGGTGGTAGATACACAGAAATTCGAAAAGGCGTGGCGTAGAGACTTAGAGAATGTCAAGAGAAAGCAAGGTAGAAGAGCTCACGAAAGACACTAAGAATAGAGAAATAACTAACAAGGCTGGCATTAGCTGAGCACGATTTACTGTGTCAGACAAGGTTCTGAGTGCTGTTTAAATTCACCTACTTCTCAGAGCCACATGGAATACCTCCTGTTTCACATGGAATACCATCCCCATTTTACAGATAAGGAAACTGAGGCACAGAGAGGTTGTGTACCTTGTCCAAGGTCACCCAAGTACTAGGTGGCAGAGCCAAGATTTAAACCCAGGCAGTCTGGTCCCGGATCTCATCCTCCTAACTTCAAGTCTCCACTTCTAAGTCAGAAATTTGAAAGGGGACTAATGTGACAAAATCCAAGAGGGACGGACAAGGCAGCAAATGCTGTGGATAAATGAAGCCAAGCACACTAAAATCAGAGAAGGACCTACCGGATCCCTAACTTAAGAAGTCGCTGACTCTCAGCCATTTGCACGCTGGTGGAAGAATCGGCCTGATAAAAGCCAATGGAGCTGTTACCGGGAGGTAAAAAAGTGAATATGACCACACGAAACAGTAAACGTTCCACAAGTCTACGAAAAGGAAAGAGCTTTGCGGTGAAGTCATAACATAACATAACGTAACATAACATAAAATTTTTTAAAAAACCTCCACTGGGCAAAGGGATCATGAGCTGTCTTAAAGCAGGAACATAGGGAGAACTGGTATTCAAATACTTTCACTGGGCGAAAACAGTCAAAATTATTTTGTTATTCTGATTCAAATCTAGGCATACTCTTGTGCTCTGAAGAAATGTTACCTACACAAGCTAATAATAGTCACAAATTTCTATTACATACCAAACAAGGACTTTGTGCCATCCACCACCTGGGATTCAAGGTTAAAACAGAAGCTCTGAAGTGCCTGGTGGCTCAATTGGTTGAGCATCCAGCTTCGGCTCAGGTCACGATCTCGCGGTCCGTGAGTTCGAGCCCCGCGTCGGGCTCTGTGCTGACATCTCAGAGCCTGGAACCTGCTTCGATTCTGTGTCTCCCTCTCTCCGCCCCTCCCCCACTTGTGCTGTCACTCTCCCTCTCAAAAATAAATATTAAAAAATTTTTTTAAAAAGTTCTTACAGGATAAGTATTAAGATATTGCAATAACATAAAAAATAGTCAACAATTTAAGTGTTTGTTATTTAATATTCAAGGCAATGTTTTAAATAAAGCGTGAGGTCTAAAAATGTAAAGAGACAAGTTCAAACACACAAACGGCTCAGCAACGTTCAAAAGCCTAATCGCTCAGCAATAATAAATAATGCTTACAGCTTACCAAGGACTGTAGTCAAGTCAAAGAGAATGAGGACTCAGAAGGGGCCATTGTCTTTGGAAGTTACCAAGTCACTGGTTGGCACTTCAAGGGCAGCAGAAAGACTCATCAAGGGGGCTTATGTTTTAGGTCTTCCCCCCGTCCCATTTGGGACCTGTGGGTGCTTGCAGGGATGGGGGAAAGACACCAGAGTATCAGAAGAGCTGGGAAGAACAGATCCTGGTATCTGGCACCAAGTGGCCAGGGATATTCAACGTCCTGTAAGAAGGACAGTCCTGTATAACTGAAGAATTGTCCCATGTCCTTCTTGGCAATTTGGACAGATTTTTTATTTTGCTCCTAGTGGCTTAGGTGTGCCTTGCCCTCAAAGCGGCTAGCCAGCTTCAAAATGTCTCCTGGAAGGACATTCCTCACAAGACAGTTGCTACTTCTAGAAAATAATACCAATTAACTACATAGTACCATCCCAGGTGTAACTGCCTAGGAAATTAATGAATTTTTTCTATGCCTGCCTTAAAATTCCTAGATATTTTTGCTTAAATTAGAAATTATCCAACATCTACTTCATAATATATATATATATATTAATATTCATTATCAATAAGAATGCTAGGCCTCAACATTTCAAGTTACTGTGGAAAAAAGTTTTAATACCTAATTCTACATAGATTCTGTTGGGGTGAAAGGTTTTATTTTATGGTGTTTAAGTTCCTTGTTGATAGCCCTCACCAGGAGAAACCAAAGAATAAGGAAGGCTCTGTCTTTCTAGGCAACCTGAACCTGAACTTAAGACTGGATGTGCTCCAAAAAACTGCAACGCCTGTTGTGAGGCAGGTACAACTTGGTTTTTCAGCCTGCACAGTATTTACTCAAGCCCTCAAGAAAGCTCAGAGTCCCCTTCTCAGATGTTTTCTATGGCTCTCACGCAACAATGTGTTGCCTAAAGCAACAGTCAGCCTCATATTTTGAAAAACGCACACTTACAAAGTTATTAGGAAATGAATGCTAGCTACACTTTGCGAAATCTGAGGCAGTAAATACCAAATCAAGGCAAATCTTCACCAGCCATGAACTGAACTACCCTCTATCTGTTCTGGACAACAAATGCAGTCTAAAAAGCCAGTATGAACAACAACAAAACAGGCAGGTGTGTACAGACCTGCTGTGGTCTGAGTGTTTGTGTCCCCCACTAACATTCAGGTTGAAGTCCTAACCCCCAACATAATGGTATGAGTAGGCGGGGCCTGTAGGAGGTGCTCAGGTTAGGAGGGTGGAGCCTCCATAATGGCACTGGCCTTAAGAAAAAAAAAAAAAGAAAAGAAAAGAAAAGAAAACCACAGAACTCCCTAAGCCCCTTCTGCCATGTGAGAATGCAATGATAAGCCTCTAACCCAGAAGAGGGCCCTCACTCAGAACAGGCTAGCACCCCGAACTTGGACTTCCAGGCTCCAGAGATGTAAGAAATAAATTCTTGTTTCTAAGCCACCCGGTCTTTAGCATTGTGTTACAGCAGCCTGAAGAGACAAAGACAATGCCAAATATATGGTCAGTGCTTCATCAGTACTTCTCACATGAGGACTTCTCATCAACAGGGCTCAAGTTCATCTCAACCCTGTTCCAACATACACACAGGTGCACACACAAACACATAACAAACTCTCTTCTCATCTGCTTCTTCATGTTCCTATTCTCCTCTAGATTCAAGGTCACTAAATGAGTAATATAATCCAAGTTCATAGGGTAATAGACAGTGAGGAATATAAAGCCTCCATCTTTCCCACCAGCAGGCCATACCTTGATCCAAAACACTAACTGAGGGGGAAAAAGTAAGGCAGCAGGACACACAGCTTGGGGCAAAAATAGGCCTATTAGCCAAATTAGAGGAAATACACAGTTCCCAGCCCGAGTATACACACATACCTAAATGCATCACAGACTTGTCTAAGTGTGTAACCTATAAATTTAGACTTATGGGAGGAAACTTCATTTTGGTTAAGTTCCCACAGCATTTAGTAGAACACAGACACTATACAAAATACCCCAGGTATAAAATGCACCTGGTAAACGAGTTATGATTGACAGTGTAACTGACAATTCCAGACTACATTCATTGTCCACCTTAGTCGTGAGCTCGCACCAGGGTATGCTCTCCTGTTTCCACTTCCTCTGACTGTATTAGCTGTTTACAACTTTAGCAGTTCTTTCCATTTTTCTCCATCCACAGGAGGCTACTCTGAGCAGAAGCTATCATTCCCTATTTTGAAATCAACACCTTTGACCAACTAGTCATAGATTAGGCCGTTAGAATGCTTTCTTTCTGGCTCTGCACATATTCCCTTGTCCATCTCTGCTCCTGTGATCTGGGTCCCATTAATCCCAAAGAGCTGAGTCCCGTGCCACCCAGAGTAGTTCTCCCTTTACTGCTGTGTTCCTATTTCTGGGTCCCCCTCCATTCTGCCCTGTGATCAGCACAATTCTAATGCGAATACACCAGGGTCCCTACCCCAGGGAACTCCTAGTTTACTGGAGAAAGCACACAAGTAAACAGCTAATACCATGTATTACAATGTAATGTTACCATGTAACATTAGAGTAAACAGAAGTGCTGGGTGCTAGGAGAGAACATAGGAAAGGTATTAATCCTCAATGAGCAGGATGTGCTCCTTCTTAGAAGCTGACAAATACTTGGTAAATATTTTTAAACACAGACCTCCTTTCTGCCTATATGATGGATTAAATAACCTAAGGACCCTATTGCTTAAAACATTCACTAGACTATTTTTAAGAGCTACTTCAAGTGTGTAGTTCAACTCTCAGTAAAGGAGATCTCCTCAGTCCTAAAATTATGACTCGTCAAAAAAAAAAAAAAAAAAAATGTCGTAATGACCTATTGAGAATATTTGCCCTGAGAAGGTTTGCCAGTCTCAGCCAAGATGACTGCATTTTAACTGCCAGGGACATCAAGAGACAAAGTTATGTATCCCTGTGTGGTTAAGTATCCTAACTGAAACTTCGGCATCCGCCAGTACAGCAAAGGGCTACGCTTTTACTTAGTCCAATAAAAAATTATGACCAGTAGCAAAAGAAAAAGAGAAGAAATTGTTCTGTTTCAGCTTAAGCCTTAACTTGGTTGGGGGGGGGGGGGGGAGGTGGAAGAAAGTTCTCTGTAAATCTTCAACTACAAAATTTACGTACAAAATTTACATACAAGATACATTTATGGTTATGCATGCATTCAGGGTTAACTTAGAATTCCAGGACTCCCCCAGTTCAAGGGTCATTGGTCATAGGCTCACAATGCAAACTTTTGAGACACTTGACAAGACTACTGAATATGAGAAAGATAGGAGAACAGAAAATTAGACTTTCTGAAGCTCAAGCAATAGACTATCCAAACATTCTGCAATCTAAGTATGTTTCAATAAAGATGCTAAAAAATAACTGAAAACTTAGGATGAGAATACGATCTGCCCCCAGCTCACTTAACAAAAACTAGGCTGACTTGACTAAGAAGCAAACAGAATTTCAGCAAGTAACAGGTAGAGTGTTTGAAAATTCACTGGATAGGTTAAGTAGCAAAAATGGAAAGTCAAGAGATCATCAGTGAATTAGAACTTTGATATTAAGAATTTACCCAGAATACAGCACAGAGTTAGAATAGGTGAAAGATACGAAAGATGTTAAGATACATGAAATACGGAATGAGAAAGTCCAGAATCCTTTTTATAGGAGGCCCACACTGAGAAAGAAGAGATAATAAAGGAGAAACAGTATTTTAAGAGACTTTTGGAGAATTTCTATCAGTTGATAAATTCTCAGATTTTGAAAATAAATGGAGTCCCAACAATTCTACATCTAGATATACCAAAACACAGAGTATCTTAAAAAGGTACTTTACCAAGTCATGTCTATTGTGTGGTTTCATTTTACTCATGAAAACTATTTATTTTGTATTATGACTGAGAAAAATGTAAAAATAGTCAATTGTTCATATTGGTTATAACATGGGATTGCAGAGAGTGATAAAAAAAAGTCTTCAAGTTTTAAAATTTTTTTTTCAACGTTTTTTATTTATTTTTGGGACAGAGAGAGACAGAGCATGAACCGGGGAGGGGCAGAGAGAGAGGGAGACACAGATTGGGAAACAGGCTCCAGGCTCCGAGCCATCAGCCCAGAGCCCGACGCGGGGCTCGAACTCACAGACCTCGAGATCGTGACCTGGCTGAAGTCGGACGCTTAACCGACTGCGCCACCCAGGCGCCCCAATCTTCAAGTTTTTAAAAATACCCCTCTGACATAATAAAATTTATAAATAAGACACATTTTGAAAGTGTTTAAGTTTTTAAATTTTAAGTTGTATTTAATTTAAATGTATATTTAATCTGAACTTATATTTAACAGTTAAAGTTTTAGGTTTTAATTTTTTTTAATCTTAAAAACAAATTCAACCACAAAAGGAAAATCAATAACATATCTTGGTTCTACACTTTTTAAATTTTTCTTTAGTGTTTTTTTTTTTAATTTACATTTGAGAGAGAGCGCATGCGCGCGCGCGCTCGAGCAGGGGGAGGGGCAGAGAGATGGAGACGGTATCTGAGGCAGGCTCCAGGCTCCCAGCTGTCAGCACAGTGCCGGATGTGGGGCAGGAACCCACGAGTGGCAGGATGAGGACCAGAGCCAAAGTCAGATGCTCAACCAACTGAGTCACCCAGGCGGCCCTGGCTCTACGCTTTTAAAAGCTGCTTGCTTCAAGATCTCAGTTTATTTATCTATAAAAAATGGGATGGTAGTATCTACTTTGCAGAGCTGTGTAGAAGATCAGATCAGTTTCTCTAAGTGAAGCTCCTCCTTGGTGATACTTTGAATTCCTTATTTTAAAGCAAATATGCCTTGCCCCAAATTTTACCCATTTGTCCTACAATGATCTCTGAAACTATACAGAACTGGGGCCACCCCCTTTATCTCACAATGTCTGAAGATTATCAACATTTCTCCACTCTTGTAGGTCTTCCCTACAGGAAAATTGTTCCTGCCCTGTTTTTCCTCCTATCACTGTTTCAAGAACTTCTCAGTATACCAGGACCTAACTAGTCTACCTTTCCTAATGGTACCAATTGTGTTAAAAACAGTAACACCACTCAGGTTTATAATCCCAGATGGTTTCTGACCGCTCTTCCTTCCTCATTCCCCCCACTCATTCATTCACGAAATAGTCACTGTTTGGAGTCCGTCTCTCCCATCTCTTTATCCAGCATCCCATTCCTTTCACCTCCCCCTGCCAGGGTATCCCAAATAGTCTGCTGAGTGGTCACCAGCGGTATGCCCTTCCTACTTCTAACCTATCTTGGATATCAACTCCAAGTTAAATAGTCACAATTATTTCCATCATTTTACTCCCCTGCTCAAGAAGAAACCTTACCCTCTGGTGCCTGTCAGATCAAATGCCAGCTCTGCAATGAGCATCCAAAGCCTTTCACGTTATTGTTCATCCTACCTATAACCCATCGCTCACCATTTCAACAAAGAAATCCCACTTGGACCCAGATTGGCTTCCCCATGGATCAGACACCCAGACTCTACAAAGCTGGCCCATCCCAAACCTTTTAGCTCCATGATTCACACGCTGAACACTCTAACACTGTGGCATGGGACACTAGGGTTTGAATCTTGGCTCAAACACCCACTAGCTCTGTGACCTTGGGCTACTTACCTGTCTCACAATACCTGTTGTGAGGATCAAATGGAATCCAGTAGGCAAAATACTTAGAATAGAATAGTACTGACACCCAGGATCAAATTCCAGAGTCCCTCCCTCCTGCCATTTTCCCAATGACCTCCCCTAGATCTTTTATTTATTCAATGATCTAACAATTGTATCTTAGTACTTTTTGCTCATGTCGAGGGTTTATCTTATCTTCCAGCTGAACCCTTTACTCTTGTATCCTTTGCCGTGCTCTGTGCATATCAAAATTTACCTACGAGATTAAACCCAGTCGTTTGATGTGACTAGGACGGGAGGGCAAAAGTGTTTTTGTAAACACTGCTTATTCATTAAATGATATCTGACCATCTGCTGGGCACGAGGACATTATGTGCAAAGGATATACAATTGAACAAGAAACAAAAGTCCCAGTCCTTCTGAAGCTTACAGTACAGTTTACAAACAACACGGAAAATTTTACAGTATACTTCATAGTGATATGTACTATTTTTTAAATAGAGCAAAGGACAAGAGAGTGGAGGGGTGGACGGTGGGGCGCCATTTCCAATGTCGTGGTCTGGGTGGATGTAGCTACAAAGGTGACATGTGAGCAAAGACATAAGAGGCAGGAGAGAGCAGTGCAGCTATCTGGGAGGAGTCTCAGAAGCAGCAGAGAGCGGGAAATCCGGAAGCAAAGCGAGAAGACACACCCCATGAGTGAGATCAAGGAATCAGTATGAGTGTAAAGGAGAATAAAGGCTGGGCACAGAGGAAAAATGAGCACCTGATCAGATAAGGCCTTGTAGGTCATCACATGGACCTCGGTTTCTCTGAGCGTGAAGAAGATCCACTTGAGGCTGTGAGCTGAGGAGTGACGTGACCAGACATGTATACTAAACGGTATCATTTAATCCCTATGCCACAGCCTGGCTGAGAAGAGCCAAGGGCAGAGCAAGGGGCTTGTTTGGAGGCCCTTGCGATAATACAAACAAGAGATGGTGGCTGAGACCGGGGGGGGGGGGGGGGGGGGGGGCGGGGCTTGTCTCACTAATTGAGTTCTGGACACGTTCCCAAGGTAGACTCAACAGGATTTCCTGACAATTAGAAGTGGGATGAGAGAAAAAGAGAAGGTCTCCCAAACTGGCATCGTGTGCTAAAGGTGGTATTGCCATTAACAGACATAGGGAGTAGTGCAGGTGGCCAAGGTGTAGGAAAGGAAACCAGGAACCCAGTTTGGGGCACATTAAGTTTGAAACGCCCACATGTGCAGACGGGTCACATGTTTTTCTAATTTATACTTATTTTTGAGAGAGAGAGAGGGGAGGAGGGTGGGAGGGCAGAGGGAAAGGGAGACACAGAATCCGAAGGAGGCTCTCCAAACTCCAAAGCTGTCAGCACAGAGCCCAACACGGGGCTCGAACCCACGAACCGCCAGATCATGACCTGAGCCTAAGTCAGACGCTTAACCCAATGAGCCACCCAGGCGCCCCTGCAGTTTATTCTGCCCCCAACAAGTCCTTTTACTGACTCACTCCTAAGAGAGCACAGTGGGACTATAAAAGAGGTGACATGAATTAGGAGTAAAGGCCATGCCCTTGTCCTTGGGGACGTGGGAGTCTGAAAAAGACAAACGGCCGCTGTTCCTGTACCTCTGGCACAGCCTAAGCTGGAACAGCAAATGCCATCCTACCCTAACCCCTGGAAAGCATCCAAGCAACCAGGTGGGTACATCCAAAAAGTGGTTTTGGACACAGAAACATGCCATCGTGTTGACTGACCAGGTTCCGACTACATGCAGGGCGACAGAACAGAGAGATGAAACCACATCAACCATTTCATGATAAAACTACCTCTTACTCTTCGCTCTTAGGGTTCTGTCCCCCAGGCAGAATCTGGTTTACAAGGCTATTTTCCTTGGACGTATTTATTTTCCAAAGGGACAGGAGTTGGGGTTTTCTAACAGTCAAGGAAGAGGACAGACTAAGAACAGGGCAGCAGCCGGGCTGCTTCCCCAGGCCCCGCCCACCTTTGCCTCAGGACTTGGTTTCTCCGTGTGTAAATACTGCAGCAGCAAAAAAATATTTTCCACTGCCTACACACAGGGCTTTGGGGCTCCCCAAAGGAGGAATTATGAATTAGCGTGTATAAAGCATTATGAGCTATTCAAATAAAGGGACAATGAAACACCACTTGTAAGTTTTTGAGGTCCGGACAAAGCAAACTTTTTTCCAACACACTCCACTGAAAATCTGACTGAAGTTAGCCTGCACATGACTAAAGAGACAAAACAAGGTCATGTGTGAAACCTCTTTGTGAAGTACAACTCCAATATGAGGATTTCTACAAGCAATCTCTCAAAATAAAAACACAGGTTGGGGCACCTGGGTGACTTGGTTGAACATCCCACTTCGGCTCAGGTCATGATCTCACGGTTCTTGAGTTCGAGCCACACATCGGGCTTGCTGCTGTCAGCATGGAGCCCGTTTTGATCCTCTGTCCCCCCCCCTCTGCCCCTTGTCCACTTGCGCCCTCTTAAAAATAAATAAACCATTTAAAAAAAATACAGGTTAAAAATCATTTAAAAACCTACAGAAAGCCATAGCTCTGGTAAGCCTTCAAACAGGAGTTTAATGCGTTGACCTGTGAGTCATAGCGAGGCCAAACTCCTATTGCACAAACTAGAATCCCAAATCTACCCCCGGAAAAAATACGAACTGCTACGTAAGGGCCGTGCAATCAAGTGTATCCTAAGAGCCATCCATGAAAAGAGCTTTGTTGAAGGCGTTTTTCCCTGTTTTCTAAAAGGCTGTCCAAGTCCACTCAAATGATCACAATTAACATTGACATGAATAGGCCACTGTAGGGATTCTGTTCATAATCCAAATAGATGGCTTTCCCTGCCCACTGTGATTCTACATCAGTATTCAAACAACCTTTCACAGCCTTGTTCCTGGCTCAAAAACGTGCTGAAGACCCAATGAATGCACAATCTGGAGGTGAAATCTTTCCCTAACAAAGCAAGGATGTCCTCAGATTACTGTGAACTTCAGGTTTTAGCACACCTCAACTTTCCATTTCAGAAAAAGAAAAGCGAGCCGTGGCTAGAAAAGGATCAGACACAGAAAGGGTGGAAACAAGCTCCATGCTAGAAATGAAACCATGGCTAATGTGAACCTGAACCAAAGATTTTGATGAGTTCATCCCGACAGTGTTTCCCGAGTGGGCTGCAGACACCTGAGGCAAGGAGAGTCTGATGACTCACTCAAGGTCAGTGAGTTCTAATCCCTGATCTACTGATGACTCATGGTAAATTCCAGATTTCCAGCTCTGTGTTTACTGCACACTGGCACTAATCTCCCAACTGGCCTCTCTCCCTTCAGCCCCAGCTCTCTCCAGTCCACTCGGCCTAAGAACGAAACATTTAACTTCAAGTACTGCTCTTCAAGTACTAGCCCCTTAGCCTACTCTAAACCCCTCGGGGGCTCCCCACTGCCTAGAGAAGGAGGACATCACTTCTGTACCTGCCATTCAAGGCCACTGTGAACTAGAAGGCTTCCTTCCTTTCTTCTCTAGAATAGACATCTGCAGGGCACCGGTTGTCTAGCATCCTTCCCTTGTTAGCCACTGGCACTCCCCCCTAAGGAACCCCCTGCATCCACCGTTGTATACAGCTTTGATAGGAAGCAGCATCCCATTGTCCTTACAGAAGCCAATGGGCATTCATTTTCTCTCTTTGCCCCATGCAGTCAGGAATAGGGACATGGGTAGGGGACTTAAGCAGGGGTCCACTCTTAAAAAAAAATAAGAACATGAGGCCAATTACCATCATATTTATAAGCCAAATTATTTGTTGTTGACACCCAAGAACTAGGACTGAGGTACTCCCCAGCTTAGGTCCTAAGAGTTTCCCTCTACACACCAGCCGTTCTACCCTGAGTGGCCTAATCCAGTATCCCCCTCCCAGTTCCATGTGTATAGTGCACCCCTGTGCCATCTTCCTGGGAAATAAGGGGAAAAGTTCCCTGACAGGGTAATACAAGGTATGAGCACAAGGTAATACAGGCTAAGCAGACCGAAGGGGAGAACAGAGGGGCCTGGGGAGAAGACATGCATTCTAGCACATGCATGGAGGACAGAGGACACTGAAAACTAAGTGTAAGCATTAAAATTCCTTCTCAGAGCTGTGCACAAGGTACTAAGCGACCAGAGCTGACACTAGAGACATCAACTGCACATTGCACCCTGCCAACCATTTCAGTCTCCGTCCTGAAGGTTAAGGGGTGAATACAAACAAGTACAAGCACAAAACCTGAAAGACATCTAAGTTTAATCTTTTCCTAATAAGTTTTTGTAATTTCCTAATATTTACTCTTATTAAACACACTCCCCTCCATAATCTACAATGTAATATTAAGCCAAGAGACCTGCTTTAGTCATACTCGTTCTAATATTATTTCATCTTGTACATGTATACCTTTAAAAAAAAAATCAACCCATTTGCTCACATTCTTGAGCAAAGCCACAAATAGAAGTAGGTGCACAGAAGTAGTGAACAGAGCCAAGGTAGGAAAGAGGCTCATACACTGGATTAGAGCTCCCATTCTGCCTCTAAGTAGGTGCATAACTTTGGGCAAGTTATTTAACCTCTTTGAGCCTCACCTGTTTATGTGTCAAGTGAAGTTAGGATATCAAGAGCTTTGTTAGGGTGAGGAAATCAAACTTACATAAAGCACCCAGTACACGTAAGTTCCACTTGGATGCTATTCTTTTCTTTCCTAGAAACTGTTCCTCCAACAAGGCCTTATGTTATGACCTGTCCCCCACACCACGATCCATTGCTGGAAAACCAATTGCTCGGAGCAACATTTGGGTTCCTAAGTCTGCCATTTTTTAATTGTGTGACTGAGATGTCAACCACTTGGGAGCTCCAATTCCATATGCATAACATGGGGAATACAGGAGTACCTAGCTGGCTCAGACGGTAGGGCATGCAACTCTTGATCTCAGGGTTGTGAGTTCAAGCCCCATGTTGAATGCAAAGCTTACTTTAAAAAAAAAAAAAAAAGAATATAATTGCTACCCATTCCTGGGCATGTAAGGATTAAATGAGCTTCATGGAAACTTAAAGGTAGCAGATATGTACAATATTACCAAGTATTTGCATAGTTATAAGTGACCTTCTCAAAGTTATTTCTGACACCACCTTTGAATTTCCAGTTCAACCACTTTCCTCATGTCACTCTTGAACCTACAGAGACTCTTTATTGCTCATTATGCCTCTGTCTAATTCTGTTTGGCTTCCAACCCTTCTTAACATAGCCCTACCCTACCTGGAGATCTAATACAATTTCTTTCTACTTCCCCAGATTACCACACTATGTCTCTCATGGTCCACAGTGATTCCCATCACTGCAGTCTTGTTCACAATGGTTCTCCCGCCTAAAGCACCCACTCCTTATGCCCCCCTTTTATCTAAGTGGGTGATTCCTAAATCCCATCTTGCTTGGACTGCTCCATTACACCTGATTACTCCAGCAGTAAAAATTCTCCAAGCTTGAACTCCTAACCAGAATTTCAACTTATTGTTTTTTTACTGAATTATGTCATTTCTTTTTCCTGCTTGTGTTATCTCTCCTTCTTGAGGGAAGAGATTTTTTTATACTCACTCCTCATCCCTGAAAATTTGAAGCAGTCAGTTGAACACAGAGGGAAAACGCCGACTGGAGGCTCTCAAACCTCTCTACACATCAAAACTTCTATCCTCAGTCTTTTCCCATAAACCTCTACCAATCACCCACTCTGTGCTTGATGTCAAAAGAAATAAGATCAGTAGAGCAAGTCCCTGGTTCTAGAGACAAATAGGTCAATGGCAGACTTCAGTACGATAGAGGATGGGAAGCTGGGACCAGCCACGGTTGCAGCCCCTGATTCTAACTCGGAATTTACAACTATCGTTGTAACACAGAACTGCCTCTTCCCTTCTAAGGAGTTACACTTCATCAGATGAGTAGTGTGTGGGAAATAACCTCAAGGTCCCACATTAAGAAGAGAATACTAAGAGAAATGCGTGCAGCTACTGAAAACAATTTTGGGAAGGATACTGAATAGTGAACACATTACTAATTTAAGAAGTGGAAAAATAAAGAATGCTCCATGTACATACTTTGTGCTTTCAATTATGTTATCATGAAACAAGCTGTCGTTGACTTGAAGTTTACTATACACACGGTCCTATCTGCTAACACTTCAGAGAGTGACGTGACAAGGGCAGCTTGAGGAAGACCTGTAACACCCTCCATCATGTCCACCCGCTTCCTCCAAATACTACGACCTTAGTACAACGATGTGTTCTGTTTCAAGACAAGACCCTGCTCTTCTGGTACAACTGCTTTCCCTCCATTCTTACTGTATCGACGAGTTTGAGTTGCCTCTTAACATGTTACTTATTTCTTCTGCACAGTAATGAGGTAGGTATTATGCTCAATTTATGGAAGAGAAAACACTGAGGTCCTTAAGTCACCAGAGTAGAGCTAGGAATTAAAACCACATCTTTCTCTTACATACCTCATCTGGACCATAATGCCAAGATCGTTCTCTACCACCAGACCCAAAGGGAGAGGAAAAGTCCCATGTTTGTGAATGCCCACAGCTGGGCTCCCATGAAACCTTACCTCACTCAAGCCCTCCACAACCAACCAGAGAGCCTTTTTACCTCAAATGCTGACCCGTGGATGTTGTCCTAAGCATACTTACCCACATTTCCACGTGAAAATCAGAGTTCCTATTTAGCATTCCAAGAACACACTCCCTCCTGCCACAATCTTAGTGGTGGAATTATACACTTCTCCTTCCTCCACTCCCATTCAGGGAGCCATGGGAGCTGAAACACTCCACCCCAAATGAGACACTGGGCCTGTGTGAGGGCCACGGCAAGGTGTGGGCAGAAGAATTTGGCAAGTCCAACCTCGGTAGTCTGCCCCCCCCTCTTACTGCAGAGGGACCGGGGGCACACCCACAGTCTCCTTCGCTTCCACCGCCTTCTGTATTAGCTCATCCTTCACTTCTACTCCCTAGGCAGCTGCAAAACCAATTTCTATGCCACTTTCTCCACTATCCTGCTACTATTCCTCAACCAAGTCCACTTCCCCTTGAGTTACTTTCCAAAGATAGTTTATTACTGGTAACAAACAGACAAACATAAAATGGAAACTAACGGGTTGGTTACAAACTAATGAAAGGCAGCACTAAAACAATGTAGCTGAATGAAGTCAACTTGGACTAAGGACCCATCCAAGTATGCCATCCTCTATTTATTTTACTATGTGCACATATAGCAGAAAATAATCTCATGTCTCTGAGCGCCAATTGCTTGATCACTAAAACAAGGCTGAACCACCTTATGGCTACAACGCCATTTTTTTTTTTTAATTTTTGATTTAAATTCCAGGTAGTTAACATACAGTACCGTATTCATTTCAGGCATACAATGGATTCAACATTTCCATTTGTCACCCAGTGCTCATCAAAGTACACTCCTTAATCCTCATCACCTATTTTACCCGTCCCCCTGCCCCCCCAATCAGTTCTCCATAATTAAGAGTCTATTTCTTGATTTGCCCCTTTGCCTCCCCTTTTTTCCTCTTGCCTCGTTTGTTTCTTAAATTCCACATGAGTGAAATCATATGGAATTTGTCTTTCCTTGACTTATTTCACTTAGCTTAACACTCTCAGGTAGCTCCATCCATGTTCTTACAAATGGCAAGATTTCCATTTTTTATAGAAAAGCAATATTCCAGTGTGTGTGTGTGTGTGTGTGTGTGTGTGTGTGTGTGTGCTTATTCTACATCTCCTTTATTCATCAACTGATGGACACTTGGACTCTTGACATAATTTGGCTATTGTAGATACTGCTGCTATAAACACCAGGGTGCATGTATCCTCCTTTGAATTATTATTTTCGTATTCCTCAGGTAATATACATTAGAGCAATTGTGGGATTATAGAGTAGATCCATTCTTAACTTTCTGAGAAACCTCCATACTGTTTTCCAGAGTGGCTGCACCAGTTTGCATTCCCCCCAACAGTTCACAGCGTTCCCCTTTCTCCATATCCTTGCCAACACCTGTTGTTTCTTGTGTTGTTGACTTTAGCCATTCTGATGGGTGTTGAGGTCTGAGGTGTTATCTCATTGTAGTTTTGATTTCCATTTCTCTGGTAAGTGATGTTGAACATCTTTTTATGGGTCTGTTAGCCATCTGTAGGTCTTCTTTGGAACAATGTCTGTTCATGTCTTCTACCTTTTTTAAATGGGTTATTCATGTTGGGGGTGTTGACTTTAAGTTTGTTATATATTTTGTATACTAGCCCTTTATCCCATGTTATTTGCAAATATCTTCTCCCATTTCATAGCTTGCCTTTTAGTTTTGCTGACTGTTTTCCTTCCCCGTGCAGAAGTTTTTAATTTTGATGAAGTCCCAATAGTTCATTTTCGTTTTTGTTCCCTTGCCTAAGGAGTCATATCTAGAAAGAAGTCATTATAACCAATGCCAAAGAGATTACTATCTGTGTTCTCCTCTAGGATTTTTATGGTTTCAGGTCTCTTATTTAGATCTTTAATCCATTTTATTTTTGTGTATGATGTAAGAAAGTGGTCCAGGTTCATTCTTTTGCATGTAGGTGTCCAGTTTTCCTAACACCATTTGTTGAAGAGACAGTCTTTTCCACCAGACATTCTTACCTGCTTTGTCAAAAATTAATTGGCCACACAGCTGTGGATTCATTTCTGAGTTTTCTACTCTGTCCTATTAATCTGTGTGTCTATTTTTGTGCCGGTACCATACTGTTTTGATTAGTACAGTTTTGTATGTGACTTGAAGTCCGGAAGTGTGATGCCTCCAGGTTTTTCTTTCTCAAGGTTGCTTTGGCTATTCGGGGTCTTGTGGGGTTCCATACAAGTTTTAGGTTTGTTCAAGCTCTGTGAAAAACACTGTTAGTACTTTGATAAGGGTTGCATTAGATGTGTAGATTGCTTTGGGTAGTATAGACCTCTTAACAATATTTGTTCTTCCAATCCATTACCATGGAATGTCTTTCCAGGTCTTTGCGTCCTCTTCAGTTTCTTTCATCAGTATTTTATCATTTTCAGAGTATAGGTCTTTCACCTTTGTTAGGTTTATTCTTAGGGATCTTACAGTTTTGGGTGCAATTGTAAGTGAGATTGATTCCTTAATTTTTCTTTCTGCTGCTTCATTAATAGTGTATAGAAATGCTAAAGATTCCTGTACGATGGTTTTGTATTCTGTGACTTTACTGAATTCCTTTATCAGTTTTAATAGTTTTGGGGGAGTCTTACAGATTTTCTACACAGAGTAACAGGTCATCTGCAAATAGCGAAAGTTTTACTTCCTCCTTGACAATTTGGATGCCTTTTATTTCTTATTATTATCTGACTGACGTGGCTAAGACTTCCTGTACTATGCTGAAAAGCAGTGGGGAGACTGGACATCCCAGTCTTGTTCCTGACCATAGAGGAAAAGCTCCCAGTTTTTTCCCATTTAGGATGATATTAGCTGTGGGTTTTTAATTTGTAGCTTTTATTATGTTTAAGTCCGTTGCCTTGAAAACTACTTTAGTGAGGGTTTTTATCACGAATGGATGTTATACTTTGTCAAATGCTTTTTCTGCATCCATTGAAATGATCTCTTGGTTTTTATCCTTTCTCTTGATGTGATGTATCATGTTGATTGATTTATGGATATTGAACCACCCTTGCAACCCAGGAATAATCCCACGGTGAGTGCTTTTTTTTAACATATTGTACAACGCTATCGTAAATAGAGTCACAGCGAAAGCTCTCCCAGTACTCAGAATCTGAGTCTGATATTTCTGTCTCCTCCTTGCTCTACCACCAGTAAGTCATTGTGGTTGTCCAAACCTTCAATTCTTTTGCTTCTAGATCAGATGCTCCTGGGTCCCTGTCCCACCCCATCCCTCTCCCCATTCTACTACAAATAATGTATGTATCAAATAGAGGGGAAAAGTCACAGAAGTTATATTTAGGAAGAAGGACCATACGACAGTTCAAAGCCTACGATTTAGATTCAGATGTGTGTACGTCTAGTTCAGCAACTCATCAGCTTGTGACCCCAGCCAAGTCACTTAAGCAAAGCCTCTGTTCCTTCACCTAAAAAAATGGGCATCAAAATAATGCCTAGCTCATAAGATCTTGTAAGAAAAAATAAGTAACGCACACGAAGGCCTTAGTACATGCCTGACATGCACACGCTCTGGAACGCCATTATCGTAGTAGTGGCTCTTATTACGGTTATAAATATGTTTTTGAAGCAAGCCACAGAATGATGGAAAGGAGATTCTCACAAAATGTGACTAACCTAGGAAACTCATCCCAAGAGCTACTCCTGGGATAGGGAGGAAGAGCTATGGTGGAGGAGAGGGGAGGTGTGGAACAATGACAGAGCAAGGGGCAAAGGGAGGTGTCGATGAAAAGTGAGAGGAGACGCAGTCCTGTGCACTTACCCTTCCTATCCCTGCCCTCCATTCTCCAGAAAGAGAATGCCACCCGTGTCAAGAACCAGCCCAAGAAAGGCATTCCTGCAGCCACCTGACTAGGGATGCAGGACTGGCTTGTACAAGCTAGGAACAGCCCGTAACATCCACAATTTACCTTGTTTAGTGAACATTCCGTTCTGTACTTCATTTAATGAGAAAGTACATTCATGTCCCACTTAATTCTAACAATCATTGATAAGTTCTGCTCAATTGTTGACTTCTGGGAATACTGTGCTTCACATGTAAAGTATTTTCCTCTGTCCTCTACCAACAACAGATTTGTAGTATTGCCTGGAAATGGCCTATTTCCCCAAGGACTGAACAGGAACTCTCAAGGCAAGAGGTTGCATGCAAAAAGCTCTATCCTTTTCTTTCACAGTACAGAGGCACCATCACCAGAAGATTCACTATTTCACAGAAAATAGATTTCTGCACACCGGACCTATTTTCTAAAACATGATCTGCAGAACCAAGAATCTGCCATTCTATCCCAAAGCGCCTGTGAATCTGACCTCACAGGAAATCTATCAAATAAAATCACAGTATATTCATCCCCCGAAGGACAATGTAACTTTTGACACACAAGAAAGTGTTACCCTATCAATGAGTAGATTTATAAGCATCTGCCCAAGAATAATGAAAACAGGTGAGGAATTAAATGAAATCCCAGTTCAGTTACTTTATGCACTTAACATTTATTGAATCATCAAAATGTGCCCAATACTATACTGGGACATAGAGAAAAAAACTTAATCTTTGCTCTTAAAAATACTCAATGTTGGGGCGCCTGGGTGGCGCAGTCGGTTAAGCATCCGACTTCAGCCAGGTCACGATCTCGCGGTCCGTGAGTTCGAGCCCCGCGTCGGGCTCTGGGCTGATGGCTCAGAGCCTGGAGCCTGTTTCCAATTCTGTGTCTCCCTCTCTCTCTGCCCCTCCCCTGTTCATGCTCTGTCTCTCTCTGTCCCCAAAAAAATAAATAAACGTTGAAAAAAAAAATTTAAAAAATACTCAATGCAAATGACAGACTAAATCAGGTAAGTGTAGGCACAATGTGTCACAGGCAATGCCTTGCAGTAATATCAAGTAAGAAAGGGAAACGACTACTGGTTACCAAGAAATATGACCAACTACCCAGGTGATCCCAGATACCATTTTCCCCTTAATTTCCATGGGAGGAACCTTCAACTTTAGCTGCACACATAGCCAGCAAAAGCTGTACTACCCAATTTTGTAGCCACTACCACGTGTATTTACTGAATATCTGAAGTGTAGCTAATCCCGCAAGGGACATGCTAGTTTAAATACGCTGGGCTAAATATAATGGGTTATTTTCATCTGTTTCTTTTTCTTAATATGGTTATTAGGAACTTTCTATTACATGTGTGGGTCACATTTTATTAAAAACTGCTAAGCTAAGGATGCTATTACCCAGCCTGCCCTGGAATTAGGTGTGGGCATTCAGGGAAGTTCAGGCTAATGAGATGTGAACAGGAGTCATGCATACAGTGTCCATCAGGCTCCTCAAAGGAAGGAGTGTGGCCTCCACAACCTCTTTCTCTGTGGGAGGGAGTCAAGCACAGTCATGCAATGAAAATAAGGCCCTGCAGACAGCGTAGCAACAAGACAGAAGGAACATAACCTCAGAGTGAGAGCCACCCATCTCTCCAGCTTAGACTCTTCTAGAAAATAAATTCCTGTCTTATTTAAGCCTCTGATTAGGTCTCTTTAAAGTTACCTTAGCTACATTCTAGTTAAACAGGAGGATCTAAGAGATTCCCTAAAGGTACTGATACCTGTAAATCTATCTTCCAGAGCAAGAGTTAGCCAGGTAAAGGAGAGTAATATACCGGTCACGAGGACCAGGAGCAAGAAGGATGTTTAGGGCTGAATCGACAACAGAGCCAAGGCAGGGGGGCAAGGCTCGGCAGGCTATGCCCAGTGAGCTGTCAAACAGAAGCACCAACTTGCACAAAGGGAACACTCCAAGATGGAGAGGTAGCACTAAAGGGTGAGGCTGCAAGGCTGGCCAAATAGTGGAAAGCCTTGGATGGTGGACTGAATACCATGAAGTTTTTTCCATGTAGGAATAGGGAGCTACTGGAGATCCTACCTAAAGAGGGAGCAATCAATTCTTTTTTCAGATGGATCACTCTGGTGCCAGTACAGAAAATACATTTTTAGGATACCAAATCAAAGGCAGGTAATGTACCAGCAATCTAGATATAATAAGATCAGGGTCTCAACTGCATCGGTAACAGTGAGGAAAGGATGTGGCAGAATTAAGGTTATTTAAAAAGTCAAGTTACACCAGGAATAAAGAAGAGTGAACACTAGGAACAGACTCCTGGACTTTTGGATTAGGGGAAGGTACCATTTGGGGTGGAGCAGTAAGGAGTTCAGTTTCAGACCCACCAAGTGTGAAGCGTTGCCATTTATACCAATTCACATCAGTAACAGATGCCCCTCGCCTAGTGCTCAAATATGGCACCAGAATCAAGGATGTAGATACCCAGTGACCACAGACACAGGGGATGGCCCTGAACAGGAAATGCTAAATGCCAGCAGGAAGGGGGTGGGGAGGCCATCTGGAATCATAGGAATGGAAGACATGGATCAAACTCCCAAGGTTACTGGGAGTCCTAACAACCTAGTTAACTACATACCTATAGGAAACATGACCCTGATCAAGTATCAACCTCACATGCTAAAATGTGACCCATCTTCCTACCTCCCAGAATTGAGGATTAACTCACATGTTAATAGGAGCCTTCTCTAAACTGTGAAAGGGTAGACAGATTTTTGTTTTCTTATACGGAAGTAACTCTCTAAGATTACTTACATCTCTTTCTTGGATAGAACAGCAAGCTAATGGACAGAGGGAAACTATCAATAATTAACCATGATTTTCATAAAAAGCTTTCCAGGCAAGAATAAACTCTATGCCAGTCGAGTTTGATACAGATTCCCAAGTCCCACCTGCCAGATAGTCTAACTCAAGTGTTCTAAGTGCACAGGAAACTACATTTCAAAAACTCCCCAGATGGTTCTAATGACCAGGAAGATCTGTGATTCTATGTAAACTAGAAAGCACTGCCCAGGTCATACAGCCTTTTGCAGACAATGTAATTCAGATGACTAGAATCTGTGGTTGTCAGTTCATTCCTCTGTGCACTACTGAGAGCACCCAATTCGCAACAGACACTGACCTAGATGCTGGGAGCCCATGGTGTAGTGGGAGAGGCAAAAGACAACAATGTCATTGAGGACAACATCAACGTCCTCTGATGCAGTGGATGCAGCTACCTGCTGAGGACAAGAGAGGGAGGGAGTGGACCTATGACTCATTAACAACAGAAGTCATGGGACGCCTGGCTGGCTCAGTTGGTAGAGCATGCAACTCTTGATCTCGGGGTCATAAGTTCGAGCCCCACAGAAGGTGCAGAGATTACTTAAAAAGAAACTCTTCGAAAACAAGACAGACATTAGCCAGATTTCTGCAGAGAGTAGGGAAGTGAAGACGAAAGGGAATGGCTAGCCAAGGGAAAAGCAGACACAAAGGCAGAGAAGCAAGCATCAAGGGGTGTTCAAGGAGCTCTCAGGAGAGCTGTCTGACAGAGGAAGGCCGAAGAGGAATTCGAGAGCCAGACTGTGAAGGGTCCTGCGGAATGAAAAACAAGAGGACCAAGTGAAGGATTCTAAGCAGAGAACAGACATGCTAAGGTTTGTATTTCAGATAATTTGCCCTGAGAGAGGAGCACATGGATGGTGGTGGTGGCAGCAGCAGGAGGCAGAAGGATGTGAGCACAGGAAGCCAGTAAATACAGTAATCCAGGGAAATGGTGAAGCCTGGACCGTCATGGGGAACACAGAACAGGCCATAGGACAAATTCCATGTCAACCAACTCGAGGTCTGCTAGGTTACATGCTTATCTGTAATGTAGATTCTCGCGAACTTTAAATTAACGCCTGATGGGAAGATACAAGAGCAACATTTAGAGGGACACTGGCAGTGCCATACCTAATGTATTTGATACCTAAAGCAGGTCATTTAATACCCCCTTTTCTACACAACAGTTGTTTCAGTAACAATCTTTTTAAAAACGCATAATGGCAAGAAACACTGTGAAAGTCTCATTTAAGTACAAATATTTAATCATGCCAGCAAAAATAAAGAAAATGTCAACAAAACTTTGAGATGCCTTCCAAAGATCCAATGGAGCCAACTACGGATTGCGCCAATCCTAACATTTTCCCTACATTCATCTTTTAGTTTCCAAAACCATCTAAAAAGTAAAATTTGAGGGGCGCTTGAGTGGCTCAGTCGGTTAAGCATCCGACTTCAGCTCAGGTCATGATCTCACAGCTCGTGAGTTCGAGCCCCACATCAGTCTCTGTGCTGACAGCTCAGAGCCTGGAGCCTGCTTCGGATTCTGAGTCTCTCTCTCTCTCAGCCCCTCCCATGCTCATTCTGTGTCTCTCAATAATAAATAAATGTTAAAAAAAAGTTTTTTAATGAAATTTCAATTTCAAAGTATTATTCAAGTTCAAGTATAGTATATTTATCTATGAAACAGTATTAAACTCCTTCATTGCTTTGCAATTTACTTATTCAGATTTTAATTCCTGTATAATACAGTGTCATATTAGTTTCAGCAGTACAATATAGTGATTCAACAATTCTATACATTACTCATCACAGTAAGTGTGCTCTTAATCCCCATCACCTACTTCCCCCATTGGCCCCTGCCCACCTATCTCCCCTCTATCATCAATTTGTTCTCTATACTTAAGAGTCTGCCTTTTGCCTCCTTTTTCTTTGTTCATTGGTTTCTCGAATTCCACATATGCATAAAATAACATGCATATTTGTTGTCCTCTGACTTACTTCACTTAGCATTATACCCTCGAGGTCCATCCATGTTGTGGCAAATGGCAAGATTTCATTACTCTTTATGGCTGAGTAATATTACAGAGTGTGTGTGTGTGTGTGTGTGTGTGTGTGTGTGTATCACATCTTCTTTATCCAATCATCTATTGATGGACATTTAGTCTGCTTCCATAATGTAGTTATTATATGAACCCCAATGTTTATTGCAGCATTACTTACATCTTTTCAAATTAGTGTTTCCATACTCTTTGAGTAAATACCCCATAGTGGAATTACTGGATCATATAGTAATTCTACTTCTGATTTTTTTGAGGAACCTCCATACTGTTTTCTACAGAGGCTGTACCAGTTTGCATTCCCTCCAACAGGGCACAAGGGTTCCCTTTTCTCTACTCACTGCTTTACATTTTGAACAAACTCCACTTGGTCTCATGGTAGGACAGAATTAAATATATCTCAAGTTTAATCTCTTGGTTTTTACCATCACTGTGCTAACATTGCTTATTTCAAATCCGCTGTTTATATACACCATTAAATAGTACTACAGATCTCAGACCCCCAAACTGAACCATAATCAAGTTTGGATGATGCCAAATCTTTTTCAACCTACTCTCAGAACTCATGTAACCTGTGTTAGGGATCAATTGAATAAATGGAAGTTAGCCTAATTGACATTGTATTCAATATGAAAATTAAGGGATAAGTCATCAAAATGTGCTAATTTGAAGTTTATATAGATATTAAAATGCAACAGTTACTATAAGAATTATTTAGAATTTAGACCAACAGAAGAAATTTGGTGGCAAGTAACTTTAAGTTACTGTTCAGAATTGCTGGTACATGGTGATAGCAAAAACCAGACTGACTAAAGCCATTTTATGTAGTGTTCCCCTGCAGAAAACATAACCTTTTAATGTGCGCTCTGGCAGGTTGGAGAATGGGGTGACGACTTCCCACCCTTGGGAAACCAGTGCAAACTGAAGAGGCCTGAGGGGACAGCATGCAAGTCAATGAAGACCAAGTACAGAGTGATCAAGAGTAAAAAGTAGAGAAGTCCTCAGGCGTGCCTAAATGAGCAGTCACCAAGTTCAAAATTATTTAAAATGTAAACAGCCTTGTAGAATGCATACAAAGTCCTAGGAACTGTACAGATATGGACATTAGAATTCTGTGCCTAGTTTGGAGTGTTTCTTCTAAAAAATAGCCAAGAACTTCAAATGGTCATAATTAATCAACAATATGTTAGTCCTTCAAAATCAGTTGACAAAATGGGGGAAAAAATTTTTTTGCGATCCTGGAAATATTTAAGATGTCAAACTATATAAATCAAATAAAATACAGACAAGTGTCTTACATAGGTTGAAATAAGTGTAAAACATGAGGCACTTAGTGTCACTATGAAGGCAAATTTGAAAATAGAGAGGCAGTGAAAACTTCAACTTAGTTGATACAGCATCATCTATTATGCAGACAAGTTGGATTTCCCCCTTCTAGCCTTCTAAGACACACCATGGCAAAGTTAAGAAAGAAGGGAGTCCCACAGTCAAGTGATCAATAAACTGCTGGACCTAGAAAGTACTGCCTACCTTTTCCTTAGTTTCCTCATCTGTAAAACCAATGGTGAAGTTGTTCAAGGAATTAAAGAAAATAATTCATAAAGCTGTAAGCACAATGCCAAAAGAAAAGTAACTAATACTTACCATCTTCATTGTTAATAGCAACTCCAGAATTCCAAACTAAATTACACAAAGGGGTCTTCCTGTCAGACAAAGACAGATACCCTATGTTTTCACTCTTATGTGGATCCTGAGAAACTTAACAGAAGACCATGGGGGAGTGGAAGGGAAAATAAAAAGTTAGGGAGAGAGCCAAACCATAAGAGAGTCTTAAAAACTGAGAATAAACTGAAGGTTGATGGGGGTCGGGAGGGAGAGATGGGTGGGTGATGGGCACTGAGGAGGGCACCTGTTGGGATGAGCACTGGGTGTTGTATGGAAGCCAATTTGACAATAAATTTCATATTAAAATAAATAAATTTAAAAAAATAAAAATAAAAATCTAAAAAAAAATAATAAAACACAGTAATTGCTTAAAAAAAAACACCAACAACAAAAGGGTCTTTCTGTGCCTGATGAAAAGCTCATCTGACACTCTCTGTAATAGGGCCCTCAAATGCTACAGAAACTGATTGGATCGTTGGATAAACCTCAGAAGCTTCATTTTCCAAACTGCACAAAGATACTTCCACAGGGACTCTATTTCCCATTGCCCATGGCAATCGTGGGCTAATTAGAACAAGGCC
Organism: Prionailurus viverrinus; assembly: GCF_022837055.1. NCBI lineage: Eukaryota > Metazoa > Chordata > Mammalia > Carnivora > Felidae > Prionailurus > Prionailurus viverrinus. The sequence continues at coordinate 138,912,483 of NC_062561.1, read as the reverse complement.
TCAACTAAGGCAGTAGAAACACTATGTGCCCACCACCCAAGACCTACAAGTGAGATTTTTAAATTTTAAGTTTTTATTTGAGAGAGAGGGAGAGAGCTAGAGTGCGAGCAGGGGAGGGAGACATAGAATCCAAAGCAGGCTCCAAGCTGTCAACACAGAACCCACTACAGGGCTCAAAATCAAGAACCATGAGATCATGACCTGAGCTGAAATCGGAAGCTTAACTGTCTGAGCCACCCAGGCGCCCCTATGAGTGAAATTTTTAAAAAAGATGTTCAAGAGCCAAATCCTTCCCAGAGAGGCATCCCAACTCAAGACTCCAAGATAGTCAACATGTACTTAGCCCAAAATGTTTCCAGCATAGGAACCTGATGAATTGTTACAACTGAGTAGGACTCCAAAACCAGATGAGAGGATCAAAAAGTTCTTTACTGTCTTCATCTTTTCATTTGACCACCGATTAAGGAGAAGATCGTTTTTCGTCCACTGGTTTTGAAGGACTAACACATACTAATGCTTGGGACCCATGAAACTTTATTTCTTAACCAAAGTGGCAGCCATTGACAAACCATTTAAATGTATATATTCCCACCAATAAATGAGAGTACTGACAAAACCTCTTTTGGTGGTAGTTTGTTTTTCCTGAAGAGAGGGGAAATGTGCTCTAACAAAATGCCTCACTAATGCTTTCTCAAATGGCTGTATACTCTAGCTGTACAATAGAAGAAAAAAAAACCCATGGGTTTTAAAGTGTTTTTTCTTCTTTATTTTTGTTTATGGGTTTTTGTTTTATTTTTTTTTTACAACCTCAAGTACCGAACAAGGGATTCCTACCAGAACAAGGCCACTCATTAGTCCCTCTCTTACAGAATGGTCCTCTTTGAGACTTTGCTCCCTAATTTGATTTGGCTCCACGTTTTTCTTTCATGTTATTAAATGCCCAAGTGTTAAATTAACAGAAAGACACAGGAGCTGGCATGGTACCAAATGATCACAGGGTCTGCTTTTCCACGCGTATATTTACAGCAGGTACAGCAATAGTAAATCTGGGCCATAAATCACTCTTCGTGCAAAGTTACCACGGTGTAGGGTTTAGAAATTTTAAATGACCCAAAAATGTAAAACCGAAGTATTCCCATTTATAACTTCATTTGATGGGTCAACTATCCAGTTTTACCCAGAGAGCTGGTATTATCTCCATTTCATAGATGAGGAAACTAGAAGTAAAAAAAAAAAAAAAAAAAAAAAAAAAGGAAAATCCACCAAGTGAAACTAGCTTTACACCCAAAATCTCATGGAGTATGTCCAGTTAAGGATTTATTCTAGTTTCCTACAACTGTTTTGTGTTTTTGTTAACCATAATACTGAAGGAAGTTCTGTTAAATGGAGTATAGGATCTTCAGAGCTCTGCTGGCAGAAATTCTCCCTGGCACTTTAAAGATCAAAGCTCTGCCTAACTGATAGTTAAATGGCATTCTGGCACAAGGTGCATAAAAGAATAAGGCTGCTTCACTTTCATAGAGGCTTTTCCCATCATATATGCATCTATTACATACTGCTCACAGAATCACACAAGGTGATGGATGAGGAAAGCGAGGGCTGAGGCAGGAGTACTGCTGTGGGCTTGTGACCAAGTACCTGCCTGATCCCTGCAGATGAGTGCCCAAGGGAAGCCAAAGAACAGAGGTGGGATAAGGTGCAGGTCGGATGCCCATCAGAGCCAGCTCATGCCTCCTCTGCTCTCCCCCTCCCGTCACTCCGCATCCTACAGGGTTAGCGTCCTTGACTTGCCCTTTTCAAGAGCATTAACCATTTCCCATATAGGCATCTCACTTTAACCATACTATGGCTTTGACATTCAACCCCCATTAAGGATACAAGAACAGAACCTTGGTTTGCCGATAAATTCTTTTTTCTTCCCCTATACAAATGTAGAAAACCTAAAACAGAAAACTAATTTTCTAAGCACAGTTAAAGCTTATACTGCTGTTTGTAGGAGGGCTGGCTCTAATTAGATGCCAACCCCAACAAGCTCGCCTTCATAAAAACCTATCATCTTCAAAGTTATGTGGGATACACACACTACCGAGTCACACGTCTTTAAAAGTCTATGAACACAAGGCTCACTACCTATACCATGTAATCCTGCCATAAAGGTTACAACTTTTGGAAGAAACCACTGTTTTATTTAAAAGAATGAACCACTATAAACTATACTTTACATACTGTAATTCTATACTCAATTAATATAAGGAACATATCTATCCTACCAAAGAAGGGAAGAGTTAGGAAATCACTCAATATAAACCATACGAAAATATGTAGGCAGACTATAAAAGGCTGTGGGTGATAATTTGCTGATAAAAATGCATGGGTGTTTTTATTATAGTAATAAAATGTGCATAAACTTAGATACATACACAGATACACTCTTACTAGTCAAATACACGGAACTAAATATCCAAAGGGCAAACACATCAATGTCCTTAAAATACAATGCCCAAGTTACTAAATTAAAAATTTTTGCACACAGTCATGTAATTTCCTAGATTTCTGCACCTATTTCTAGTGGAAGGTCAAGAAAGCCTGTTTTCTATGGTGGCTACCCCTCCCTCCCAGAGCCCCCAGGTCTAAGCAGATCAGAGCATGAAACCCTCACCTTTACAGACAGATGCCACACCAGCTGCCCTGTGAGGGGTTACCCACACATCCTCTGTCAGGGGCTCTAATTTTCCGTATCTCTCATATTGCCTTGAATAGCACCTGGCTTAACATAGGTACCTCCTTGATATTTTTTCATTTATTTTACTTCAAGGGAACTCATGCTCACTGTAAAAGAACATTGTGCTTAATTACTTGTGTGTATAAAATAGGAAAGGATAAAAGGCATCCCAATTGGTAAGGAACAAGTAAAGCTTTCACTATCTGCAGATGACATGACAGTATGTACAGAAAACCCTAAAGACTCCACTAAAAAAACAACAACTCAAACTGATCAATGAATTCAGTCAAGTCGCAAGACACTAAATCAATGTTCAGAAATCCACTGCATTTCTCTACACTAATAATGAAGCAACAGATACAAAACATAAGAAAGCAACCCCATTTACAACTGCACCAAAAATAGGATATAAACTTAACCAAGGAGGTGCAAGACTTGTATTGTACAAACTATAAAACAGTAATGAAAGAAACGGAAGACAACACAAATGGAAAGATATTCCACACTCATGGTTTATAAGCATATCGTTAAAATGTCCCTATTACCACGCCCCGCAAAAAAAAAAAATGTTCATAATACCCAAAGCAATGTGCAGATTTAATGCAATCCCTATCAAAATACCATCATTTTTTTTTCAGAACTACAACAAACAATTCTAAAATGTATATGGAACCGCAAGACACCAAATAGCCAAACCAATGTTGAAAAACAAAAAAGCTGGAGTTGCAGTAGTCAAAACAGTAAAATGCTGGCACAAAAATAGACACATAGATCAGTAGAAAAGGGCAGAAAGCCCAGAAAAGGGCCAAGATTAGATGCTCAATTAATCTTTGACAAAAGAACCAAGAATATGCAATGGGAGAAAACAGCCTCTTCAACAAATGGTGCTGGGAAAACTGGACAGCAACATGCAGAAAAATGAACCTGGACCACTTTCCCACACCATACACAAAAATAACCTCAAAATGGATGTAAGACAGAAATGTGAGACCTGAAACCATCAACATCCTACAAGAGAGCACAGGTAAGTAATTTGACATTGGCCATAGTAGTATTTTTCTATATATGTCTTCTGAGGCAAAGAAAATAAACTATTGGGACTACATCAAAATAAAAAGCATCTGCACAGCAAAAGAAACGAACAACTGAAGGACAACCTACTGAATGGGAGAAGATATTTGCAAATGACACAGCCAATAAAGGGTTAGTATCCAAAAGATATAAGGAACACCCAAAAAACAAACATTCCAATTAAAAAATGGGCAGAAGACATGAACATTTTTCCAAAGAAGACATCCAGATGGCCAACAGACCCATGAAAACATAATCAACATTACTCATCATCAGGGAAATGTAAATCAAAACCACAATGAGATACCTCACACCTGTCAGAATGGTTAAAATCAACAACACAAGAAACAACAGGAGTTAGTGAGGATACAGAGAAAGAGGAACCTTCTTGCACTGTTGGTGGGAATGCAAACTGGTGCAGCCACTCCGGAAAACAGTATGGAGGGTCCTCAGAAATTTAACAACAGAACTACCCTACAATCCAGTAATTGCACTACTGGGTTTTTACCCAAGGAATACCAAAACACGAATTCAAAAGAATATATCCAAAAAAAAAAAAGAAAGAAAGAAAGGGCATAAGCACCCCTATGTTTACAGCAGTATTCGTACTAGCCAAATTATGGTAGCAGCCAATGTGTCTACTGATAAATGAATGGGTAAAGAAGATTTATATATATATATATATATATATATAATGCTTTTTATTCAGCCATAAAAAACAATGAAATATTGCCATTTGCAGCAACGTGGATAGATCTGGAAAGTATAATGCTAAGCAAAATAACCAGAGAAAGATAAATACCGTATGATTTCACTCATGTGGAAGTGAAGAAACAAAACAAATGAACAAAGGGGAAAAAAACAAGAGACACACAACCAAGAAACAGATTAACTATAGTGAACAAACAGATGGCTACCAAAGGGGAGGTGGGTGGGGGATGGGTGAAATAGGTGATGGGGATTAAAGAGTACAGTTATAATGAGCAGCACTGAGCAATGTATAAAACTGTTGAATCACTACATTGAACACCTGAAACTAATAGGACACTGTATGTTAACTATACTGGAATTAAAATAAATTTTTAAAAAGTAGGAAATTAAGATACCCCCCTAATCTCTCCATAGATGAGTAATACTTCATGTACATATGGCATTAGACCGCGACTGTCAACACTTACTTTTTAATAATTTTTTTAATGTTTATTTATTTTTAAGAGAGGGAGAGAGACAGAGGGAGAATGCATGCAAGTTGGGGAGGGGCAGGGAGAGAGGGAGACACAGAATCTGAAGCAGACGGCAGGCTCGGAGCTATCAGAACAGAGCCCGAGGTGGGGCGTGCATTCATGAACCACAAGATCATGACCTGAAGTCAGACATTCAACCCACTGAGCCAACAAGGCGCCCCAACACTTTTAACCCTTTCTTTGTAAAAAGATCTCACCACACAAACCCATCCAGGCTGGACATCAGTCTCCAAAACAGCTAAACCTTCTCACTTCCCTGTAGGAAGCCTTAAATTCGTTACAAACAGAAGTACAGTAGCTATTCTCAAGAAGAAAGAGGAGCTGTCAAAATGCATCAGTGGGAAATATCAACCACATATTTGGAATTCTGTGGGCATACGTTTACAAGAAGAAAACAGGCACCTGGCAGGAAAAATTTGTAAGGAAATTATTGAGACATGATACATTTCCTGTCAAAACAACACATGAGGTGGTGATTCATTCCATCAGTATCTTTTAAATGCTATGCAACTTGAAATGCTCCATAAGTTTACTGGGGTTCAGTTGTGGCACACAGGAATTTCAATTTTCATTACTGAGTTATTCCAAAGATCCTATGCCCAAAAACAGGTAAAAACAGGTAAAAACATGTACTTGGCATATGAACAACACTACTGTTCAATGGCACTATCGTTTACCTCCTCGAGTTCAGTTTTGGCTACAGCTGTGGCCATCGATGTAATTCAGAGTGGTGCAGTGCTTAGCCTGAGACTGTTCCCAGTAGAAACCTGAGAATCCGTTTGATCTTGACATGAAGCACAACACAAAGACCTTTCTCAAAATTTCCCGAATTTTTTTAAATTGCTTCAATTTTCAAACGTCTGTAATTAGGATGTACACAAAGCTAGGTTTTCCCATATAAATTCAAGATGTAAAGTTATTACAAGCATATTGCCAAAATAAATTGGAACAAAGAAGTCTTTTCTAACACCCAACTTTCTAACCCGTGGCTAAGTTAAACATTTACAACATAACCCCAAATTTGAAAGGGTTTCTTCTTTAGGTAGCACAATAAGGTTTTTTTTTTAATTTTTTATAGGTTACTGTTCTTAAATTTACATCAAAGTTCGTTAGCATACAGTGCAATAATGATTTCAGGAGTAGATTCCAGGGATTCATCCCCTATGTATAACATCCAGTGCTCATCTCAACAAGTGTCTTCCTTGGGGCGCCTGGGTGGCGCAGTCGGTTAAGCGTCCGACTTCAGCCAGGTCACGATCTCGCGCTCCGTGAGTTCGAGCCCCGCGTCAGGCTCTGGGCTGATGGCTCAGAGCCTGGAGCCTGTTTCCGACTCTGTGTCTCCTTCTCTCTCTGCCCCTCCCCCATTCATGCTCTGTCTCTCTCTCTGTCCCAAAAATAAATAAACGTTGAAAAAAAAAATTTAATAAAAACAAGTGTCTTCCTCAATACCCCTTGCACATTCAGCCCATCCCACCCACCCACAACCCCTCCAGTAACCCTCAGTTTGTTCTCTATATTTAAGTCTCTGATGTTGTGTCCCCAACTGTTTTTATATTATTTTTGCTTCCCTTCCCTTATGTTCATCTGTTTTGTATCTTAAATTCCATGAGTGAAGTCATATGATATTTGTCTTCCTCTAATTTCACCTAGCATAATACCCTCTAGTTCCATCCACTTTGTTGCAAATAGCAGTATTTCATTCTTTTTGATTGTAGAGAAATACTCCATTGTGTGTGTGTGTGTGTGTGTATGTGTGCGCGCGCGCGTGTATACATACACACACACACACACACACACACACACCATCTTCTTTATCCATTCATCTGTAAGTGAATATCTGGGCTGTTTCCATACTTTGGCTATTGTCAACAGTGCTGCTATAAACATTGGGGTGCATGGGTAACACAGTAAGTTTTGACATTCAAGTGTTTGTGATGGAATTTTGCCAATTGACAGGCATTCCAATTTTATGTGTGAACTACAATGAAGTACAGAATTTCATTAAAATGTTTATTTCTTAAATTTGCTTATTTTCATTATCACTGACACAAATACATATTCATAATATAGATTTAGAACACTGGAATAGCGGGAAAAAGTGGACGATACTTTGGTCCCCATCATACCAGGCTGCTGAGAATGCCCTGCCCCACACCATCTCACACCACAACATATTTATTTGCATTAATGGCTGCTGATTTGGTTGTAACAAGCCTCTTACCACTAAGCCTCCAGTATCCAGTATGTGCCCCCCTTGTAGGAATTAATAGTTACATGATACTAACCTCAAATCAGTGAAGGGTCAAAACTCAAGAGTAACTCTCCAACACTCCAGAGTGGAAATACTTTGCAAAGTATGCCTGGATAAGAGGATTTAGAGCCCCTATAACCACCAAGTAAAATTCCCAGCACAATAATGTCCCATTTCCAAAACATCAACAAGTTATCTTTATCAGGAGGTTCAATGAAAACTAGAAAGAACGTCATCCCTTAAAAACATCACTATTTTTATGAGGACAAGTGTGTTTTCTTTAGTATAAATAGGAGATACATGAAATAGAAGAGGTTTTAGATATTTGCTATACCTCTTGTGGAAAACAGTAAAATCAAATTAAGTGTTAGGAACAAAAGCAGGGAAGATGGAAGGAAAGGGAGAGTGAAGAAGAACGGAGTAAAGAGAGAGGAAAGGAAAGAAAATGAATTACAACCTTTATTTTAGCTAAAATTTGACATCAAAAACGCTCTGCATTTCAGGACATATTCTGCACCTAGCCTAGATGAATGGACATATAAGTAAATTAAGGTCCATCCATTAAAGTCAAATTAAGATCCACTTTCAGTCATCTTAGAATTCAATTTACAGTCACTGTGGGGCACCTGGGTGGCTCAGTTGGTTAAACGTCAAACTTTGGCTCAGGTCATGAGCTCACAGTTTGTGAGTTCGAGCCCCATACTGGGCTCTGTGCTGACAGCTCAGAGCCTGGAGCCTGCTTTGGATTCTGTGTTTCCCTCTCTCTCTGCCCCTCCCCAGCTTGCACTCTGTTTCTCTAACATTTAAAAAAATTTTTTTTAATAAATGAAGTAATTGCTAGGTTACTACTGGCTGATTAAATATTTCATGAGCAGTGAGGTACAAACAACAACATGGGAAATCTCAAGCTATGAGCAAGCATTTCTCCCTGTGATAGATACAACACTACAAACCCAACTTCCTTAACAATTTAGATGCTGCCAACTAAGTGCCTTAAAATGCAATGAGAACCAAGCATTGGGCTAGTAATCAAAGAGATACCTAAGACACCATCATTACCTCCACAGAACAAAGCCTAGGAATGGGACACACCAAAGAGAAGGGCTTGACCCAACCCCATGGATTTGAAGTAAGGCCATCAATGATCAAAGAGATCACATGACCCACCTGGTAAGTCAGTAGCAGTGCTAAGATTTCAACCCAAATTCCGCTTCTGTTCCAGCCTCTGTTATACTCAGACTTTAAAAACCTTCTTCTTGCACAGAACCTACCACCACACTTAAATGAATGTCACAGGGGCACCTGGGTGGCTCAGTCAGTTGGTCATCCCACTCTGGATTTCAGCTCAGGTCATGATCTCATGGTTAGAAAGTTCTAGTCCCGCATGCTGCTAGCATGGAGCATACTTGGGAGTCTCTCTTTCTCTTGCTCTCTCTCTGCCCTTCCCCCATTTGCTCACACACTCGCTCTAATAAATGAAGCTTAAAAAAAAATAGCACAAAATTGACATTTTGTTACTTTTAATTTCTGCTTATCAACAAAGATGCCCTAACAGCCCATGAAGATAAATTTTCCTACTATCAATGTGAAAGGAAAAAATGCTCATTCTTCATGTATTTTTTTTTTTATTTTTGAGAAAGAGAGAGAGGGCTCAAGTGAGTGAGAGGCAGAGAGACCGGGGGAGAGTGGGGAATCTCACAAGGTGCACAGAGAGAGGTAGACAGGGAGAGAGAGACAAGAGAGGCTCAAGCTCACGAACCATGAGATCATAACCTGAGCCAAAGTTAGATGCCTAATGACTGAGCCATGCAGGAGCCCTTATTCTTCATTTTAATACAAAAAAGACACACCTTGATTTCCCAGCCATAATCCATCAGGAACTAGAGAGAATGATAGAGGGATTCAGGTGCACATGACAGACACAGGTCATTCTCTTTTTCAAAATGGCATATTCTGAAGTATCCAAATTATGCTTGGCATTCTTCAAGATGTGATTTTTCTTCAACTGTTCATGGTAAAGTTGGGCTTTCCGTACTATAAATTCCTGTTTTTGTAAGACGAGCCAAGTAAAAAGTTAATTTGAGACTTTCTGTAGATAAGAAAGCCTTGATTATTCATTTTTATTGCAAAACAATTTATATGTGCAATAGATTAAAATCTTATGTAAAAAGAGGCAAGTAAAATTTTATGAAGCTAAAAAAAAAAAGACATGAGACATTTATCTCATAATAAACTATTTCAGTCCAAATTAGTACCTAGGTAACCCTCAAGTAATAATTAGATCCAATGGCTAAGATTTGAAAGATTCTTAACACTGATTTTCAATGAGGAGGCTCTCAATAGTTCTGGTGATCAAAAGAAACAAAGCAAGTTTTATTAAACAACTTAGGGTGACAAAAAAAAAAAAACCAGTTGCTTCTACTGTATTCCCCCTTAATAATCCATCAGTTAAAAACCTATTAAAATGTTGAAAACAGGCTGTGTGTGTTGTCACTTGCCTCTAAGAATGAGGCGTGGACAGCAGGAAACTTTCTAAGTTTCTAAGGACTGTGGTAACTCGTACAAAAGGTACTTCCGGAAATCCATCTGTGAGAACTTCTGACCAGTTACAAATCTGGCAAGTACAGGAAAGCCCTACACAAAAATGTCAGCGGGGTTGATTCTTATGTAAGTGGCTTTTTCTGAACGGGAGGGAGATAGATTATACTTTCTACTGAATGATAAAACCAGGCCTTAATTGCCCTACCATTTCATCCCATGTGCCACCACCCACCTTTCAGTGAAATCACTGCCTAAAGAGATCAGTTCATGGGAAAAACCAAGAACCTCCCATTTGGAAAGGATAGGCATTCTCTGGATGGATGGAGAGACCTTCACAGTCTAGGAGCTCAAGACTAAAAAGCAGGCCTCCTGATTCCTAGTTTGGTGTGGTTTTCCACACAAAGGTAAGCATAGTTTTTTTACTCCCTTTTCTGCTTCTTTTACTCAAAGAATTAGCCTGGCAGGCTCTGAAGAGTTAGGCCAGGCAAACCAAAGCCCCAAATAACCTGAGGGGAGTGAGGAGTAAAAAGAAAAATGGAAAAAGAAAAAGAAGAAAGAAAAAGAAAAACACTAAGATTTTTATTTCCATTTATTTTTAAGCCAGAACATCAGAGAAGAGATAAATAGGTCTGCTTAGGACTGGTATGAAATGAATGATATAGAGGATTTTTCTCTATTTAAAATTCATCTCCTCTTTGAGGGAAATGATTTTCCAGTGGAGGAGGACATCAAGAACATCTCTAAGTGGAAACTCCTTCGTGAAGAAACCATTAAATTGCTTTAAGTTCCAGGCTGCTAGACACATGGAGATAAGAAGAATCCTATGTGAGAAGACATTCAGAGGGCTGACAGACACATGAAAAGATGTTCATCACCACTCACCATCAGGAAAATACAAATCCAAACCACAACGAGATACCACCTCACACCTGGCCCAAGGGTGAAAATTACCAGTGCAAGAAACAACAAGTGTTGTCGAGGATATGGAGAAAAGGGGACCCTCTTGCACGCAGGTGGGAATGCAAACTGGTGCAGCCACTCTAGAGAGGGGAGGTTCCTCAAAAAATTAAAAAGAAGAACTACCCTAAAATCCATCAATTGCACTATTAGGTATTTACCCAAAAAGGTACAAAAATACAGATTAGAAGGAGCTTATATTATATACCCAACTATTATTTCACTGTATGTGAAAATAAGTGAATAAATAAATAAATAAAATTTAAATTAAGGGGTGCCTAAGTGACTCAATTGGTGAAGCATCCAACTTTGGCTCAGGTCATGATCTCGTGGTTTGTGGATTTAAGCCCCACATCAGCCTCTATGCTGACAGCTCAGAATCTGGAGCCTGCTTCAGATTCTGTCTCCCTCTCTCTCTGACCCTCCCCTTCTCACACTCAGTTTTTCTCTCTCAAGAATAAACATTAAAAAAATAATGATGATTTAAAAAAAAAATCTAGGGGCGCCTGGGTGGCGCAGTCGGTTAAGTGTCCGACTTCAGCCAGGTCACGATCTCGCGGTCCGTGAGTTCGAGCCCCGCGTCGGGCCCTGGGCTGATGGCTCAGAGCCTGGAGCCTGTTTCCAATTCTGTGTCTCCCTCTCTCTCTGCCCCTCCCCCGTTCATGCTCTGTCTCTCTCTGTCCCAAAAATAAATAAATGTTGAAACAAAAAAAAAAATTTTTTTTAAAAATTAAAAAAAAATCTAAGAATCCTATGTGATTTCCCAGCCATAATCAGCAACTATGGAAAATGATGGGTTTCACCTGTAAGACAGGGACCTGTCATTCCAATTTTCTTTTTTTTTTTTTAAATGTTTATTTACCTTTGAGAGAGACAGAGACAGAGTGTGAGCGGGAGAGGGGCAGAGAGGGAGACACAGAATCCAAAGCAGGCACCAGGCTCTGAGCTGTTAGCACAGAGCCCAACGCAGGGCTCGAACTCAGGAGCGGTGAGATCATGACCTGAGCCGAAGTTGGACACTTAACCGACTGAGCCACCCAGATGCCCCAGTCATTCCAATTTTCAAACAGGCAGATTCTACAAGCTGTAGATCCAAGAGGTCTCTTTTTATCCTAAACAAGTTGCCACAGCAGATTATTAGAAGACTAATGTCTGAATACCTCAAAGAAGAAACAGTGGCCACTTGGAACCAGTGTGGATTTCCTAAGATGAAGTCACTTGAGAATAACCTCACTCCATTGTGTAGTTTCTAATGAAAGATGGAAGGTTAAAACTTTGATCCTAGTACAACAGTAACTAGTTGAACTCTACCAGAAATTGGTAGACGTCAATCTGAAATTTGTATACAAACACCAAATTACCCTGCCTTCAGGACTAGGATTTTAGCCTAGATAATAGTGTTATTATTTCATTAAAGCATTAAAGAAACACTCATTAAACCATGCAAAACTTAGAACTAAAAGTAGTAAGTTTAACCATCTAAAACACCTTGAAAGGTTAAAGAGCCAAATACAGGAAATTAATTTTGAGAAATTCAGTTCTGTTCATAGGACTAAGAAACCAATTGCCCAAGTCTGCTCAGAACAACAGGTGTTTAAAAAAACAAACAGGGGCGCCTGGGTGGCGCAGTCGGTTGAGTGTCCGACTTCAGCCAGGTCACGATCTCGCGGTCCGGGAGTTCGAGCCCCGCATCAGGCTCTGGGCTGATGGCTCAGAGCCTGGAGCCTGTTTCCGATTCTGTGTCTCCCTCTCTCTCTGCCCCTACCCGTTCATGCTCTGTCTCTCTCTGTCCCAAAAAATAAAATAAACGTTGAAAAAAAAATTAAAAAAAAATAAAATAAAATAAAAAAACAAACAAACTTGGCAATTATGAGATAATGGACCATCAAGAGTCAGTAATGCTGGGGCGCCTGGGTGGCGCAGTCGGTTAAGCATCCGACTTCAGCCAGGTCAGGCCAGGTCAGGCCAGGTCAGGATCTCACGGTCCGGGAGTTCGAGCCCCGAGTCGGGCTCTGGGCTGATGGCTCAGAGCCTGGAGCCTGTTTCTGATTCTGTGTCTCCCTCTCTCTCTGCCCCTCCCCCGTTCATGCTCTGTCTCTCTCTGTCCCAAAAATAAATAAACGTTGAAAAAAAAAATTAAAAAAAAAAAAAAAGAGTCAGTAATGCTACTTAGAAGTACCATAGTTGAAATGCCTTCATTCGAGCAATCATTTTTTTTTTTTAGTTTTAGGTTTTTTTTTTAACATGTATTTATTATTGACAGAGAGAGACAGACCACGAGCATGGGAGGGTCAGAGAGAGGAGGAGACACAGAATCCAAAGCAGGCTCCAGGCTCTGAGCTGTCAGCACAGAGCCCGACCGCAGCGCTCAAACTCAAACTGTGAGATCATGACCCGAGCAGAAATCAGACACTTAACCAAATGAACCACGCAGGTGCCCCAAGCAATCATTCTATCCTAGGTTCTGTGCTAAGCACTTTCCATAGACTATCTTATGGAGTTCTCCTCACAAAACTATGAGAGTAATAGCTAAAATCAGAATTTAAAGTTTAAGTGACTTCCCCAAGACAAGGTGGGAAGGAGTGGAGCCAGAAGTGTCCTCGGCTCTGACCTGAAGCTAGTAATCCTAACCATGAGGCTTTACCACCTTCCTAGAAGGGGACAGGGGTGGGACAGTTAGCCCAGAGTGTGAATGGTTCTACCATGCTCTGTGCTGTCAAACAGCATCTGAAAGTACTGCACTTTAAGAACCATAGCAAACTGGGGTATATTCAGTATCCCGGGGTGGGGAGAGGATTCAAAATCCTGTTACTTAAGCAAAGCTGAACAGGTTTTTCTTTTCTAATTTAGAAGACTTGAAAGCAGGCTACTAATTCATGTTTTTAAATCTAAGGGGATGTCATGAAAGTCAACTGTTCAGAATGGTCCCTCATCAACAAACTATGATAAAAACAATTCTCTCCTTCATTAAGTATAGCAGCCTAATCTTTCCAAAGATACACTGGGGACAGGGAGGTGATGTCAACAAGACGGAGAACAAGGCGGTGCCAACATTTATCCCCCAAGAACAACTACAAACCAACAAAAATAGCTCTGGGCAAGTTTTGCATTCTCCCGAAAAGCAAGAGAAATCCTATGGAGCTAAAAAAAAAAAAAAATGGAGGATGGCCATATAGAGCATAGGAAGCATCTGACCTGTGTCATTCATTCCATCCTACCAGTCCGGAGTAGCTTAGTGCCAATAACAATCCCCTAGAGGGATTTCACCCCACATGGAAACGCATAGGAGAACCCCTGAAAGTCCTATCAATTCACCAAGGGGGACTACATGAGAAGAGAAAAAAGCAACTAGAAAATAATCAGAAAGCAATTAAGTAAATGTCAAGAAGAAGTTTTTCTCTAGCAATAAGGACTCTGTAGTACTCTAAATGTAAATGGTTTAAATTTTAAACAGTGCAGCTGAACGAATAAACAAAAAAAAAACTAAGACCCAAGTATGGCTGCCTAGAAGATTCAACCTTGAAGAATACTCACAGGCTAACAGTCCAAGGACAGAAAGACATTCCACACAAATGGAAACTGAAGGAAAGCAGGGATCCCTATACTTAGGACACAAAGATTAGATCAAAATTTATAATGAGAGGCAAGTAAGGTCATTATACAATAATATAAGCCAATTGATCGCCAAGATTTAACAATTTTATGTGTACCTACTATCAGAAAGCCTAAACATTAATTTTACAGGTATGAAGACAGAAATAGACAGCAAAGCAATAGTACTAGGAAACTTCAATAACCCATTTCCAACAATGCATAGATCATCCAGACAGAAAAAATCACTAAGGAAAGAGTGGATCTTAAGTACACTGTAGCCCAAAAGGACCTAACATATACAAACATTCCATTCAACAGCAGCAAAATACACATTATTCAAGCACACACAGTCTACTCAAGTACAGATCGTTTTTTAAAAAAACAAAATGTGTCCTAACAAATTGAAGATAACTGAAATATCAAGTATCTTTTCCAAACGTTATGATATAAAAGTAGGTATCAGTGACAAGAAGAAAGTTGGGGAGTGGAAGAGGGAATCGCAGTGTGTGGAAATTAAAAAAAAAAGCATCTATAGGGATCAACACATTAAATAAAAAGGTCAATAAATGTGATACAATGCTTTCATAAAAATCTGACCTCAAAAGATCCAAAGAAAGCATTTGACAAAATTCAACCTAAGTTTCCATCAACCGATGAATGGGTGAAGAAAGTAGGGTATATTTACCAATGGAATACTATTCAGCCATGAGAAAAGCAGAGTCTTGCCTTTTGCAACAACAACAATGAATCTGGAATGCATTATGCCAAGTGAAATAAGCAAGGCATGGACAAATAGTGTATACTATCAATAACATGTGGAATCTTTTTTTTAATAAAAAGCCAGTTTAATTCTAACAGAATTGAATGACGGTTGCCAGGGGCTGGGAGAAATGAGGAAATGGGAACACACAACTCAAAATTTGTACCTTTTGACCTTCAAGACTAAGTTCTGAGGATCTAATATCCAGCATGCTAACTATAGTTAATATGGTATTGGAGTTAATCCAGTATTGTCTACTTGAGACTTCCTGAGAGAAGATCTTAAGCATTCTCACCACATACACTAAGAACTTCACTGTATGAGATAAATATTATCCTTCCCCAACATATGTAATAAGTCATCATGTTGTACACTCTCAATACATATGCTTATATTTAAAAATCAACTTGAGGGGGAGAAAAGTTAGATTGGGGGGGGGTGGTCTTTGTGATTATTAGCTCCCCATCACTCCAAGTATTCAAGGACAGTATTCAAGCGGTCAAATATTCAGTAGTAAGCTACACAGGGGGATGGTGCACCTGCTAGAAACTAAAGAATAACTTTCAGGTTTCTCTCAATCCTAAGACTCTGACTTTAGCCAAGAAATTTATTTTCCCAGACTGAACATACAATTTTTTAAGTTAATTTATTATAGGAGAAAGAAGGAGAGGGAGAGAGAGCAGGGGCTGAGGTAGAATCCCCAGCAGGTTCCTCACTGACAGCACAGAGGCCAACATGGGGCTCCAACCCACCAACACAAAATCATGAACTGAGCCAAATCCAAGAGTCAGATGCTTAACCAACTCAGTCACTCAGGCACCCCTGAACAATTTCTTAAGAGGCCTGTGCAACTGCCCATTTACATCTGAGAAAGACTAGTCATCTAATGTCCTGAGCAACCTTTACCTCTCCTCCTCTGCATCCCAGTATTTTCTAATGCAACCCATACCTGATACACAGGAAAACATTGCCATTAGCCCTTGCAGGAATGCTGTAAACTAAAAGGACTTCTAGACATGAGAGCAAAATTACCAACCTGAACACGCTACAAGGCAACTTAAATCAGGGCTCCTGCTTTCACTGAGCTTACAGTTAGTTCGGAAAGTCAAGACTAACACACAGGAGCCCAAAAGGAAAGCAGGGGCAGGTGATCAGTGATAAATATGAGGGACCAGCCATGTATTAATGACTTCGGAAGGGAAAGAGTTCAGTTGTATTAATCTGGTCAAAAGATTAGTAAAAAAGAAGCTTCAGAAGAAGTAAGCTTGAGCTTGCTTTGAAGACTGCAACAGATTTTAAGAAGAACAGAAAAGAGACCAAACATGAGGTGAGAGCGGTTAGCAGGCATACAGCCTATTCCATAGGCAGTTATTAGTTGTAGTTAATGTAAGTAGAGGGTCCACAAGAGGCAGCAGGGGACAATTGACATGCCCATAGGGAAAAGGAAGTCCATGAGAAAAATGCCTTACTGAAAATTTTCAAAAGTAGAATGCCAGAAACCCCTCAAGGTTAGGAAATAGATAGCAAACCCAGGTCTATCACCTTTATAAAAAAAGGCCAGGACTGCCTCAGTTGAGCACCTGACTTCGGCTCAGGTCATGATCTCACAACTTGTGAGTTTAAGCGCCTCATCAGTCTCTGTGCTGACATGGCAGAGCCTGGAGCCCGCTTCGGGTTCTCTCCCTCTCCCCCTCCCCCACTCACACTCTGTCTCTCAAAAATAAACATTAAAAAAAATGTTTTTTTAAAGGCTAGGCCCACCAGAGATTCTAAATTCAGGTGATAACAACAAACCACCAAGCTTGGAATCCTGGGTTGGGGCTCAAAGTAAGGAGCCACAATTTCCATCGCTGAGCATCTCCTACCGTTTGAAACTAACATCTGGTCATACAGCAAACCAGGAGGCTGAAGAAAAGGAGGGAAACTGACAAAGAGCCAGGAGACAACACAAACAAAGGGCGGGAGGGGACCACACAAGACAGAAATTTGCCCCAGTGGAACCTCTTGATCTTCACCAATACTTTTTTTTTTTATTCTTTATTTTTGAGACAGAGTCAGAGCATGAGTGGCTAAGGGGTAGAGAGAGTGGGAGACACAGAATCCAAAGCAGGCTCCAGGCTGGGAGCTGTCAGCACAGAGCCGGACACACGACTCTCACTCACGAACCATGAGATCATGACCTGAGCTGAAGTCAGACACTCAACCCACTAAGCCACCCAGGTGCCCCTTCACCACTACTTTTAAGTCCTTAATAAGACCTCCTGTGCTCCAAGTCCTGGAGCATACAGTATTCCTGCTAGGGCTTTCCTGTTTATCAGATGTGGAATCTTTATCATAAAATTCAGAAAACATCCACCAGCTTATCTCTCGGCTTCCAAGAGCCATATTACCGCTTTAAAATACAGGGAGCTCTTTGGAATAAAGGGAGCAGGGTGGCCTATGACCTGCATGCATGGGATCTAGACTTTGATGTGTAAAATCTCTCTGGACTAAGTCCAGGAAGATAATACAGTCATTTCAACCTATGACCGTCTGGGGAAGAAGAGGAGGGAAGTTAATGGTCTTAATAGTCCACATCCCATCAAAATGCTCACAGACTACTGCAGGTACTGTATCAACCCTGGGGACGGTACATTCCTGGCAGCGTTGCCCAAGATAATAAGGCTGAACTGACAAATGCCCACCTTCCGAATTTTATTAGTTTACACTGTGACAACTGGCAGGTCCTTAGAGACCATCCAGTCTACTCTGTTTTACCAGAGGAGGAAATGGAGACCCCGAGAGGGGTCATACTTGGCCACACTCATACAGCTGGGAGATCACAGGCCATCTCCATCCCGGACTCCTGAGTTAGGCACCTTCACACTGACCTCTCACTGCTTTCTGAAACCTGGAAAACCTGCTAAAGCTAAAACTCTGCAATTGCCTATTTACCATTTGTTACAAATATCATCACCAATGCTTTCTAGAACTTCCTCTCTGCCAGGCACTTCTAGAAAGGCTGTGAATTAACTCACTGACTCTCACAACAACCCGAAGGGGCAGGTTACAATGATTATCCCCATGTTACCCATGGAAAACCTCAGGCAGAGAAGCATCATACAACCAGGACAGAGCCAAGGCAGGCTAACTAGACAGTCTGGCTCCAGAGTCCCCAGTGCTATTCGCTTCGTTATAAAGAAGTTATAAAGTGATGTAAGAAAAGGAGCAAGCCTTTAAGCACAAGGGCATGGTAACTCGTGTTTGCCAATGAAATTAGGAGCTCAACCATAAAGTCATTAGCAGGCAATTTACCTCTCGATTAACATATGAAGGGAAGGTCTGTGAATTTTAATATACAGACTTAGTTAAACCTTGAGGTATCTTTCAAGAAGGTAAAATGGTCATGTGCACACCTCTCAAACAAAGCCTGCCTCTTGAAACACGGCAGAATTTTACCTGCGGACTGGTTTAGAGGGTCTCTTCTAGACACACTATCAAGGAAAGTAAACTTGAAACTCCACATTTTTCTGCGCTAGGCTGGTGAAGTTTATTATTTGCAAGTCTCTTAAAGCTTTTATTTTCCAGGAGGAGGCGGCAAGATGGCGGCTTAGGAGGACGCTGGGCTCACCGCACGTCCTGCTGATCACTTAGATTCCATCTACATCTGCCTAAATAACCCAGAAAACCGCCAGAGGATTAGCAGAACGGAGTCGCCGGAGCCAAACGCAGACGAGAGGCCCACGGAAGAGGGTAGGAAGGGCGGCGAGGCGGTGCGCGCTCCACGGACTGGCGGGAGGGAGCCGGGGCGGAGGGGCGGCTCGCCGGCCAAGCACAGCCACCGAGTCTGGCTTGCAAAAGCGGAGGGGCCTGACGGACTGTGTTCCCACAACAAGCGCGACTTAGCGTCTGGGAGGTCATAAGTTAACAGCTCTGCTCGGAAAGCGGGAAGGCTGGAGGACAAAGGGAGGGAGAGCTGCTGAGCCCCCTGACAACAGAGCTCAGTTTGGTGGGGAACAAAGGCGCTCGCCAGCGCCATCTCCCCCGCCCATCCCCCAGCCGAAATCCCAAAGAGAACCTGTTCCTGCCGGGGAACTTGCTCGCTCCGCGCAAACACCCAACTCTGCGCTTCGGCGGAGCCAAACCTCCGGCAGCGGATCTGACTCCCTCCCGCTGCCACAGGGCCCCTCCTGAAGTGGATCACCTAAGGAGAAGCGAGCTAAGCCTGCCCCTCCTGCCCCCGAGCACCTTGCCTACCCACCCCAGCTAATACGCCAGATCCCCAGCATCACAAGCCTGGCACGGTGCAAGTAGCCCAGACGAGCCACACCACCCCACAGTGAATCCCGCCCCTAGGAGAGGGGAAGAGAAGGCACACACCAGTCTGACCGTGGCCCCAGCGGTGGGCTGGGGACAGACATCAGGTCTGACTGCGGCCCCGCCCACCAACTCCAGTTATACACTACACCACAGGGGAAGTGCCCTGCAGGTCCGCACCACTCCAGGGACTACCCAAAATGACCAAGCGGAAGAACTCCCCTCAGAAGAATCTCCAGGAAATAACAACAGCTAATGAGCTGATCAAAAAGGATTTAAATAATATAACAGAAAGTGAATTTAGAATAATAGTCATAAAATTAATCGCTGGGCTTGAAAACAGTATACAGGACAGCAGAGAATCTCTTGCTACAGAGATCAAGGGACTAAGGAACAGTCACGAGGAGCTGAAAAACGCTTTAAACGAAATGCATAACAAAATGGAAACCACCACAGCTCGGCTTGAAGAGGCAGAGGAGAGAATAGGTGAACTAGAAGATAAAGTTATGGAAAAAGAGGAAGCTGAGAAAAAGAGAGATAAAAAAATCCAGGAGTATGAGGGGAAAATTAGAGAATTAAGTGATACACTAAAAAGAAATAATATACGCATAATTGGTATCCCAGAGGAGGAAGAGAGAGGGAAAGGTGCTGAAGGGGTACTTGAAGAAATAATAGCTGAGAACTTCCCTGAACTGGGGAAGGAAAAAGGCATTGAAATCCAAGAGGCACAGAGAACTCCCTTCAGACGTAACTTGAATCGATCTTCTGCACGACATATCATAGTGAAACTGGCAAAATACAAGGATAAAGAGAAAATTCTGAAAGCAGCAAGGGGTAAACGTGCCCTCACATATAAAGGGAGACCTATAAGACTCGTGACTGATCTCTCTTTTGAAACTTGGCAGGCCAGAAAGAATTGGCACGAGATTTTCAGGGTGCTAGACAGAAAAAATATGCAGCCGAGAATCCTTTATCCAGCAAGTCTGTCATTTAGAATAGAAGGAGAGATAAAGGTCTTCCCAAACAAACAAAAACTGAAGGAATTTGTCACCACTAAACCAGCCCTACAAGAGATCCTAAGGGGGACCCTGTGAGACAAAGTCCCAGAGACATCACTACAAGCATAAAACATACAGACATCACAATGACTCTAAACCCGTATCTTTCTATAATCACACTGAATGTAAATGGATTAAATGCGCCAACCAAAAGACATAGGGTATCAGAATGGATAAAAAAACAAGACCCATCTATTTGCTGTCTACAAGAGACTCATTTTAGACCTGAGGACACCTTTAGATTGAGAGTGAGGGGATGGAGAACTATTTATCATGCGACTGGAAGCCAAAAGAAAGCTGGAGTAGCCATACTTATATCAGACAAACTAGACTTTAAATTAAAGGCTGTAACAAGAGATGAAGAAGGACATTATATAATAGTTACAGGGTCTATCCATCAGGAAGAGCTAACAATTATAAATGTCTATGCACCGAATACCGGAGCCCCCAAATATATAAAACAATTACTCATAAACATAAGCAACCTTATTGATAAGAATGTGGTAATTGCAGGGGACTTTAATACACCACTTACAGAAATGGATAGATCATCTAGACACACGGTCAATAAAGAAACAAGGGCCCTGAATGAGACATTGGATCAGATGGACTTGACAGATATATTTAGAACTCTGCATCCCAAAGCAACAGAATATACTTTCTTCTCGAGTGCACATGGAACATTCTCCAAGATAGATCATATACTGGGTCACAAAACAGCCCTTCATAAGTTTACAAGAATTGAAATTATACCATGCTTACTTTCAGACCACAATGCTATGAAGCTTGAAATCAACCACAGAAAAAAGTCTGGAAAACCTCCAAAAGCATGGAGGTTAAAGAACACCCTACTAACGAATGAGTGGGTCAACCAGGCAATTAGAGAAGAAATTAAAAAATATATGGAAACAAATGAAAATGAAAATACAACAATCCAAACGCTTTGGGACGCAGCAAAGGCAGTCCTGAGAGGAAAATACATTGCAATCCAGGCCTATCTCAAGAAACAAGAAAAATCCCAAATACAAAATCTAACAGCACACCTAAAGGAACTAGAAGCAGAACAGCAAAGGCAGCCTAAGCCCAGCAGAAGAAGAGAAATAATAAAGATCAGGGCAGAAATAAACAATATAGAAACTAAAAAAACTGTAGAGCAGATCAACGAAACCAAGAGTTGGTTTTTTGAAAAAATAAACAAAATTGACAAACCTCTAGCCAGGCTTCTCAAAAAGAAAAGGGAGATGACCCAAATAGATAAAATCATGAATGAAAATGGAATTATTACAACCAATCCCTCAGAGATACAAACAATTATCAGGGAATACTATGAAAAATTATATGCCAACAAACTGGACAACCTGGAAGAAATGGACAAATTCCTGAACAACCACACTCTTCCAAAACTCAATCAGGAGGAAATAGAAAGCTTGAACAGACCCATAACCAGCGAAGAAATGGAATCGGTTATCAAAAATCTCCCAACAAATAAGAGTCCAGGACCAGATGGCTTCCCAGGGGAGTTCTACCAGACGTTTAAAGCAGAGATAATACCTATCCTTCTCAAGCTATTCCAAGAAATAGAAAGGGAAGGAAAACTTCCAGACTCATTCTATGAAGCCAGTATTACTTTGATTCCTAAACCAGACAGAGACCCAGTAAAAAAAGAGAACTACAGGCCAATATCCCTGATGAATATGGATGCAAAAATTCTCAATAAGGTACTAGCAAATCGAATTCAACGGCATATAAAAAGAATTATTCACCATGATCAAGTGGGATTCATTCCTGGGATGCAGGGCTGGTTCAACATTCGCAAATCAATCAACGTGATACATCACATTAACAAAAAAAAAGAGAAGAACCATATGATCCTGTCAATCGATGCAGAAAAGGCCTTCGACAAAATCCAGCACCCTTTCTTAATAAAAACCCTTGAGAAAGTCGGGATAGAAGGAACATACTTAAAGATCATAAAAGCCATTTATGAAAAGCCCACAGCTAACATCATCCTCAACGGGGAAAAACTGAGAGCTTTTTCCCTGAGATCAGGAACACGACAAGGATGCCCACTCTCACCGCTGCTGTTTAACATAGTGCTGGAAGTTCTAGCATCAGCAATCAGACAACAAAAGGAAATCAAAGGCATCAAAATTGGCAAAGATGAAGTCAAGCTTTCGCTTTTTGCAGATGACATGATATTATACATGGAAAATCCGATAGACTCCACCAAAAGTCTGCTAGAACTGATACAGGAATTCAGCAAAGTTGCAGGATACAAAATCAATGTACAGAAATCAGTTGCATTCTTATACACTAACAATGAAGCAACAGAAAGACAAATAAAGAAACTGATCCCATTCACAATTGCACCAAGAAGCATAAAATACCTAGGAATAAATCTAACCAAAGATGTAAAGGATCTGTATGCTGAAAATTATAGAAAGCTTATGAAGGAAATTGAAGAAGATTTAAAGAAATGGAAAGACATTCCCTGCTCATGGATTGGAAAAATAAATATTGTCAAAATGTCAATACTACCCAAAGCTATCTACACATTCAATGCAATCCCAATCAAAATTGCACCAGCATTCTTCTCGAAACTAGAACAAGCAATCCTAAAATTCATATGGAACCACAAAAGGCCCCGAATAGCCAAAGGAATTTTGAAGAAGAAGACCAAAGCAGGAGGCATCACAATCCCAGACTTTAGCCTCTACTACAAAGCTGTCATCATCAAGACAGCATGGTATTGGCACCAAAACAGACACATAGACCAATGGAATAGAATAGAAACCCCAGAACTAGACCCACAAACGTATGGCCAACTCATCTTTGACAAAGCAGGAAAGAACATCCAATGGAAAAAAGACAGCCTCTTTAACAAATGGTGCTGGGAGAACTGGACAGCAACATGCAGAAGGTTGAAACTAGACCACTTTCTCACACCATTCACAAAAATAAACTCAAAATGGATAAAGGACCTAAATGTGAGACAGGAAACCATCAAAACCTTAGAGGAGAAAGCAGGAAAAGACCTCTCTGACCTCAGCCGTAGCAATCTCTTACTGGACACATCCCCAAAGGCAAGGGAATTAAAAGCAAAAGTGAATTACTGGGACCTTATGAAGATAAAAAGCTTCTGCACAGCCAAGGAAACAACCAACAAAACTAAAAGGCAACCAACGGAATGGGAAAAGATATTCGCAAATGACATATCGGACAAAGGGCTAGTATCCAAAATCTATAAAGAGCTCACCAAACTCCACACCCGAAAAACAAATAACCCAGTGAAGAAATGGGCAGAAAACATGAATAGACACTTCTCTAAAGAAGACATCCGGATGGCCAACAGGCACATGAAAAGATGTTCAGCGTCGCTCCTTATCAGGGAAATACAAATCAAAACCACACTCAGGTATCACCTCACGCCAGTCAGAGTGGCCAAAATGAACAAATCCGGAGACTATAGATGCTGGAGAGGATGTGGAGAAACGGGAACCCTCTTGCACTGTTGGTGGGAATGCAAATTGGTGCAGCCGCTCTGGAAAGCAGTGTGGAGGTTCCTCAGAAAATTAAAAATAGACCTACCCTATGACCCAGCAATAGCACTGCTAGGAATTTATCCAAGGGATACAGGAGCGCTGATGCATAGGGCCACGTGTACCCCAATGTTCATAGCAGCACTCTCAACAATAGCCAAATTATGGAAAGAGCCTAAATGTCCATCAACTGATGAATGGATAAAGAAATTGTGGTTTATATACACAATGGAATATTACGTGGCAATGAGAAAAAATGAAATATGGCCTTTCGTAGCAACATGGATGGAACTGGAGAGTGTGATGCTAAGTGAAATAAGCCATACAGAGAAAGACAGATACCATATGGTTCCACTCTTATGTGGATCCTGAGAAACTTCACAGGAACCCATGGGGGAGGGGAAGGAAAAAAAAAAAAAAAGAGGTTAGAATGGGAGAGAGCCAAAGCATAAGAGACTTAAAAACTGAGAACAAACTGAGGGTTGATGGGGGGTGGGAGGGAGGAGAGGGTGGGTGATGGGTATTGAGGAGGGCACCTTTTGGGATGAGCACTGGGTGTTGTATGGAAACCAATTTGTCAATAAATTTCATAAAAAAAAAAAAAAAAAAAAAAAAAAAGGAAAGTAAACTTGACATTGCTTGTCTCCACCAATGCTGGCCTTCACTCATAGATACAAGGTTTTCCTCTCAAGAAACCTTACTTTTACATTAACTTCCTACACAAGTCAAACCTCAAGGGGCGCCTCGCTCAGTTGAGTGTCTGACTTCAGCTGGGGTCATGATCAAAGGTTTAGAGGAGTTTGGGTCCCACCTCAGGCTGGGACTTGCTGCTGTCAGCGTAGAGCCCACTTCAGATCCTCTGCCCCCCTCTCTTTACCCCAAACCCACTTGCTTGCAGGCGCACACACGTGCTTTCTCTCTCTCTCTCTCCTTCTCTAAAAATAAATAAAACATTAAAAAAAACTTTTAGGGGCGCCTGGGTGGCTCAGTCGGTTAAGCATCTGAATTCATCTCAGGTCACGATCTCATGGCCCGTGAGTTCGAGCCCTGCATTGGGCTCTGCACTGACAGCTCAGAGCCTGGAGCCTGCTTCAGATCCTGTGTCTCCCTCTCTCCCTGCCAGTACCCCGCTCGTGCTGTCTCAAAAATAAGCAAACATTTTTAAGTTTTTAAAAAACTAAAAAAAAAAAAAGAAAGAAGAAGTCAAACCTCAAATTCAGGAAAAAAAATTAAGGAGAAATCACCTCTGAAGGATAGAAGTACATATGATAAAACAGTTCAAAACAAATATCACCGGAACAAATGCCCAATATTCAATTACGTGACATTTTTGCTTTCCCTCATTTAAAAAATTATGTCAAATCTCATTATCTTGGTTATCCAGGAGAAGCAGTCCAGGAGCAGTAATGCTAGAAATAAGCAAATTACTATTGTGCCAAGATCAAATTAAGGACAAAATTACAGTTGATTAAGATGTACTATCACATAAAGGTACCTGACATTTTACCAAAAGTCTGAGTATCAAGTGTGCAAAAGTCCACTCAAAATACAACAGACCCTAAAAACTCTGAACTTAGACCAGTATTGCCTTAGATGTGAAATCCACAGAAATTTAGAACCCAAAATAACAATTACCCAACCTGACCCATCTCTTCCTAACAAATCTTTTTCATTATTTTTTAACATTTATTCATTTTTAAAAGACAGAGCACAAGTGGGGGCGGGGGGGAGGGCAGCGAGAGAAGGAGACACAGAATCCAAAGCAGGGTCTTTCAGCATAGAGCCCGACACAGGGTTTGAACCCAGGAACTGAGAGATCATGACCTGAGTTGAAGTCAGACACGCAACCCACTGAGCCACCCAGGCGTCCCTCTTTGTAACAAATCTTAAAGTCACATGAAAAAATTATCCCGTTGCTTCTCTGTTCAACTAAAACAATGAAAGTACAAATGCAATTACACAAAACCTTTATCAACTACATCTGTCCTATCTAATCAGTAAATTAACACATAATACAATTAGTCAGCCTAGGAGTTTTAGAGTAATTTGGGCTTTACCATCATTTACCAGAGTAATTTGGCAATACCATTGTAGCCAAACCCCAATCAGGGTTTTCCAATATTTATAGCATTCATTTTTCGGTACAGTCTGCTTAGTAATAAACTCTGGCCAGACTTCAAGTTAGAGCTTAAGTACCAATATAGTACTTGTTTTTATACACAATGCCAAACATAAACGTATTGTGTTCCAGCTTTAATACCTTTTGAGGATACTTTTCCTTTTCTCATATGGCATACACCCAAGGTCATGTATCAGAGCTCACCTCAAATTTCTACCTAATTCGTCTTAGCCACCACAGAACATTTTAAAAGTACGAGAAAATATTCTCAACTCTTACGCACTGCACCCATGTTTAAAAAAAAAAAAAAAAAAAGGTGTTAACCCCAAATGACGCCACTGATGAAATTTCATCGAGCCTTTATTACCATCTCCCTCTTTAAGTGCTTCTAAACTTCTTAAAGGGCAGGACAGGTGCTTCAAAGCAAAATCTAATGACACCTGTTACATAACCTGTTCTTGGTTGACCAGGTTATACGGTTGTGATAAGGAAGAAAACTGTCAAAAGCAGAACAAACACTAATTCTGTTCTCCATTCTCCTATTAGCCAGGACATTCAGAAGCTGTGTGCCTCAGTTTCCCAACCACTAAAGCAGAGGTCTGATGTGATCCCAATTCCTATTTAATCAAAGTTAATGAGCACAATAATCACACAAAGTTCCCTACAGACCATTACGCTGGAATGCTATGCTGTAGAAAGCAATTCCAAAATGTTTTTGCAGTATTCCTTTCTTGTCCTCCAAACAGTCCAAAGCAGTTAGGTCGGCCATAATCAGGAGGAGGCAAATAGAGATGTTTTATTAAGATATATGTAAAATCCAGAATTCATACAGAAACCGTCCCCTAAGTTCTCACTCTGGTTGTATGGTCATGTGCAAACAGCAACCCACAAAACCTAGTAAAGACAGGTCTCCTTTCTGTTCTGAAAACAGGATTTCGCTTTCCCTGACAGCTCCAGGGCTTAGGAACAGAGGATGAGAAAGCTTCGGAAAATCACAGACCCCCGGGACCATAAATGAGGAGGGGACTAGGGGGCGGGGTTTTGTGTCGTTTTGTTTTGTTTTTTATAAGGTTTGCGTTTTTTCTTTTCCTTCCCAACTGGCGCGGGTCTGGTGGTAAACCACCATAATTCCGGGTCTGCAGAGATTGGTCTAGACCCAGGCAGGGGTCATTTCAGGAAGCTGGGCAAACACAGATGTTGCTGCCTTTCCGTGACCCACCCAGCTGTAACCAATAGGGGGGGGTCACTGTGGGCTCCTAGGGAGGCAGATGGATTCTCGCCTGGAACTCTAATGGGCGTCTGGGAAACCAGAGATGGGTTTCCAAGGCGGCCCCAGCACCCAGCTTCTACCCAGCCTCGACAGGAAAGGATGCCTCCTCGGCCGAGCAAAAGCCCATCTTTGTGACCCCCTCAGGAAACTCTAAGCAGGAGAAGGTTAGGGTACCACCCACATCCCAGATGTTCAAGGGGCACACAAACCCGTAAGAATAAAATCCGACGGAACGCCGACCGCCCCTCGTAATCAAACGTCTGCAGCTGCCTTTGAAAATACGGCAAACGTCTCCATACGAAAGAGTGCTAGCGCTGGTACCGTGAGGTCTGCTCTCTGGGAGCCCAGCCCCACCAAGGACCCTCACGCTGGAGCAAAGACACCGATGGGGAACCAGCTTTCGAGCCGCCCCCCACCCCCATCTCCACCGCAGGAGTGCATCTCCGTGGCTCTCAAAGGACCCCGACCGGGCCTCCACCCCCCCATCCCGGGACCCCCCCCCCCCCCCAGCGGCAACGAGAGGGGCCACAGCCTTCTCGGTGCGCTCCCGGCCGCGCGGCGCAAACCACCCCAGGCTCCACAGCGGCCGCCGCCGCGCCGGACGGTGCGGCCCTTTGCACTTGTTGCCGGCCCCCAGGGGCAATGAGGCGGCAGGATCCCTCGCGCCACTAAACTCACAGCGGCAGCCACCTTTCCACCTCTGCTGCCCCTCGCGTCCCCCAGGACCCTGGAGAGAGTATTTCTGGGCTAGAGAACTCGGGCGAGGGGAGCAAACTTTTCTGCCCTGAGCTACAGGGAGACGCGGGGGATGGAGCCCCCAAGAACACTTACCTGGAGCCAGGGCCCCCACAGCCTCCGGAACCCCACCGAGGCGCTGCAGCCCGCGCCCTGCCCGAGGGCGTCTGGAACGCGCCCCGGCCCGCCGCCGCCGCCGCCGCCGCCGCCCGGAGCCGGGAAGGCTTTCCCCGAAGCTGCCAACGCCCGGCCGCCCCGGAGGCTGGAGCCAGCGCGGAGGGGGCGGAGCCGCGGGCGCGCTCCCGGAGCCGGCTGGCTGCGCCCGCAGCTCGGGCCGCCCCCGCTCCCTCCGCGCCTGCCGGCTGCCACTGGATCCCCGCCTGCCCACCTCCCGGCCCCGGCATCACATGGCCGGGCCCGCCCGCCGCCGCGCCCGCCACCGGCTCCAGGACGAAACCTGAAGCGGCCCGACCGCGCTGTCTCCGCCGCCACCCCCACCCTCCCTCCCGGCGCGCCTCGCCTTCCCTCCCCCATCCCGGAGCGCCCAGTCGGGCGGAGGCTGGCGCGGCCCCTGCGGGGCCGGGGGAGGGCGAGGTCGCGTCCCGGGTGCGGCGCCCGCGCTCCCCGGGCCCCCACAGACCTCGCTTCGGCGCCGCCTGAGGAGGGAGCCGGCCATGCCCAGGGGAAGCGCAGGCTCTTCACTTAAAAGCCACCACACCGGTGACAGGCCGTGGCCCAAGTGTGACTTGAAAACCAGACGCCCTCTTTCTTCTTGAGGCTCACGTCCCTGTGTCCCAGGGCTGTGCGAGCCTCCGTTCCCTCCGCGTTCGTGCGGGCTAGTGGCTGCCTTGCAAGTCATTGAAACTCACAAATTTCTCATGAGAACCGTAACCTGTTTTCACCACGAAAAACTGCGCGGGAGGGGCTCCCTTACCATCCAAGGCGCTTTTCCGGTTAGCTCCTCATAACCCCGAGCACAGAAGCTTCTCCGTCAGCCAGGCTTCCAAAACACAGACTTGAGACCAACTTTAAAGGCAAAGTTACCAAATGGACTTTTCTTGTGAGGACCTCGAATCTCTTTGTTTTTCCTGCGAAGACCTACCGCCCACAGAGCCGGACAGGGTGTGTAGTTGGAGGAAGCTGGCCACCAAGACAGTCAGCCAGGAGGAGCTCCCCTCCCCCGACCTGTTCCCAGCTGTCTGCAACACCTGTCCTGCGTCTGGGCCATTTGTGCCTCTTTGCAGTCTCACCTTGTCTCACCCGATCTGCTGACCGAGTTCCTGAAGAAGATAGCAGAACAACAGGATCCCGCCTCTGAAGTCCTTAGTCCTGTTCCAAGGCAAAGGTCTGGCGTCCTGCCTTCATAAAGGGGCCCCCGATTGCCTGCGCTCCTAACCCCCTCCCCTAGGTGCAGTTCCAGCTGATGTTATTTCCCACTGGGATGAACCCAAGGCCTGGCCTCAGGCACTGCCTTTTAAAGACGGTCCTCCCCATGCCAAGACCTCAATGTACTCGAGATAAAAACAATAATATTTTCCAAAAAAATTTTCTTTTCCAACTGTAAAATGTCTGCTGGAGACGAATTGAATCACCTTACCAGACAAAAACGGTTCCCAAACTCTGGTAAGCAAAAACATCCATGTGTTAGTGACCTTGTCGTTAATAGTCTTTTTGCATCCATAGTATTGAATCACTCTATTTTTTCCTTGTCCTTCCTCCCTTTTCTTAGTTACGTTAGATATGTAGAAAGAAGTAAGACCATGTAGCAGGAGGAACAAATATTAGAGGAAATTATCCAAAACCCCTTCCCCACTAAAAAGAAGCAGAACTAGTCTTTGGGGAACCTTTACCAGCTGAGGACATCTAATCATGCTGTCTGTAGTTTTCTTGCCTTCTCTCAAGCCCTGAGCCTGATCAATATTTAAGTAAGCACTTGGCTTTCAACTTCTCTAGGTTCAAATATTAAGCAAAGTGTACTTTAGCAACCTTAAAAGAAGCCCGTGAATGTATGAGGCAAGGAAGCTATCAGTAGTGTAAGTAACCCTTTGCGTCTGGTTGATTTTGCTACACCAGGTACAGGTTACTCCCGACACTGAGAAAGTACTAAGCTTGGCTGGGGCAGCATTTGTTGAGAATCCAAAGACTACCTATGTATTGTCAGTCCCCAGACAAGGGACATTCAGCCAACAAGAAACCAGGTTGGCAATTCAGTTCAATTTCTAACGTCCTGCTGAGGATTATGCCACTATCCCAACTCAGTTCTGTCTTTCTTATTCAGTCTCCATTCATCCTTACAGACCTCCTCCCTGAGTCTTTTCTTCTTCATTGTCCTGGTTCCTGCCAGCCTCTGAACTTTGCCAAAGTGTAACGACCTTATCACACAACTTAGTCCTTTACTATATTCACTGTCCTATGTGGGACTGTTACAGGTTCTTATCCACTCTTGACATCTCAAGGGCAAAGACTGTTTCTTATCCCAAGAATCTCTACAGTCCTAACACAGGGCACCTGTGGAGTATTTAATATTTGTATACAGACTCTAGCTCTGGGGGTATTTAATACTTGGTTTTCTTAAAAAAATTTTTTTTTAACATTTATTTATTTTTGAGACAAAGCATGAACAGGGGAGGGTCAGAGTGAGAGGGAGACACAGAATCTGAAACAGGCTCCAGGCTCTGAGCTGTCAGCACAGAGCCCGACGCGGGGCTCGAACTCACGGACCGCGAGATCATGACCTGAGCCGAAGTCGGCCGCTCAACCAACTGAGCCACCCAGGCGCCCCTACTTGGTTTTCTTTAAGTGCACTATCCCCTCAGTTATATAGGATGGAAAACTGCTATCACAGTTTTCAAACTTTGTTTTAGTGGTTTCTAACTGCTCCAGTTTGATTATCTACTTAATTCTTTCCTGCCCTTCATTCTATTTTCCAATAATTCTCAAAGATTGAAAAATTGTAAATCTAATCTTGAGCCATATATGTTAGGAACTTAACCTTTTTTTTTTTTTTTTTTTAAATAACAGCAAGATACTAGAAGACCATAGAGGTAAGGGTGAGGGAGGGGGTACAAATTGTAGCGTGAGAAAGGATGGCCTTGGAAGATCCAAACCTTCTAGCCTCCATTTCCTCATCTGTAAATGGGCATAAAAATTCTTCAACATGGTGAAAATTAAATGAAGGTTATTATGGGATACATTATAAGGATGCAGGAAATGGTGGCAACTGATAATCAGAATATGGGTAAATGAGAATACTTCAGAGCATTGAAATAATTAATAGAGCATGTCAGACTCTGAGGTAAGAGACTAGTTCTGGAATGTACACTTGGTTGCTCATGTTGAGAAGGTCAGGAACACAGAAAAAAAAAAAAAGCCACTGGATCACAACCACGGGACAAATCTTGTGGAAAAGGGCTCAGTTTTCAGTATGGCTACACATGAACATTACCTGGGAAGCACTAACAAACTTTGGTTCCCACAATCCCACCTCAGACCAATTATTTCAGAATCCCTACGGTTGGAAGTGGCACATTGGTATTTTCTAAGACTCCCAGGTGATGCCAAAGATTGGGAACTCCTGGTCTAACAACTGAATTTATAGCCACTAGAGAAAGATGAGAGCCAGCCCTCAATTATATGAGGAATCAGCTCTTCCATTTCTGCTGATGATGTACAATCTGTTTTATTTATTTTTTTATTTTTTTAATGTCTGTTTTACTTTTGAGAGACAGAATGCAAGCGAGGAAAGGGCAGAGAGAGAGAGAGACACAGAATCCGAAGCAGGTTCCAGGCTCTGAGCTGTCAGCACAGAGCCCCATGTGGGGCTTGAACCCACAAACTTGAGATGATGGCCTAAGCCAGAGTCAGACACTTAACCGACTGAGCCACGCAGGCGCCCCAGATGTACAATCCTTTTTAAATTGCCAGCCAGTGGTGCTTCAGTGCAAGGTACGTGTGAATCACCTGTGAATTTTGTCAAAATGCAAATTTTGACTCCACATCAGTTGGAGGCTGATGATCTGCATTTGTGACAAGCCCCACATGACCACAATGGCGCGGGTCTGAGTAGCAAAGTAACAGATCCAGAATGGTCATTAGGGACAAAAGTAGAGAAGTAGTCACCTTGTTACAAGAGGAGTCTTGATGTTTCTGAACATTTTTGTTTGTTTGTGTTTTTTATTGTTGTTGCTTTCAGTAGGCTTCAGACCCAGCGCAGGGCTTGAACTCACGACCCTGAAATCGAGACCAGAGCTGAGATCAAGAGTTGGGCCCTTAACTGACTGAGTCACCCAGGTGCCCCAACATCTCTGAATATTTTTAATCAGTTAACATGTATTGTGCACCGACTATGCACAAAAGGTATTTTGCAATCTTTTAAGAAGGAACAGGCCATTGCCAGCCAGTTTTAAACGTGAGACCTCTCCAACAGGCCTAACTTCTCCACTAGGTACAGCTGGTTCAGTGCCCAGAGCCTACAGTACTTTTAGGGGCCAAAGAACATGTTGTAACTTCTTTTAAAATCAGAAGGAAAAACATGAACTTTTAGGTCGGATGAAATGTTTTAATATATAATATTAATGTATATATAACAATGAAAATAATTTTTTTATGAAAAAAATGTTTTAATGTTTATTTTTGAGACAGAGAGAGACAGAACGGGAGCGGAGGAGGGGTAGAGAGAGACGGAGATACACAATCCAAGGCAGGCTCCAGGGGTCTGAGCTGTCAGTACAGAGCCCCACGCGGGGCTCAAACCCACGAGTTGTGAGATCACGACCTGAGCCAAAGTCGGACGCCCAACCGACTGAGCCACCCAGGTGCCCCAAAATAATAAAATTGAATTGTTTTACGGAGGCAAGGATTCGTGAATGCAAAAGAGCCTGGGGCCCACCAAAGTCATAATGTGCCTGTGTATTCAAAGTACATTTTAATCCCAGGTATTTTAAGGAAAGCAGATGGAGCCTGTTGTGGTTGATATTTAGATATTGATATTTACATGAGAAAAAAGATGCTGGGGGAGCTATAAATTGCCTCTTGAGTGTAATCAGTTGTATAAGTAGTTCAACACTTCCCACAGGATTTGAGGACCCCTGGGAATGCTCCACTGACAAAATTTTGTTCCCCTTCAGCGCATCCCTGAGGCCCAAAAATTCTACCAGCGGAGATTTATTCTACCTCCCAGCCACCTTCAGAGCTTTACACTGTCTAGAGACCCTTCCTTTGCAAAACTGATCTTTCAGATCCCCGTATTTTTTTACCCTCCTGATCCAGCACCACTTTTTAGAAACTACTCAGGGGATTTTCTTAAAAGAAGATACAACGATGAGATTTCATTTTACAAGAAACACCAATTCTAATCCGTTCCTAAATATTCAGATGCGGCCACTCATGGCTAAAAAGTGTCACCTTCATCACTATGATTAAATACAGTAACCTCCACAAAAAAAAAAAAATACTGATTTCTGATTTCTTTACTGTCCAGTATAGTAGCCATCAGTCACATGTGGCTGTTTAAATTAATTGAAATGAAATAAAATTGAAAAATCAGTCCCTCGTTGCACTAGCCATATCTTGATGGCTTGATAGCCACGTGTTAGTCTTGGACAACACATATTACAACATTTCATCATCACAGAAGGTTCTTTTGGACCGTGCTGTTTCAGGACCCTCTGAAACGCAAGGCCGGTTTGGGAAGTATGTAGCCTCTAGCCCAGGCACGTTTTGTTTTGCTTTTTATTTTCTCCAGCTTCACAGGTCATCAGTTACTCTGTTCTTTTCTAAACCTCCCGACCCAAACTTTGTAGGAAACTAACTGTTGGTTGATAATTCCCTGCCCTTCGGGAAGGCCAGGCCTTTTTGTTTTTCTTGTTTTGTTTTGTTTATTCATTTTTGAGAGACAGTGAGTGGCGGAGGTGCAGAGAGAGAGGGAGACAGAATCCAAAGCAGGCTCCAGGCTCTGAGCTGTCAGCACAGAGCCCGACACGGGGCTCAAACCCACCAACTGTGAGATGGTGATCTGAACAGAAGTCAGATGCTCAACCGACTGAGCCCCCGCAAGCACCCCATGAAAGCCAGGCCTTTTTGACTTGTGAAGGGCCAGGAAATCCTATCCTTGATTCACCCAAGGAAACACAGAGGTTTTCCATAGGGTCTAGAACACGCTTCATCTCACAAAGTGATTGTTTATTTGCACCATCCATTTGTTAGCTTTTTTTCCTTACCAAAAATGGCTCCAGCTCTCCCCAGTTTGTACCTGACTTCTTAAATTTTAAACCAACTCAAAGGCCCCTTTTTGGTCTCCAGGGCATGACTGTACAAAGCAGGCCAGCTAGATACTATCCCCAAATGCAGACATCTATAAACCTTCCACCGGTTAGCAAGTTTGTTTCCAGGAACCTTACTGGAATGCTCACGTATAAGATTTGGGGCCACGTAACTCAAAAGCTAGCTTGTCTCCAGTCCCCTAACACCTGCTGATCACTTGCACAAACATATGAAATCCCAGCCTGCAGCAAGTTTTCACAGTTAAAAGACAAAGCTCTTAAAAAACAGAGTTGATCATCGAGATAACAACACCTTTTTAATTAGGGAGATAGAACTCATCACTGATAATATAGGTGGGAACTAATGTGTGTGCCACAGTCACATGGGCTGCAATTATGTTGAAGACTTCTGGTGACATGCCAGATGGTGAGAATGAAGTGTCGGTGTTCTGCACATGACATCATTTGGAAGCCTCAAAATGCACGTATAGCTTTGGGCAGCTATTACTCATTAAAGAGGACCGAGGTCCTGTTTTTCCATTTAAAAAGGGTAGGCAGAGGGAGAGAAAAGACAGGAAAATCTATAAATAAAATTGCTATGAATTAGTTAACCTCCCCCAACAATAACAAAACCTACATAAAAAATATTTTATCTCAGTAACTCGGACTTTTGCCACTAAAGGATCCAAGATTTTTTTTTTTTTTAATTGGCCGAGTAAACTATTTTGCAATTTCTGAATCCAACTCAGAAGAGCAAGGCAGTCGGTGATAAGTGCAATAATGCATGGGAACTTTGTTGTCTGTTTTTAATTCTGAAAAGATCTCATTCCCACACTCCCTTCATGGGACACTTTCAGAGCTCTTTCTTCAGCACCCTGGGGAGGTATGGAGAGCAGGTAAGCTTACACAGGCCCTGGTACTCCAACTCAGACAAAAAGACTTAAGAATCATCCATAATATACAAAGGAAAATTGAAAGACTTGGAGAAAAATGGAGAGTCTAAAAATAGACTATTTTAAATAGACACTTTATTTTAAAGTGTCCTACTCAGAACCCCACCCTAAAAGGCAGTTAATTTTCTTCTATCAAGGAAAATGTCTTTAAATTATCACTCTTGGGGTCCCTGGCTGGCTCAGTCCATTAAGCATCCGACTTTAGCTCAGGTCATGATCTCATGGTTCGTGGGTTCACGCCCTGCATCAGGCTCTTTGCTGACAGTTCAGAGCCTGGAGCATGCTTCAGGTTCTGTGTCTCCCTCTTTCTCTGCCCTTCCCCCACTCACACTCTGTCTCTCTCTTAAAAATCAATATTAAAATTTATTATTCTCTGATACTATCTCATACTGCAAAAAATTAGTTGTTTTTCATTTTAAAAAGCTAATTTCAGCCATATGGGGTAGTTGAGCAGCAGGCATGACAGAAGCTGTGGACAAGCTCAGAGAGCTTACAAGACAGCCTTTGCCTTCTTCCGCTAGAACAGGAGTCTGCAAACATTTTCTGTAAAGGGACAGATAGAAAATTTCTTCATCTGAGTGGGTTTGACGGTCTCTGTCACAACCACTCAACTCTGCAGCTATAGCACAAAATCAGTGATTGACAGTATGTAAACAAATGACCGGTGTCTGTGTTCCAAAAATTGTATGTACAAAAATAGATGGTGGGCTGAATTTGACCTACAAGCTATAGTTTGCCTACCCACTGCTCTAGACCACTGGAATATGTAGGGAGCTTTTAAAACCACTAATGCCTGGATACTACCTCAAATATGGACAGCTAGTCATGTAGAAAGCCACAACGTGACAAAACCCATCCAAGTTAAGCTATAAAATTAAACTTCAGAAATTAAGAATTAAACTACAGGTGGAAAAAAACTTCTTATAAATTCTCATTTGTGTATTCCAGAAATAGATAGATAGATTTAAAGTACCTATTGAACAAGAACAAAATGCTGTGAAAATGGAACAGAGGGAGGACAAGAAGGTATACCTGGAAATTAAAAATATAATTTAAAAATTCATAGTAAAGTTTAAAATTCAAAATTCAGAAGTGCCTGGGTGACTCAGTAAGTTAAGCGTCAGACTCTTGATTTCAACACAGGTCATGATCTCATGATTTGTCAGATCAAGCCCCGCATTGAGCTCCAGAGTGGTGGTGCAGACCCTGCTTTAGATTCTCTCTTTCTTTCTGCCCCTCCTCCATAAACACACACACACACACACACACTTTCTCTCTCTCTCTCTCTCTCTCTCTCTCTCAAAATATTTTTAAAATAAAATTCAAAATTCAATTTGAAAATTCAACACAGGATGTTGAAGATAAAATTGATGAAAAATCCCAGAAAGTTAAAAAAAAAAAAAAGCCAAGTTCACAGAAAATATAAAATCAAAAACAAAATTGTTGCAGGATTAATCTCGCATATCCAACGTCCCACTAAAAAGAGTTCCAGGAGAAGACGGAAAGGGTAAAAGAAATTATCAAAGAGACAATTTTTTCATACAGCTCAATAGCAAAAAAATAATCTGATCTTAAAATGGGCCGAGGAACGGAATAGATCTTTTCCCAAGGAAGTCATCCAGATGGCCAACAGGTACCTGAAAACACACTCAGCATCAAAGTTGCAGTCATCCCAGAGATAAGAGACAAGATAAAGAGACAAGATAACAAGTGTTGGCAAGAATGTGGACATAGGGGAACCCTTGTACACTGGTGAGAATGTAAATGGACACAGCCACTATGGAAAATAGTTGGAGGTTCCTCAAAAAATTAAAAATGAAACTTTTTATAATTTAACAATCCCAGTCCTTGGTATATAACCAAAGGAAATGAAAACGGGATTTCAAAAAGATCTCTGCACTCCCATGTTCATTGCAGCATTATTCACAGTAGCCAAAATATGGAAATGATCTAAGTGTCCATCAATGGATGAATGCATAAAGAAGATGTGAGATGCAGATACATATACATATACGTACACACACACACATACATAATAGAATAATAATCAGCCATGAGGAAGAAGGAAATCCTGCCCCTTTACAGCAACCTGGATCAACACTGAGGGCATTATACTAAGAGGAGTCAGAGGGAGACAAATACTGCATGATCTGATTTATATGTGGAATCTAGAAAGAGCTGAACTTGCATAGAAACAGGGACTAGAATGGTGGTTACCAGG
This sequence comes from Prionailurus viverrinus, assembly GCF_022837055.1. Classification (NCBI taxonomy): domain Eukaryota; kingdom Metazoa; phylum Chordata; class Mammalia; order Carnivora; family Felidae; genus Prionailurus; species Prionailurus viverrinus. The sequence continues at coordinate 138,874,892 of NC_062561.1, read as the reverse complement.
GACTGGGAGGTGAAGAAATTATGAGAAGTTGGCCAAAGGGTACAAAGTTACAATTAGAAAATGAGTAAGTTCTGAGGACCTAATGCACAGGGTAGTGATTATAGTCAATAATAGTGTATTATATACTTCAAATTGCTGAAAGACTGTATCTCAAATGTTCTCACAACAAAAAAATTATAAAAGACAAAAAATAAATTATAACTGTGTCGTGATAGGTGTTAAGCTGACCATAGGATAGTAATATATTGCAATATATAATGTTGCAAATTGACATGTTATACACCTTAAACATATACAATATTTGCATTCTATCTCATTTTTGAAAATGAAAAAAAGGGGCACCTGGGTGGTTCAGGTGGTTAAGTGTCAAATTTGATCTCAGCTCAGGTCTTGATCTCAGGGTTGTAAGTTCAAGTCCCACATTAGGCTCCACCCTGGAAATGAAGCCTACTTTAAAAAAATGGAAAAAAAAAAAAAGGAACAATATTTTTTTCAAGTTTTTATTTAAATTCCAATTGGTCAACATACAGTGTAATATTAGTTTCAGGTATAGAATTTAGTGATTCATCACTTACATACAACTCCCAGTGGTCATCATTACTAGTGTTCTCCTTAAGCCATCACCCATTTAACCCATCCCCCACCCAAAAACGTACAATATTTTTAAACACAGAATTCAAGGACACAGAAGTCTGCTTCTCAGAATCTATCCTAAAGATACCTGCAAGGGCATGAACATGTATACACAACTATGCTCAGGCACCGTTTTTGCGAGCAAAAATTGGAAACAACCTAATTGTTCATATGGGTATTTGGTTAGATAATTATGGAACGCCTCTACTATTTGTTTAAGAAAATAACATGGCTCTGAATGTACTAACGTGGAAAGATGTCCAGGGTTATATGACTGAGTGAGAAAAGCAAATTGCAGAACAGTATGTTTATTAGCAGCCCATTTTTATTTAAAAAATAGTAAACTGTTTGTGGATCAATATATATTTGCAAATGCATTGTAATCAGTCTAGAAAGCCACCCAAAAAGCTGTTAATAGTGATCATCTCTTGGGAGAGGAGTAGGATTGGGGGATTTGTGAACAAATAGGTAGTGAAACGAATAAACCTAAATAGAGCTTTAAAAGCATAGAAAGGAATACGAGTGAAAAATGAGAAAAACATGAGTATCTAGTTACTTCTAAAAGAAGGCCATTGATTAGTTGCACAACCAAGTGAAGATACTTAATACTACTGAAATGTACATCTAAAATGTTTGAGAATAAATTTTACTATGTATTTTTACCGCAATTTTTTTAAGTTTATTTATTTTGAGGGGAGAGGGGGAGAGAGAGAGGGAGAGAGAATCCCAGGCAGGCTCTGCATTGTCAGCACGGACCCAGATGAAGAGCTTGCATTCACAAACTGTGAGATCGCAACTTGAGCTGAAGTCAAGAGTTGGATGCTTAAGCAACGAGGCCACCCAGGGGCCCCTACCACAACTTTTTAAATTCTAAGTAGTTAATTGATAATTTTGGTAGTTATATACCTGAACTCAAAAAAAAAAAAACCACGTCAGGTTCTGCTCCATCCAGAAACCTCCAACCTTCTACAGTTTTCTAGAAGATTCAGTAACATGCAAGTATGTGCTCCCAGTGCTCCCAAAACAGGGTAGAATTCTATTCTGTGTATGCTCTAGAAGTCATTCTTGCCCCTTCTCATCCATTTGCCCTTGGTGCTTTGAAGACACCACTGTAATAATAATTACCACGTTGTGCTCCTGAGTTGGTTGTCACCTTGCTGGCTAAGGTGCGATGTGGTCAAGCCGAAAGAACAGCGTGGACTTTGTCGTCACACCTAACTTGCCACTTGCTAACTGTGTTCGTCCAGTAAGTTACTTTATCTCATTAAGACATGCTTTCATCCCCCTTAAAGTGAAGATCATTCCATGACTCCATGACCATGATTGTGGTAAGGACTGGAGCCTAGTACCCAGCCAGAACCTGGTAACTGGTAGCCTTCGGTGTTATTTGTGTCTTTTCTGCTGGACTCTAAGCTCCTTAAGGACTCTTAGTGTCTTTTTTGTGACCACCCCTATCCAACATGATACTGAATGCCCTGACAAGAGCCATTTCAGCAAATAGAAGGTCGCCTAGTGGGCCTCCAGGGGACCTCTGAAAGAGAGCAGCTTGCAGGCCAGGCCATGATGGTGGACTGAATGTCACTAACACCCCAGAGCCAGGAGTGAAGCCATAGGAAGTAAATCTCCCCAACAATGGTAAGTGACATTTGTAGGATTCTCCTTGTGGGACATTTTACATTCTGAGATTCTAGACACCTAACAAGTGTTCTGTCTTTTCCTCTTTTATGTTTCATCATTTAATCACTAGGTTGTACCTCCTTAAGGGCACCGTGGCCAGTGTGCTTGTTGGAGAGTATTTCCCGGCAAACAGATGTGGAGATGCACTGAGGCCTGGCCAGTCCCCTCTGTGTCCCCTCCTCCAGGAGAGTTCCCCTACATAGATCCCTTCCCTGGGTGGTTGTGATGTCACAAGCACAAAGGCTCTGCAAAAGTCTCTCAGACCATCTCTTGTTTTAACCTAAGCACAGTTCCTAAAGCACCGGGCATTCTGCCCTAAACCCTTTGGTTGCAAAGCTCTGCCCCTATTATCTTTTGCCTCTCCCTGTCTTGACATTTGCACATCAGATTGCAGGGTGGAAAGGAAGACAATTTGATTTATTCTGTGTATTCAAGGAAACTCCCCCGCACCACATTGTGCCTGACATGCACCTACACTAAACATTTTCCCTGGTCACACTGTTATCCTAAGGGGAGGCAGAGACAGCACTGAGCTGACATACCACCTGGAAGCCTTTTCCCTTTACTCCTGCCTGGGCCTCACCCCTGAACATACTGATTCAGCAGCTCCAGGATACATCCCTAACATGTATATTTTGAAAATGCTACCTCGGTATTTCTGTTAAGTTCCTCCCCACCTCTGCCTTGGGAAACACCGAAATAACCTGCCACTCCCTTCTTCAGAGCTGCTCTTGGCAATGGTTTGTAGAAAGCCACTCTCTCCTTGGCCACCAGTGCCGCAAGGATCTGCACTATGGGTCACAGCCTCAGACTCATGATAATGGCAGCTAACACCATGCTTAACATATACCAGGCACTGTTCTAAGGCCTTTTCTTACATTAGCTCATTTAATCCTCACAACACTAGAGATGCTATCAGCTACCAGTAATATCTCCTCTTTACCAGAAAAGAAACTAGTAAGTGGTAAAGCCCAGATTCAAGCGCAGCCCGGACTCACAACAACTACCCTGTATGGCCTCATGCAGGGAGTTTCAGAAGAACTTAGGAGTCACATATTTCTTGATGGTCGAAACAACCCCAGTCACCACAATGACTGTGCCTGCCCCGGTCCATGTGGTCCACCACCAACCTCAGCCGTCACATCTTGGTCTGCTCAGCCATATAAATTCTGGAAGCCAGTCTGCAGATCTGTGTTTTTCTGCTGATCTCCTACACCTTCGTTCAGCCTCTCCCTCCAGGAAACTTTCAGCAGCAACCCCACCCTCCAGGCCAGGTTGAGCTAGATGCCTTTATCTGCCCTTCTGTCCGACTCCGCATAGTTCTTGGTCACTGAACTTACTTGTATGGCGTTTGGATGGTCTGTACCTGCCTCCATGTCCCTCAGCTGAGAGCTGACCAAGGTCAGGAGTATGCTTTAATCATCTTTGATTCTCCGTTGCCTAGTATAAGATTTGGCAGAAGAAACACATAACTGTTTGTTTAATAAACAACATTGGCTTCAATGATACCTTCACCCCTCAACCTTCTAGCAGGGACTTATGAATTCAGCTCTGGAGTCTGAAGCAAGAAGGAACATCATCTAGTGGGCCCCTATTTAGACTCATTATCTTGTTCTATTTTGTCTTCCAAACCCTGCCCCAATATAATTATACTTTATTTTGGTTTGTTTTATAGCTGAGAAGCCAGGGACCCAACAGTCTTAGTTAATCTGCAAAAGATATGCTCCCATTCAAATGCCAACTTTTCTAACAAGAGAGTACCCTTTATCTTTAAATTCTCTCTTTTCCACCCTACCAAGACTTATTAGTGGGGGACCTACAACATGCAAAATAGACTCCTGGAAGCTCCAGATGGAGGCTCAAAAAAAAAAAATAGATGTTCAACATTTTGAAACACTTCATAGTCATCAGCAACATGAAGGTGATAGATATAAACTCTCTTGCCTTTATCTTTTAATTTTTGAGGACTTCAGAATTAGTTGCACCTTGTGAAGTGCAAGGAAATACAGACAAAGGAGTGAGGAGAAACTGCCAGTGAAATCACACAGAGGTCAGGAGATAAATAAGCCAAAGGAAACAGAATGGCACTTGCCTTTCAGTTTCTGTGCAAGACATGATTTGGTTCTACAGATAAACATATTCTCCTATAATTTCTATTAAGCCCCAAGAACACTTTTTTAAAATTTTTTTAATGTTTATTTTTGAGATAGAGTGCAAGTGGGGGAGGGACAGAGAGAGAGACAGAGAATGGAAGCAGGCTCCAGGCTCCGAGCTGTCAGCACAGAGCCCAGTGTGGGGTTCGAACCCACAAACTGAGATCATGACCTGTGGCAAAGTCAGACACTTAACCAATTAAGCCACCCAGGTGCACCCCCCACCCCACTCCCAAACACTTAAGATATACTCCAAGATTACTGAAAATATTATCAACAGGTCTCATTTGCCATCCTTCTCACACAGCTCCCCTGCTCTAGTCACACTTGTGGAACTGAGTATTTCTTTTGCAAGTCATTTTGGCACTGTTAAAATGTGCCACTGAAATGACTTTCACGGCAAATATAAAGTCCTTAGATATTCCTCATTATAAAACATTACATTCTTCTTTCACATAACATAAACTGTGCTAAGAAACAGGTTAAGAGCGTTAAAGAGGAGAATGGAAATGGTATCCCAGACCAGAAAACCTTTAACATAGTGCACTTGGCCTTCACCTTTGATACTGACAGTATGACAAATTGTATAAACCATCATAAGTAAACATCACACGGCAAGATTAAAGCCCCAAATGCAAAGTATCATTAATCATACCAAACACTTACTTGCTTTTCTGTTGGCATCAAAACGTAATTGTTTCTCTATAAATTAAACATACCTCATGGTACAATGCTGATCCAAATCTCTGCAGTTGGCAACATAAAAGGGACACTTACCATCTTTTGTTCATTGTAGGGACATGTTTTTCTCCAACCAAAATGATCAACCTGAATTAACGTTGATTCTGTCCTCCTGTGTAAATGTTGCCAAACCCAGCAGTTGAAGTTTGAGTCAGGAAGAAAGAATGATCTGTGTTTGTTCACTATGTTAATTAAAGTATAAGGCTTCAGGGGGAAAAGGAGTGTGGTCACAAACAGATCTGAAAACCTGAAAAAACCTCAGATCTTTGCCCCCCAAAATAATACACATTCACTCATATTCACCAAAGTTTGAATTTACTTTCCAGGGAGTTCTTGGCCACCTGAAAGTCTATTAGTGGTTCACAGGTTAAGAACTCACACACAGGGACAAAAACTTCATGAAGTATGGAAATTAAATCACTTACATTTCTCGACAGCAATAGCACACATAAGTTGAGCAGCCATTGAACCCATTATTAATGGAATATTTTCTTCTTTATTAAATTAGCATCATACTACCTAAGACTAGAAATGATAGGGGCCCCTGGGTGGCTCAGTCAGTTAAGCGTCCAACTCTTGATCTTGGCTCAGGTCACGATTTCACAGTTCATAGAATTGAGCCCGGGCACTGAGCCCTGTGTTGGGCTCTGCACTGACAGTGCAGAGCCTGCTTGGAATTCTGTCTCCCCCTCTCTTTCTGCCACCTCCCCTGCCCATCGTCTCTCAAAATAAATAAGTAAACTTAAAAAAACTTAAAAATGATAACATTTTTGGTAGAAATTAGTAATAAATCACTTAAAAGAAACAAGTTTTGCAGGCGCCTGAGTGGCTCAGTCAGTTAAGCGTCCATCTCTTGATTTCAACTCAGGTCAGGATCTTGCACTTTGTGCTATCCAGCCCCACACAGGGCTCTCTGCTGGCAGAGCAGAGTCTGCTTGGAATTCTCTCTCTCCCTCTCCCTGCCCTTCCCCCCTCATATGCATGTGTTCCCCCTCCCTTCTCTCTCTCTCAAAAATAAATAAACTTTAAAAAATAGAAGTTTTGCAGATCGTTCTTTAATTGATCCCTCACAAAGAGCTTGTCCCTAAATATTTGCAAACTATCTATTTGGTAAGCAGTTACTATCTGCAAATATATAAGGAAGAAGCTCATGCAACAAAAGCAAAAAACAAATCAACGTATTTTAAAATAGGCAGGGGCGCCTGGGTGGCTCAGTTCGTTAAGCATCCGACTTGGGCCCAGGTCACGATCTCTCTGTGTGTGGGTTCAAGGCCTGCATCTGGCAATCTGCCCTCAGCGAGTAGCCCACCTCAGATCCTCTGTCTCCTCTGTCTCTGCCTCTCCCCTCCTCACCCCCTTAAAATAAATAAACATTTAAAAAAAATTAAAGATTTAAAAATAGGCAGACAATCTGAATAGACATTTTCCCAAAGACACACACAGGCCAACAGGTACATGAAAAGATGCTCAACATCACTAATCATCAGGGAATTGCACATCCAAACCTCAACTAGTAGTTGAAATTAGTAAATGTTTACGCTTACACAGGATATTTGAATGATCTCAAATATTTCTCAAATACAAATGGAAAAATAACAATGGTGGAGAAACCTGGCCTAGAATGCCTTAATTAAGGGATCAAAGCAATGTTAGCAGTAATAGGGCATATGGACATCGTGTGGACTTGATGTGACACTCCAAGAGAAACACAGTATCACTTCTCTGATATTCTCGCCCAAAACATGCAGCCTAATCTAATCATGAGAAAACACCAGACAACCCCAAATGGAGACACATTCTACAAAATAACTGACCAGTATTCATCAAAAGTTTCAAGGTCATGAAAGACAAGACTCAGGAACCATCACAGACTGGAGGATATTAGACACAACAACTATACGCAATGTAGGATTCTGGGTTGGATCCGAGGACAGAAAAAGGACATCAGGAACAAAACTGGAGAAACCGGTGTATTTTAGTTAATAGCATGGCACCAATGTTAATTTCCTTGTTTTGGTACTTGTACTGTGGTTAGCAACAGAAGTTGTTAACACTGGGGAAGCTCAGAGAAGCTGCACTATTCTTGGAACTTTTCTGTAAGTCTAAAATGATTTCAAAATAAAATAACTCTGGGGTTTTAAAACCTTCTGTCCTTGAAGCTTCTTCCATTTTTGTTTAGTTCCCCGGAGACCAAGGACTTAATTTCCTGTTTAGTCCCAAGAGAGCAAGCCACCTCCCTCCCTAGCATCCCTGCTCACACTTATCTCAGGTCTGACATTTGCCTCCTCAGAATTCAGCCTTCAAACAGCAAACACTTAGCACTTACTGTATGCCAAACCCTGTATGTAAGGCAGATATGGCCCCTGTACTCTCACAACTTGTCTTACCCATCCAACCTTATGTCAGCTACTATTTAAGTGGCTGGCTCAGATTTTAAATACTGTTCTCCTGTTTTTCCAGGATGGATCAAGGAGATTCATACCCTTATCTCCTATATTGTTAAGAAAGAAATCCAGAGATAAACTAGTCTATGTTACTATTTGGACTGTTGACCTAACAGTTTATATTGGTTGAGCTGAACATTAAATTAGTGTTCCTCTGACTATCAAATGACGTCCATATCCTATTTTCTAAGAATATCCATCACTGATCACATGGTCTGCTTATAGCAATGCAAGAGACAATGTTATATTTACAGGGACAACCAGTTCTCCAGGATTCTTTACAAAAGCTCGATGTGTTCATCTTTTAATGATTTAGAAATCACCACATCCATTATTACATAGAGGAAAAAGAAACAAAAAAAAAACCCAAACTGCAGTGACCATTAGAGTATCTTTAGTAGAAACTCACTGACTTAGGCAATAGATTTATTTGTAACAAAACCAGAAAACATCTGCCAATCAAACTGCATCAGGAGCTTGGTGATCTGAATCCGTATCAGAGTTTCCCTGTTAGTGACTTCAATTTCTCCACTTTCAAAATAAAAGTAATATGCACTTCCTATGCGCTCATGGGAAGCATCATACCATGACATTATATAAGGCAATGAGCCCTGGGAACTTGCATTAAATGTACCCTTCATCCTTATCTCAACTCTAAGAAGCAGTTTCCCACTTAAGAGTGTTTTGATGAAGCCCTTGGATCTTTAACTCTTTTTTTTTTTTTGATACTGATACAGAAGGTTGGTGGAGAGAAGGAACAATGTTACTTACACATCTTACAAACTAATCACTGTTACCTTTTCTTTAGATGGCAACCTACATGCATAAAGTGGGAAGTCTCCAAGTCATCAGTGGGGAACATTCCTACCTGCGTAGAGACTTACTTGGGAGACTTACATCATCCCTACAATGTGTGCCTGAAATATTTTCCTTATTAATTACAGATTTAACATTTGTGTTCATAAGTGAATTTTGTTTATATATATATATATATATATATATATATATTTTTTTTTTTTTTGCTGTTGGGGAAGAGGAGTTTATCAGTCAGGGTGGGCTAGGTTATGCTGTGATAACAAGCAATTCCCAAATCTCAGCAGCTTAGAGTATCAGAGGTTTGATTCTTCCTCATACTATATGTCTACTCTGTCTTTTCTCCATGTCATATTCCCTCTGGGATGAGCTTATCTGGCATATTGCTGGTTATCATGGAAGAGAGAGAGACTTGGTGAACCATGAACTGGATTTTAAAACTTCTGCTTACAAATGGCATGATGTCAATTCTGTCCTTATTTCATAGGCCAAGGCAAATTACATGACCACGTCGTGACTTCCAGGGTGGGGATATATCATCCAACCGGCAGGGGGCGCGTCTCAAGTCCTAGAGACATGCCAGATGTCTGTGTGTGAAGAACTATAACCTGTCTCAGAGGAGGAACATCAAACACCTTAATAGTACAACGTACCAAAAAGATTTGTGGACATTTGTGTCATGCTGGCTTCAGAAAGTTACATTGAAAGTTTTCTCCTCTAACTTCTAGATCAGTTTAAATATGTCAGGATTCTCTGTTCCTCGAAAGTTTCCAGCAATTCACTAATAAAACATTTAAGTCCAAAGCTTCTCAGGTTATGTTCTGAATTACTTCCCTGGCCAGTGTTCTGTTTCATTTTTTCTTTCTCTTTGGGACCTATTTTGTTCATTTATATTTTCAAGAAAAGTATACGGAGAAAGGGGAGCCCTCTCACACTATTGTTTTAGAATGCAAATTAGCCAACCATTCTGGAAAACAGTATGGAGGTTCCTCAAAAAGTTAAAAATAGAACTACCCTGAGGCGCCTGGGTGGCTTAGTCAGTTAAATAAATGTCTGACTTTGGCTCGGGTCATGATCTCACGGTTCGTGAGTTTCAGCCCCACATCAGGCTCTCTGCTATCAGCACAGAGCTTGCTTCAGATCCTCTCTGCCCCTCCCATGCTCATTCCCTCTCTTTCAAAACACATTGAAAAACTTAAAAAAAAAAAGAGAGAACTACCCTATGATCCAGCAATTGCACTACTAGGTAGTTACCCAAAAGATATAAAATACTAATTCGAAGGGATACATGCACTCCAATGTTTATCACAGGACTATTGACAATAGCTGAACTATGGAAACACCCCAGGTATCCATCAACTGATGAATGGATAAAGAAGATGTGGTATATATTTTATGTATAAGTGTGCACACGCACACACAGACACACGCAGACACAACACACACACACACACACACACACACACACACACACACACTGGAATATTACTCAGCCATAAAAAAGAATGAAATCTTGCCATTGGCAATGACATGAATGGAACTAGAGAATATTAAGCAAAATAACTCAATCAGAAAAAGACAAGTACCATATGATTTTACTCATGTGGAATTTAAGAAACAAAACAACAAATGTGGTGGTGTGGAAAGAGAGGAAAACCAGGAAACAGACTCTCAATATAGAGAACAAACTGAGGGTTACCAGAGGGGAGGTGGTTGGGGGGGGGGGGTGGATCAAGGAGTGTACTTGTCATGATGAACACAAGGTGTTATGTGTTAGTGATGAATCAACTTGTACATCTGAAATTAATATTACATCGTATGCCAAGTGGAATTTAAATAAAAACTTTTTAGAAAATCCATGTAACCCAGCTTTTTAAATATATTTGTATAGGGGCACCTGGCTGGCTCATTCTGTTTAGTGTCCAACTCTGGATTTCAGCTCAGGTCATGATCTCACAGTTTGTGAGATCATGCTCAGTGTTGGCCTCACTGCTGAGTGTGCAGCCTGCTTGGGATTCTCTCTCTGCCCCTTCCCACTCTGTCTCTCTCTCAAAATAAATAAACTTTAAAAAAGAAATATATAGGGGCGCCTGGGTGGCGCAGTCGGTTAAACGTCCGACTTCAGCCAGGTCATGATCTCGCGGTCCGGGAGTTCGAGCCCCGCGTCGGGCTCTGGGCTGATGGCTCAGAGCCTGGAGCCTGTTTCCGATTCTGTGTCTCCCTCTCTCTCTGCCCCTCCCCCATTCATGCTCTGTCTCTTTCTGTCCCAAAAATAAATAAACGTTGAAAAAAAAATTAAAAAAAAAAAAAGAAATATATATATATATATATATATATATATATATATATATTTGTATAAAGTTTTGTCACTCTTCTAAGTTGTTTAAATTTCTTCTACATCTGTGGTTACTCTTGTTCCTTGTTTTTTCTTTTTCTTTTAAGTGGCTCATTCTTTTTTTAAAATGTTTTAAAGTTAGGGGCGCTTGGGTGGCTCAGTCCATTAAGCATCCGACTTTGGCTCAGGTTATTTATTTTTGAGAGAGACAGAGCATGAGCAGGGGAGGGACAGAGAGAGAGAGGAGATGCAAAAATATGAAGCAGGTTCCAGGCTCTGAGCTGACAGCACAGAGCCTGATGTGGGTCTTAAACTTGTGAACCACAAGATCATGACAAGCTGAAGTCGGATGCCCAATTGACTGAGCCACCCAGGCGCCCCTATCCTTTTTTCTTTCCAGCTTTAGGGAGGTATAATTGACAAATAAAAATTATATATATTTAAGGTATACAAAGTGATGATTTGATGTACATATACAGTGAAGTGATTACTACAACTAAGCTAATTAATCTATCCATCACCTAACATAGTCACCACCTTGCTTTTAATTGTGTTTCCTTTGTATTACTCTATATAGTAGAGAAATACATAATTGCAAAATAGTAATTTTGATGGAGATAGTAACAGTACCTACTCCAGAGTGGTTGTAAAGATTAAATAACTAGTAAGTTGATATATGTACATTGGTGAGAACAGTACGTTGGTAAGTATATTATTAATGTTAGCCATTATTATTATTGTCTATAATTTTGTAGTTTTGATCACCCTCATACTTATTGTTAAAGCAGACTTATACATGATTATAAGCTCCATAGAGTTTCCTATCATTAATAACATACTGACTTACACTATCTTAAGTAAGTAAGTGTATTTACTTGTACTCACAAGTAAATAAAACTGCTAGGTTATGTTTAAGTTTATGAATAATGATCTTATGGGAGAAAAACCATGTGCACAAGCTCACGTTAGTGTCTTAGAAAATACAGAAAAAGGAAATCCATGTATGCTATGGTTAGTAAATTTCACTGCGGTTTTCTATTTTATTCTTTTTCAATTTTTTGTTCTCACTGTTCTCACTGTTCTCAATTTTGTTCTCAATGTTTTGTTTGATCTTTTATCACTAGGAAATAAGAATGGGCTAGGCAAGTGAGGCTCAAAATCTTTTATCCTGAGTGGGCAACAGAAAAAAAAAAAAAATCTGTCCACAGCTTTCCATTTGTTTCCTATGAGGAAACTGCTTTTGACTCAGGTATTTTTTGTTTTAATTGGAAGCACTTTGTCAAGAATATATCTCTTAGTACACCTGAAACTAATAGAATGTTGTATGTCAGTTATGTCCTTAGTTTTAAAAACTTGAAAAAATGTATCTTGTCTAGGAGTCCATTGTTTTATAGTTATGTTTATAGAAAACTGCCAAGCCTCATTAAATTGACAGTTTATATTTCTAGCCTTTTAGCCAATAAAGTCATCACACAGTCCCAGCTAATACAGGTGATATGAATAAAGGAACGCCTGCATTAATAAGTACTGTTATAGACGACTCTATTAAAAATTTCTGCTATAACACTAATGATCCAATGAGGAGCACCGGAGTGGCTGGCTCAGTTGGTTAAGCATCCAACTCTTAGTTTCTGCTCAGGTCATGATCTGACCTGCACAGTTGATGGCACAGAGCCTGCTTGGAATTCTCTCTCTCCTCTTTCTCTCTGCCCCTTCTCTCTCTCTCCCCTAACAAAATAAATAAATAAACATTAAAAAGTTTTAACCCTAATGACCCAATGGGAACTAACATTTCACTTTTGTAAATAACACATATTGCAAATCATACTGTTTACTTTCAAAATGCTTGCGAGCAGCCTGTCTCAAGTCCTCAAGTAACTATACCCCTCATTTTATATTTTATGGGATTAATTTATTTTAAAAACATCCTTTATAACAGAGTATCAAAGAAAATTTCAAGTCAACCCTCATCTAACTAGTCCAAATGATGTTAATAATCGGGAACTAAGAAAACACTCCCAACTAGTGCAGGGCAAATAGACTTCTCATAACCACAAACATGTGACAAACACAGTTAAGCAGGTAAGGTACTTTTTATATCACTGCATTTACTCTTGCAACAATCCTGCAAGGGAAGTGATGTTAGTCCCATTTGACAGAGAGGGAAGCTGAGGCCCAGAGTAGCTGGGACTTGCCCAGGATCACAGTGTATGCTCTTTTCCATTATTCTACATTGCTGAAAAGGTTAATCTTTAATTCAAAGAAGGGCTTTGAAAGTCATTTTGTCAACATGGCACTAGCCAAATAGCTTGGTTGTTTTCTGAGAGAACTCACCTTTCTACCTAGGAACACCAGCTTGATTCAGAGAAAGGACTGTGGAAACGGGTTTCTCATGGTATTCGAAATAATACTGCCACCTCGTGGACTAAGGGAGAGCTAGGTTAAGTCGTCCTAATGCAGTTTCAAGTTCACCTGATTAAAATTCTCAACAGGCAAAAAAGACAGCTTGCAGAAAAATTCTGAGTTGGAGATACCAGAAAAATAACATAACCTTTGTAGCTTGTCTCCATTGGTTAAACTGCTTATGACACGTCTATATCCACAGTGATATAGGAGGCCAGCATAAAATGGAACACAGCAGAACTATGTGCACCAAGATGGAGCAGTCTGCGACACAAAGGGGAAAACTGAAATGCACAACAGCAAGTGTGGCGTGGTCCTGTTGGTTTAGAAGTGAGGGCGTACCTGTATATTTAAAGATGTGTAGAACAGGTGGGGAAGAAAATTGTAGGGATTGCCTTCCTTATCCTCTGCTCCATCCTCCTTCTGGGGTGCCTTCAGAACTACAGAGCTGGAAAGTCAAAAACCACATTTCCCAGATTTCTTTGTAGATAGTGCTCTGGATGCAAAACTGAGTTCCACCAATTAGTTATATTCACACATGATTTGGAAGGCAGGAGTGAGGGGAAGGCCAGTTTCTTGTGTGTTACTTTCAGCAAGATTCCTCTACAGTTTGCCTAAGTGCTACTCATATTCCCAGACCCCTCCTATGGCAGCCCTAACAGGTGGGTGGGTGATCCTCAATGCGGTTTCTGGATCGTTCTCCCTCACTATTCCCCCAAGAAAGCCTCACTTTTGACTTTCATGCCATCTGACTGCAGACCTAATCCTCCCCCTTGTTGGTCACCACTGATCAGTGGCCACTCCCCACCATTTCTTGAACATTCTAGCTCCTGGCTTTCTGTCACTTTCTCCAACATTGCTCCTGTCATAATTCTTGGCTCTTGGACCACCACCTTCCATGTGTCTCTCTCACTACCTCCAGCAAACAAACTTAACTCTTCAACTCCACACAAATAGCCCAGTGATCCAGTTATGTTTTCACTATCCTCACTCCATTTCCTTATCCATCTTGCGTCTGTGGTCCATCATAACTACACGACATAAATCTTAAAAGCTATTGTCCCTTTCTCTATTATTTTGCATTCACCAATGAAAACCTCAGTGCTGGTTGAGTCCGTGTCTCAGGGCACCCTGCGTCTGCATCCTATTAGCCAAGCGTGAAGAGAGAAACACAACCATGCCAGTTGGCCTTGCTTCAAATCCATGACACTAACTTCATGTAGGCCCTTAGTGCTGCTGGTAATCCTACTTAATTCTGTAGTCCACCCATTCTCCCCAAAATAATAATAGCTAACAACAGAAATGTTCCAGGTACTTTCACTTAATTCTCACAACCACTCCCTGTGATGTTGTCTGATGAACAGATGAAGTGAATACAAAATGGTAAAATAACTTGCTCAAAGTCACAAAGGTAGTGAGTGGCTGAGCCAAGATTCAAACCTAGGCAGGTGGCTCCCTCTGAGCTCTTTCTAGGAGTATTTCATATCTTCTGTTCTCTCCTCTAACTTCCTCCTCCAAACTGTTTTTATTGGTTGTTTCCAGTAAAGGTACCCAGTAAAGAATTTCCACAAACCCTAACCATCATCACATCTACACACTTAATGGCATCTGTGCCCGTATGTTTTGTCTTTCCTCTTGAACCAGGCCTGAACTGTTCATTCTCTTATCTAAGCCAATCCTTCCATTTGGGCCCTCGACCCCAGGTCCCTCCCCAGAACACTGCCCCGGCAATCGGCCTGCCTCTCTCCTAGATCACTAGTTTTTTTGTCTGCCGGATTATCTGCATCAGCATACATTCTGTAATTTTTTTCAAGTTTAAATCTCAAATGAATTACGAATCTCAAAACAGTTATGCTAAGTGAGAACCAGCCCCGCCCCAACCTAAATTCTATGATCCCATTTGTGTGAAATTGTACCAAATGCAAACCGATCTATGAACCTATAGTGGCAGAGAGTAGAACAGTGGTTGTCTGAGTGGGTGGGACCTAACTAAGGTTCGCAGAAGGGCAGGAGGAAATTTTTGAGGGTGACACATACTCATTACCTTGCTTGCAATGATGGTCTTATGGGTGTACAGGTCAAAACACGTTAAGACTGAACTTTTAAAATGTGCAATTTATAGCATACCAATTAGACCTCATTAATTTTTTCGGAAAACTGCCTTGACCTCCTATCCCTCCAGCCGATCTGTTTTTCTGCTCCCCTTAATGGTAAAGTTCCCTCAAAGAGCTGCCTAAATGCATCATCTCATTCCTGATGACTGTCTTACAACTCGTTTCCCTTGCTTCATGTCAGTTAAGCCAGCACCTTGCTATTCTGAACTCACCAGGCATGCTTCTGCCTCAGGATCTTGCCACCCGGTCCCCTAAATGTCAGTAAGGATCTCTCCATTTCCTTAAGGCCTTTGCCCAGTTGCCACTGCGGTGATGCCTTCCCTCACTTCTGTTTAAAACTGCAACCCACCTACTCACCCCCAACACACACATATCATTTCCTAACTCCCTCTTCTGCCTGATTTTTCTCCGGATCATTTATCACCATCTGACCCGCGACATATTTTACTTGTTTACTGAACATCTGCCTCTCCCAAGTAGAATATTAGTTCCAAGAGAATAGGGATTTTGTCTATTTTGCTCATGGCTATATCTGCCAATTCCCTGACTCTAATGTACGTGTTTCAATAAGTTTTCAGGATTAGTGAATTAGTCTTTGGAACCATTTGGTTGTGAATAAAGGAAACCACTCAAACTCATCTAAACAAAAAGAATTTATTAGAAGGATTCCAAAGACTCTCACGGACTCTTGAGGGAACCCCTAAGGGACAGCCAGAAGGGTAAAACAAACTGCTGGTAACAATGATGGTTTCTCTCTTCTCTAGCCTGAACTGCTGAGGCAGGATGGCCTTGTCTTGCTTATTTTATCTGGACTTAGGTTTCATTCTCCTTTCTCTCTGTAGACCAGCTTCCTCTGCTGATAATCGCAACAGCATTCTTTGAATCCCACATTTTCTTAGATCAAGAATTTGATTATAAATCCTAATTACAACCCCCCGCTTACACAGGGAACGAGCCAGATACACCACACCTAGTCTAGTTACTTTAATCAGGGGAAATAGGCATGTAACCTATTTACCATTAAGTATCTTTTAGTGCCTGAGGGGAACATTTTGTTCCTAGGAAAGACAATTTATAGTTACTTGTTAAAGTCAAGCATTTGAAAACTTAAAGTTTTAGATTTAACTTCATCCAGAAGACTAGTACATTTTAATAATCACTTTCAAGGGGGCCTTTAATTCATCTTTGAGAGAGCAGACTTAAGTGGAACAGACTAAAATTTAAATTTCTTTAAACAAACCCATTTACAATCCAAATTCCTTTAAACGACTTAACATTTATACACTTAAAAGTATTTTCTTGAAAACAGCGCTTCAAATGCTTGACCCAACAAGCAAAGCTCTCCGAAGTACCTAACTCTTATAAATGTAATAAATTAAATGTACGGTGACTTCCTTAATTCTCTGGAACATGTCAATATTTTTGCAGGCTTAGTAACATGTTAAAGTACTTTTAAACTAGGGGCGCCTGGGTGGCTCAGTCGGTTGAGTGGTTGAGTGTCCTACTTCGGCTCAGGTCATGATCTCGCGGTCTGTGAGTTCAAGCCCCGCATCAGGCTCTGTGCTGATGGCTCAGAGCCTGGAGCCTGCTTCGGATTCTGTGTCTCTCTCTCTCTCTGACCCTCCCCCGCTCATGCTCTGTCTCTCTCTCTCTCTGTCAAAAATAAAACATTAAAAAAAAATAAAAAAAAAATAAAGTACTTTTAAACTAAAATTCAAGAGTCTAAGATCATTTAGGCATTTTAAATTAGAATCCAAAGGCCAATGTTACATACCATAATATGGCTAACATGCCAATTGTGTTTAAACACTTTAAATAACAAATACTAACTTGTCCCAATGAATGTAAAAACTCTCCTTCACTATATATTTCATCTAAGAACTGCGGCACTCAGTGAAGTCCTCTCAAAGGGAAGCAGTAGTTTTGGGCCCAGAGGCCAGGCCAGTTCACAGTGCCAGGAGGACGAGTAACTCAAGCTTGGGGAATTTAAGAGTAGGTTAACTACTGTAGCTAATTCAGCATTAAATGAGAACACCAACAGTGGATGGTTGTGATGAGAACTGAATAAAATAATTTATGGGAGGGGCGCCTGGGGGGCTCAGTCAGTTAAGCATTTGACTCCCCATCTCAGCTCAGGTCAGGATCTCCGTGTTTGTGAGATTGAGCCCCGCGTCAGGCTCTGTGCTGACAACACAGAGCCTGCTTGGAATTCTCTCTCTCTGCCCCTCCGCTGCTCGCATTCTCTCTCTCTCAAAATAAATAAACATTTAAAAACTAATAATATATGGAAAAACCCTTATCACATGTCACACACTTGATGGCAGCTAGTTTTAGACAGAATTTCATCCTCTCAATTTTTACTAGTACACAAATTACCACCATACTTAAGAAGTATTTTTAAAAGCCTTTACATACGACGTTTATTTAAATAAATTAATTATTTCAACATGAAGACAGTTTCTGACCTCATCTAATCTCATAATTACTCAGGGAAGCAAACTCCTGGTTTCTCATAAGCCAGTGTGCTGTATGTTTACATAAATCAATTCATAAAAGGGAAACTACACCTTATTTTTGAGCACAGGCTCTTACCAGACCACAGAAAATTTTTTTTCTGCTTTAAAAAAAAAAAAAAAATCTGAATTCACAGAACTAAATTTTAAGAGGAGATTCCCATTGTAGAATCTTCCTTTAACTAAGGGTCCTTCTAACCCAAGGCATGTTTCCTTACAGATAATTAACACATGAGGTGGAAAAGGAATGGGAAGGCGGGAGAGGTAGCCAGTGTGAAATGTGTGTGCCAGCATTCACTAGCCAGGAACTATCCATCAAGAATTGATACATCTCAGAAATACAAGAAGAAAATAAGAATATCTTTATAAAAAAACGTGACTTACATAGAACTTAAAAAAAAATACAACTATTTTCCAAAGCAAGCTACTCTAGCTTGGGTTCTGAAGCACAAGATGATTATGGAAATTGAGAGATAAAAATATAAATACAGATCAGAGAAAATGGTTTTCAGAAGGGTCGGGAGCTACAAGATAAGCTCCAAACATACACAACAAGATGAAAGGCTAATTCTTACAAGAGAAATGACAAATTTTATCACTCCTTTGACCTGAGGCAAGCTGAAAACTGGGTAGAAAAACAACATATCGAGATGGAAGAAAACGTGGTCCACTAAAATCTGTAGACCTTGTTCTGACAAGGATGGTCACGATTCACGGAATAAAAAGAGTATGTGGAATGGAGAATACAATTGTTAGGTATCAAAGCTGCCTCCTCACACTTTCTGAATACATATCTAACTAGTTCAGAGTTAAACTGTTCAGAGCTGGCCACTGATTTGCTGCAACTGGAGCAGAAGCAGTCCCACTACCAGTGGAAGCAGAACACGGGACCCATGATAAATGATGATGTCAAGCAGAGGGAGCCAAGCCTGAAAATCCCAAGGGCACCGATGAGAGTGAAGAGAGAATTTATTTGTCGTTGCCATTTGTTGTGTTGTTGCCGTTGTTGTTTTTCCAGGACAGAAATACAAAATAAAGCACTGTTCCTTTAGCAGGATTCCAGCTGAAACCCATTCCAGATTCTGAATGCCTGCCCAGATGTTCATACACAACTTCGCTGTATTAAAATCAGTATCAATTTGTCCAAGGTGAACAATACACTATGACCAAGATAACGGAGATCTTTACCAGCAGAAGATGCCATGGCATAATTCAAAATATAGTACATATTTGGTAAACCATGGTAAACCATGTCTTAAAATAGGTTCTTATTTTCCAATTATAGCTATTCAGGTCTCTTCCATAAAACTCCTTCTGTGAATAGTTTTGGGGTAGTTTTTAATCTATCAAAGAGATTCTCTTTCCAATAATTAATAGAATCAAATCGATTTCAAGTTAGCAGTTCTTACAGGTCTCTTTAAGCAGACACTATGATTCCACCTTCTTGTTCTCTAGAAATCCATCAGATGCATGCTGCCACACAGAAGTGCTTTCTTTCCTTGTCATAGTAGCAAAGAGCATATCCATCATCCCCAAGGTTTCTAGTAGTTCTCTTTGGTAATCAATCTCTTTCTCTACAAGTCCTTGAAGTAATAAAAACTTTTTGTCAACTACGGGTGACTGACCAATCACAGGAAGATATATATCTGGAAAGAGAAATAAAACACATTAATGGTAAGTATCTTTCTAAACAATAAACGAATAGCCAATGTTTAGGAAAAGTGTAAAAATATTACCTACAAAGGTACTGAAAAATCTGTACTTATTTTACAATTTATGATTTATAGAAGGCAAACAGTCCAACTGAATAAATGTATTCAAAAAGAAATAATTACAGAAAGTAAACTGTAGAGGTTCTTATTTCATTTTCTCATTAAAAAATAGTCATCATTAGTGATGTCTAAGACAAAGTTCTTTAGTTATAATTATTCTCAGCAATTCAGAACTACTGTAAACATTTTACTTCCTTTAAAATGCACTGTTTTGCTAATGTTGTTTGTTTTCTTCATGATAATCTCTACTGGAGAATTGATAAAACAAGATATTGTAATCTATTTGATTTCATTATCTGACACCTCTAGTGTTGCAAGCATGCTAGGATTTTTCAGGTTTTAACAACTACTCACCAATAATTATTTCAGCAGCATTGATCAAAACAGGGGCAAATCTTGGCTGAGAAAGATTCCTAAAAAGCAAAAATTGTTTACTGAAACTTGTAATCTTTCCCAAAAGGTCCTTAAAATAGATTTCCTGAATTGTTCCTTCAGTTGTCTACAAAGGTCAATCTAAAAGTAAATGTCTCTCATTTGAGATAAAGAAGGATTTCCGATGCAAAATACAGGTTTCATGACATAAAACATACCGTATCAAAAAATTAAGAACACGACTGATTTCCTTTTCATCCCGGCCTGCAAGGGCATTTGCAAGGACTCCTCTTCGATTTAGCTCCTTTATGATGGAAACTGTAATCTCAGGTGTCTTTATTGTACAACTAGGCTAGAAAAATTTTCAGAGTCAACACGAGCAGATAAGACATCAAAGGAAAAAGATCATAGTCTTGGAACTCACTAACAATTACCGAAGTTAAATAGGTTTTTATCTTCACAGTTTGGAGTAATGGTAATGCACAAGACAAGTAATAAAATGAGTCTTTTAAAAATATGCTCCTTATGGGTTCATCAACTGTAACAAATGTACCATTTTGGTGGGGGATGCTAGTAATAGGAGAGGCTATGTATGTGTAGGGCAGGGAATATATGGGAAATCTCTGTACCTTTCCCTCAATTTTGCTGTGAATCTAAAACTGTTCTAAAAAACTAAAGTCTTACTAAAAATAAAAATAAAATTTAAAACACACACACACACACACACACACACACACACACACACAGCATATTGTATGTATGTATACATGCTCCTCACTTACCTCAAGGACTCTGTCAAGTGCTTTAGAGACCCGGAAGTTTTTCAGATCCCTGTCATATAATTCTAGGTGTTTCTTTGATGGCCTGTTGATCAAAATGTCATCCTGTATTACAAAGCAAATTTATAAAGAAAAATCAGTTTCTGTATAGAGTTGCATTGAAAACAAATTTTTTCATAGTGGTATTTTTTTACACCAGGGTGACCCTGAACTGCGTAATAAATACCAGGCATATGCCAAGAATGCAGACTAATTGAAAATGGAATACTTTGCCACATCAATGTATTATTAACTCTCCTATGACTTAACTTATAACATATACACAACACCTCACTCTGGGCAAATAGTACTCATTTCAGTTCTCTTTACGTGGCAGCCTACGTGACCTAGCAGAAAGAGAAACCAAGAATGTGAGAAACAGATCTAGGCCCAACAACTCTGGTAACCAGTAACGAAATGCTACATAGACTGTAACTTCTTTGTATCTCCATCTCCTCAGATGCCAAATGGGGATATAACTGGCTCTGCTACTGTTCAGGGTTGTTTAGGACATTCAATCAGATACCATATGAAAGATACCGTTTTTGAAAAAATTTTTTTTCCCCAACGTTTTTATCTATTTTTGGGACAGAGAGAGACAGAGCATGAATGGGGGAGGGGCAGAGAGAGAGGGAGACACAGAATCGGAAACAGGCTCCAGGCTCTGAGCCATCAGCCCAGAGCCTGACGCGGGGCTCGAACTCCCGGACCGTGAGATCGTGACCTGGCTGAAGTCGGATGCTTAACCGACTGCGCCACCCAGGCGCCCCTATTTTTGAATACAGTAAAATACTGTAACATTATAATGATCCAGGATATTAAAGTACTCCTTATTCCCCAGTACTTATTAATAATGTTCCCAATCTAGCAATCTGGAGAGAGAGCTAATGTAGACAAAAGCAAAATAAAGCTAAATGCCATGTGAACTACACGTTCCAGTAACGTGCAGGGACGGAGTTGACTACTCTAACAAACTACACCATCTAAAAAGAAAATGTAAGAAATACACAAATACCCGTTGCTTCATGTAATTTTTTCCTTTAATAAAAGTTCGATACGCAGGCCTTCTTCTCCTGGGAAGAGAATCCTTCTTTGCTTCAGATTTCCTATGTTTAACACTTAGTATTCCATTGGTCATTCCCACAACTATTGTCTCATCTTCATGCTAAAAGCAATTAGAAATATAAGTTAGTCTATTCCTAACACATCATTTATCTTACTTTTTCTTCAAAACGCCATTTATAAAGCGTTTTCTGCTTATCCGCACTTTCACAAGAGTTCCATTCAGATAGAGATACTTTGCCTAACAATGATCTACGCAAAAAGTCAGAACAAATCATTTTTTCTTCCAGGATATGATTTTACTGATAGAACATGTTATATCCAGTGTAAATTATCACTGGCACTTTGTATAATAATACAGAATTAATGACATCTTGAGGAACTTCTAAAATAATTTTTTTCCTACATCCTCTTACTAGGAAAAGGATTGTGTGATGGCATGACTTTCCACAGTCTGGCCAAGAGAATATTTTATAATAAGCTTTTCCTCTTCTAATTCAGATTTCTATATGATGTATTCAAATTTCCTCTTCTTCCACGGCTCATGAAACTTGACAGTGGACATTCCAGAAAGAGCATCAACAAAGACAAGCACATTCACTTTGTTATCTCCTTCTCTCTCTCCTCTTTTTTTTTTCCCCCTCAGAGAGCCAATGTGACTTTCTAGAGTATGTTAACCCTAAGTTAAATGTGTTGAAAAGAGATTTAACAATTTCCCAGATCCTGTCTTTAGAGTTAACAATGCCTACAGCTGTACTCAGTTTGAAGCTGTATGGTGAACAAGACCTAAATCTCAATTCATACTAAATTACTGGGACAAGTCATATAATAGCAACTGTCTTAACTATTTCATGTGGCAAGAAGAAAATAAGATTTATTCAAATACAAAGATAAACTGTAAAATTCCATTTCAGTTTCACTCAACAATGTTAATGAAAGCTTTAAAAAGGGCTAAAAATACTTACTGCAAGTGCAAGACTCAAAATTGAAGCTGCATAATCAAAACTGTGGACTACTTTATAGGAAGTCGTGCTATATATTTTCACCTTCCTGATAAAAAGGAAAGGTTTGTCATAAATCACCTTGGAAAGGAGTATAAAATGCAAATTTTCTACTTTTTAGAAATATATAAACATTAAATTTTACACATCAATGAAGGAAAATAACAATTAATAACATTAACTGCAAACTAATTCATCACTGAATCTTTTACAACTGAACTATTTGTCAGCACTAGCCATGTCTGTACAAAGACCTGACTAGTCACCAGAAGAACAGACCGCGAACCAACGTAGCCTGAAGATGACACGTGAGAGTAAAGAAAAAGTATCAAAGCCCACTGGAAGTCAAAAGAGCAGGGTTTCTCAATGTTAGCATGCTCTGCACCATGGGCCAGATCAGTCTTTGTTGTGGAGGCTGTTCTGTGCACTGCAGGAAGCTCAGCAGCATCCTGAACCACTACCCACTGCAGGCCAGCAGCTCACCACTCCCAACTGGTGCCAACAACCCAAAATGTCTCCAGCTGCTGCCATGCATCCTCTTGGAGACACAAGTCACTGTGGGCTGAGAACCGTGAACAGAGCCAACTCACACTTGATTTTTGAGGGACACATCTAAAACCTGAGTCCCAGGGGCGCCTGCGTGGCTCAGTTGGTTAAGCGTCCGACTTCAGCTCAGGACACAATCTTGCAATCCATGAGTTCAAGCCCTGCGTCGGGCTCTGTGCTGACAGCTCAGAGCCTGGAGGCTCCTTCAGATTCTGTGTCTCCCTCTCTTTCTGCCTCACCCCCCCACTTGCACTCACTCTCTCTCTCTCTCTCTCTCTCTCTCTCTCAAAAAAATAAACATACATTTAAAAAAAGCTTTTTTTTAAACTCGAGTCCCAAATTGCCTAGTAACACCATTTCAGAGAATCTGCTACCTAATTTACATAATAAATTCCTTTCTGTTTAAAATATTTTCTAGGGGCGCCTGGGTGGCGCAGTCGGTTAAGCGTCCGACTTCAGCCAGGTCACGATCTCGCGGTCCGTGAGTTCGAGCCCCGCGTCAGGCTCTGGGCTGATGGCTCAGAGCCTGGAGCCTGTTTCCGATTCTGTGTCTCCCTCTCTCTCTGCCCCTCCCCCGTTCATGCTCTGTCTCTCTCTGTCCCAAAAATAAATAAACGTTGAAAAAAAAAATTAAAATATTTTCTAGCTTTTAAAATATGTATTAAGCATACTGAAAAACCAAGGCTTTCCATAATAGTGAAAATAGGAAATATGGAAACAAAATGACCAAAAACAAACGAATGTAAGTAACTACAAGAATTGTGCCATAGTTCTAGCCACATGCTACTGAGCACTTGAAGGGTGGTTATGAAAATGAAGAGCCAAATTTTCAATTTTACTTGATTTTAATTAACTTATTTTAATTTTAAAACTGAGGCAGTATTAAAACATTTTTCTGTTAAACAAAACTATATTTCACTTTAATCACTATAAATTACCACATCATAGGGCACATATTGGATGCTTAATTTGTCTCTAGTCTCTTGGTAATAATTTTTACACGGATTACGCGTTGAAATGATATTTTAGATACATTGAACTAAATGAAACATATTATTAAATTAATTTTACCTAGTTCCTTTTGCCTTTCTGTGGCTACTTCAATATTTAAAACTACATATGTAGCCCACATCTTATTTCTGTTGGCCAGCACTGTTCTAGAACTTTAACTAATGGAATACTAATGCTTATATAAAAAAGGAATATTTGAATCACGTTCAAGTATAGAAATTTTCACATACAATTTTAAGTTTTGAAGAATATAAGCTAGAATGTATACATACACTCAGAAGAAATCTTTTAAAATATACAAATATATACACAAAGGATTTTTTAAAGCCACAGAATAACAGACTATTTTAAGATTAACGTTCAAATGGTTCAATAAAATTCCTTAAGTATGCAAGTTAACACACTAAATTTTGTCAAGTGAGAAAATAAGTTTACTGTATTGTAAATAAAAGGTCAAAACTATTTTCAACTCAATAGCTTTTCAAAGAAGTCATTTGACAGAACATTTATTTCATCACAAATACTGCAGAAATAACTCATTTTCTCAAGCAGTAAATATTTCTACAATACCAATAATAAGGAAAGAAAATGAAAATGCTAACCTATCCAGTGACCCAGAGAGTAACCTCTGTCCAGAGCTGCTCAGATATAAACATGTCACAGTTTTATGATGATTTTTCAAAGATACTAGCAACTGTCCTCCTTTTAGTACGTCCCAGATTTTAACATAACGACCTCCTATAGAAAGAAATCGTCATTAGTTTGAAATTCTGCCTCTACATTCAATAGTTTCAAGATTTGAAAAGCATTCTTTACTAGACACTGCACAGCATGGAGGTGAAGTGAAGGGTTCTGCAAAACTGCCTAGTTTCAATGCTGTCTCTATCATTTATTGAGTTTGTAACTGATGATAACAAATAGTTCCTACCACGAAGAACTGTTACAACGAAAAATTATTGCATACCTGTAAAGTTCACAGAACTTTACAATAAATATAAATATAATAAAAAGTATAACCAAAATGGATTTTAAGAAAATTGTAATAAAATCATTCTGCAAAAGAAACATGTCACTACAGAAATGAAATAATATAGTTTTATTTCCTAAAAAGTTTGTGAATCCTAACAAAACTGAAAAATTTCCCTATCACTTCTACTCTAAGAGTTAGAAGCGTCCTTAAAGGCAATTTAATCTAATAGTTTAAAAAGAATTCTTTTACTATAGCATCTTCTATTTCAATGAAATATTACACAGAAGTCTAGAAGGTAAAATTGAAGAATGAGTTGGAGAGGGGGGAGCAAAGGTCTTACCTATCCTGCCTGGGAAACCGGGCCTGGGAGCCAATTCATAGTCCCTCTCTCACCGCATGTGGCAGCTCATGAGAGCACAGTTTAAAACAAGTGATCCTAGCCAAACTCTCATTTTCAAAGTCTAAAGGAGTTAAGGGATTTTCCAAGGTCATACAATTAACTAGTGACACAGTGGAGATTAGCATACACGCGTCCATTCTCCCCATTCAGCTTGTTTCCATTTCTCAAAATAACATCAAGAAAAATGGATACATCTGACAATGTCATCAATTTATTTTGAAACTAAACAGGTACTGGGGAAGAAGTACAAAACAGGGTAATTTCTATTCGGGTTTTAGAATTAAGAAAAAAAATCTATACACACAGCCATATACGTGCTATGAATTATACACACCACCTTTGTATTCTAATGTCAACACATTAACTTTGACTTGATAAATCAAAGAAGCCGATTTATTTCTTCAATTCTCATTTTGAAAACGCTCTAGGATCAACATTACAGAAAAATACCTCAGTTCCAGCTTGATGAAAAACGTACCAAGACCCCTTTTGAACGCCACATTATACCCTCCTCCAGAACTACTGACTATTTTCTGGACAAAGTCACTTCACTCAAAAGAGACAAAAACAGACAAGCCTGATTCTAGAATTGAAAGAACTGTGATCTCTTTCAACCTAAGACCTCTTAGGTAGGAATAACAGGCATACAACCTGGATTTCTGGCTTATATACACAATGCAGGCTCTCGAGTTCTGGGATTTCAGATCTGCCACTCTATCGCGGACAAATTACTTTAAAAACTTTTATTTATTTCCTTAGTTGCAAAATAGGGAGAAAACTCACTCACTTCTAGGCTCAATAATTTGTATGTAAGAGCCCAGTACCTGGCTCACATTAGGTAGTCAATAAATAATAACTGCTTGCTTGTCCTGTTTATCAATTGAGCAAAACCTAGGTATGTAATTCAAGTGCACAATATTAAATTATAAAAAGTAACTGATAAAGACATAACTGACTCAAAACCAACTATATAGGTAAAAGCAATTTTTAAAATACCTGCTGATACCAGAAGACCTCCAGAGGGAAAGAGCAGGACACTCTCCACTGGCTGCCCATGCTCAACAGAGATCACACTCTTATTGGTTCGTGCGTCAAACATCTTGAGGGTATGATCATATGACCCTAAAATGTCAATTTTGGTATTAGGTGAGTTTCGTTACTCAAATCAACAAAAACTAAATATACGTGTGTGTATGCAAACAAATCTGAAAAGGAGAAAGGGCTTAGATAAAATTTAAAGACACATATGTACGTTCATGATGACAAAGTACCTACAAACTCTGGGACCACTGATTATTTCTGAAAAAGCATTACTATACCATACTATATCATATAGGATCTTAAACTATTCCCATCTTCAAGTTATTGTCACTACTCAATCACGTGGGAACCTCTGCACAAGCACCCACAAAGACTGAACTCCATTATCTTTGTTTCTCAGCTGCTTGGAGGCTCTGTGAAAACCAGAGTACTAAACCATAGTTCAGACACTCATGTTTTCAAGGAAGCCTTATGTTTCCAAACACACTTGGAAGACAATAAGAACAATCACCAAAAGAAGAAAAAGAATTGGATAAACAGAAACATATTCCTTTATAAAATTTTTTACATTGCTCTATCCCAAAAGAGTCCCAAAGCAGCATCAAATTATATCGCAATAAAATGATCAACTTCAGGAGGGAAAAACAGTTCACCAACCTGTTACAAAGAGATCTGGGTTCAGTTTGCTAGCACATCCACACCTCACATAATCAGAATGTTCTTTGAATGTCAGAATTTCTTTGGAGTTTGGAATATCCCACAATTTAACCGTATAATCATCAGCCCCAGAGACCACATGATATTTGTCAGCTGTAAAATCGACTGTATGAACTGCTCTAAAAAATTAAGGATCAATATGTTAAACAGCAAGAAAAAAACTAACATAAAACATAAAACTCTGCTTTTCTCCAAATAACAAAAAAAGCTCAGTTTTAGGGAGTAATTGTAGGGGGAAATCATGAGAGAAAAATCTTTAAAACAGATATCCGTCCCTAACCCAATTTAAAATTCTAAATACCGTTACACTATGAAGTTAATAATATTCAACAGCCTTACAAGTTATTTTCTATACGTTAACAATTCTACAAAACTGCTCAATAAAGGTAAACGTTCTAAATGTTGGAGCAAAGGTACTTTTAATTTAAAAACTTTCAAAATGGGGGACGGGCGCCTGGGTGGCTCAGTTGGTTGAGTGCTGACAGCACAGAACATGCTTGGGATTCTCTCTCTGCTCCTCCCCCGCTCACTCACACCCTCTCTCTCTCTCTCTCTCTCTCAAAATAAATGGATAAACACTTAAAAAAATTTTCAGGGGCACCTGCGTGGCTCAGTCAGTTAAGCTTCTGATTCTTGATTTTAGCTCAGGCCATGACCTCACGGTCTCTAGGATCGAGTCCCACGTCAGGCTCTGTGCTGACAGCAACAGAGCCTGCTTGGGATTCTCTCTCTCCCCCTCTCCCAAAATAAATAAACTTACTTAAAAAAAATATTTCAAACTGGGTAGTTCTTTACAAAATTCTAAGAAGACTTGACACTAAGTAGGATCATGTTAAGTGAATTTGTTGTATTTTAAATGTTTCACTTATGAGAAAAGACCTTCCTGATAATACACTGTAAAAAACACTTCAGATTTTTAAATCAGTAGCAAATGTCAGAATTGAAAGTGGTAATTCTGATATGAAGTTATAATATAAAATTGCCCTGACCATTTATCAAGGGGAAAATATTAAATTCAAGAAGAAAAAATCAACCTTCCAACTTGCCTTCAAAATGAGGACCTCCATTATAGTTCAGCCTATAGAGTTCTCATTCATAGTTGTGAGGTGCCTTTAGATCAGTGGTTTATAACCTTGACTGATCACAGAACTCACTAAGAAATCACATGAGGGGCGCCTGGGTGGCACAGTCAGTTAAGCGTCCGACTTCAGCCAGGTCACGATCTCGCGGTCTGGGAGTTCGAGCCCCGCGTCAGGCTCTGGGCTGATGGCTCAGAGCATGGAGCCTGTTTCTGATTCTGTGTGTCCCTCTCTCTCTGCCCCTCCCCCGTTCATGCTCTGTCTCTCTCTGTCCCAAAAATAAATAAACGTTGAAAAAAAAAAAAAAAGAAAAAAAGAAATCACATGAAAGCTACAGGAAATCTTCCCGGAAAAACATACATTTCTTCAAATGTCACAAACAATTCTACAGAATTCATGAGCCCCATCAAACTGGACCATAGGACTGGCCTAGATTAAGCACTCTGTCCTTGAACAATCATGAAATAAAGTATATACAGGTACATAATCTTCACAGAACTTCTCTATGTTTTTATTCAAAGCCCCAAAAAAAAAGAAACCAAAAAAGCTTACAACAACAAAACAACAAAGAACACGTAAAAACCAACTGTCTGTAACAATATGGTGACAGATGTTAACTAGACTTATTATTTTGCAACACATACAAATATCGAACATACAACTGAAACGAACATGTTTTGTTAATTATACCTCAGTTAAAAAAAAATTGTTTTTAGATTTTTAAACACTGGCTCTTACTTAGTATGGCCTTCAAAGTGCCTGAGGGGAGCTCTCCCAGTTATATCAAAAAGCTGAACTCCACCATCTTCACTGCCAGCCACAAGCAGTCTACCGTCCTGACGAAAAGTAGCACAGTATGCTGTGTCTTTAAATCGGGAAAAGGTTTTTATAGGTTCTTGAGAATATCGGCCATAAATGTGAATCTATGAAAAGATAAAAAACACAGTACTTAACCAAATGCCTCTAGATCAGTAGTACATATAAAGACACAAAAGAAAAATAAATGTAGTATTATATTTACCCTCGAGGAAGCTGTGACAGCATAATTATATGGAGGCTGCGGAGAAAAGTCTACTTTTGACACTGCACCAAACTCCTTGATCTGAACAGGGGTCTTAACAAAACAAAATACAAAGTATTAACAGAGTTACAACTGGTAAGACTGTTCAAGCATTACATAATTTCTTACTCGATCGTTTCACTTTGTTCTTAGTAACATTTACTAGGTTGTAGCTAATACAGAAGTATGAAAAAGCAAAAAAGGTCCAAATAACATCACCCAGACCATCCTGGCTGTCATTAAAGTAAATAACTATATGGCTGGAAAACCATACTCCACTCTTTCTCTTCAGCTGTGGAGTTTTCTGTGATTATTACTGGGGAGAAAAAGTTATGCCTGTGCCAGCATACATTTAACCATGTATTCTGTAACTGACACAAAGATCACACCATGCAGGCTGTTCTGAACCTCGCTTCCTTTCACTCAATTACACATCTCAGGGGCGCCTGGGTGGCGCAGTCGGTTGAGCGTCCGACTTCAGCCAGGTCACGATCTCGCAGTCCGGGAGTTCGAGCCCCGCGTCGGGCTCTGGGCTGATGGCTCGGATCCTGGAGCCTGTTTCCGATTCTGTGTCTCCCTCTCTCTCTGACCCTCCCCCGTTCATGCTCTGTCTCTCTCTGTCCCAAAAAAATAAATAAACGTTGAAAAAAAAAAAATTACACATCTCAGCTAATTTTTCATATGATCAATAGCTTTGCCGTCCATTATAGGGTACATCATAATTTACTTTACCGGTCCGCTACTAAGGGACACAGGTTTTCCCAGAATTTCTAGCATTACAAATAATACTTTAATCAACATCTATATATCTGTATCTCAGCAAATTTAGGGGACTGTAATCTTTGGGTAAGTTTCAAACTGTGGAACTTACATGGCCAAAAGGTATTTTTATCACGATAGATAATGTGAAACTGCCCTCCAGAAATTCTGCATCAATTTTCCTCCCTCAAGTAGCAGTGATCAAAATTTTTCATTTGTGCCAATATAACAGATGAAAAGTAGTATCCAAATTATTGTGGTAACTGACATTTCTTTATGAGTGAAGCCACAGCTCTTTTATACATTTATTGGTCATTTAAATTTCCTGTTCCATTAACCTCCCAATCCCAATCTTTTTCCACTTTTCTATTTAGTTGTTCATCTTTTAAAAAAAAATAATTTTCAAGCTTTTAAGGATAGTCTAGCAGAATTAATTCTGCATCACTTTCTCCTTAGTTTTGCAAAGGCAAAAAAAATTTTCTCGCATGACATTCAAATTCTAAGATTTAATTCATTTGGCATTCATTAATCATCTATTCTGCGCTAGGTCCTTGTACGATTAAAATGATTAAGCAGTAGGGACTTTTATAAAAAATTCTAAGAAAAAACATCAGCTACCTAATTTTCTACCCAAATTATGAACTGGTGATTGATTCCTTTTAGTTATTAGTTCTCTATTAGAGTATCCAAAGTATAACATATGCTGGAGAAATGAGCATCAGTACAACCCCCTCGTTACTGTCTCCACTTACCTTATAGTTGTTCCAGTACAGTGTGTCTTGGGTGATTTTTTCACCAAGTACAGGATACGTCTGAATAGCTACAGGCTTATAACCAGCCATAATTTCATATAATTGGACTGTTATCCAAGAATAAATAGTTTGAAATTGATGTTAGAAATAATTACAGTGACTCTGCTTTATGTCTGAAAAAGAAAACATTTTAAATACACGTTATTCTTAAACCTGTATAACTTTCACTTTGTGTCTTTTCAAAAGGCTGTGTGGTAGCTTATAGGATTAGTGACCAATAAGCCATTTAATTATAACACAGAAGAGACAACCTTAAGGAAGCAGGTAGAATACAGATAGGACTACCAGAGTGCACCCTCTACTCAGCTATACACAGAAGCTGTACACAAATATTCTCACATCTAACTAGCCAATTTACAACACTTGGAAGTAAGTCTGGCTCAACCATTCATCCAGTAGCCAAAGCAGAAGTGCACTGGCTTGGATTGTTTATTTCTTAACAACAGAAAGCATTAAGGTGAAACTGCAAATAGAAAAGTTTCCTGAAACCAAATTTAAGATAACATTCAATCTATAAGAACACAGTCTAGGGTCTTGACTTCCTGAAAGCCTTAGAAATACCAAGAAGGAAAACAAAGCTAGTATTCTAATGGAAAAGCTTAAAATTAAAAATTTTTTAAATTCTTTTTTAATGTTTATTTACTCTTTGAGAGAGAGAGAGCGCGCGTGCACACAGGCGAGGGGCAGAGAGAGGGAGACAGAATCTGAAACAGGCCTCAGGCTCTGGGCTGTCAGCACAGAGCCCGACGCGGGGCTTGAGCTCACGAACGGTGAGATCATGACCTGAGCCAAAGTTGGATGCTTAACCGATTGAGCCACCCAGGCAACCCGAAAAAGCTTAAAATTAAATTTAAGAAAAGGGGCTCCTGAGTGGCTGAGTCATTAAGCGTCCAACTCTTGATTGCAGCTCAGGTCATGTTCTCCTGGTTCTTGGGATTCAGCCCCACAAAGGGCTCTGTGCTGACAGGGGAACCTGCCTGGGATTCTCTCTGTCTCCCTCTCTCCTCTCTGCCCCCAACTCTAAGAAGAAATAAATAAATAAATATATATTTTTTTAAACAGTGGGATAGGGGCGCCTGGGTGGCGCAGTTGGTTAAGCGTCCGACTTCAGCCAGGTCACGATCTCGCGGTCCGTGAGTTCGAGTCCCGCGTCAGGCTCTGGGCTGATGGCTCAGAGCCTGGAGCCTGTTTCCGATTCTGTGTCTCCCTCTCTCTCTGCCCCTCCCCCGTTCACGCTCTGTCTCTCTCTGTCCCAAAAATAAATAAACGTTGAAAAAAAAATTTTTTTAAACAGTAGGATAAAAATGAATTAAAACTTTTAACTAACATAGAATTAAGCCAAAACATCTCTCCAGAACTATTCAGCTGTAAAAGAGATTCATGTTATCAGTGGTGCAACTCATTGTCTATCCCAAAAAGCCTGGCAACAGTGCATGAGTAATACCAAAATGAATAGGGATGGCATATGCTAAAGGCTATTTTGATGAAACACAGCAATCAATGATTAAAAGGAAGGAAATGTTTCTGTTCATTCAAGTACCTACACTGTATAGGGCACTGTTCTAGGCTCTGGAGATACTATGTTCAGTAACACAGATATGGGTCAGTGCTTTCACACACTCCAATATTCTCCATTTTAGGTGGTGATTGGCAGAATCTAGGACTATGGAATCAGCTTTGACTTGTCCTTCCTCTTCACTTTTAACATCCAAGTAGTTAAGATGATTTTACCTCCCAGATCTTTCTAAACCTCCATCATGTCCACTCTACCAAGTTCCACTGCCCTAATCAGATCTTCTCATCTACTGATATGGTGCAGTATAAGGGCTCCTGACTCCCTCATTCATCTTTCAAATAGCCATCAGCAAGATCCAGCTTTTGCTACAAAGCCCAACCTTGCCTGAAAATAAAGGTCTAAGCTCCCTAACATGGCAGGTGATCTGGCCCTTGCTTACCTTTCCAGCTTCACTTCTTTGTTACTCCCTTTTAACACAGCATTCTCTTTCTTCTCTCATTCTTTGCTCATTTGTCCTCTTTTGCCAGGAATGATCTCCATCTACCCACTTGCTGTTTATCATTTAAAGCTCAACTCAAGAATCACATCCCCCAGGAAACCTTCTGTGAACTAATCCTACTTCACTCTGCATATTTCTGTCACTGTGCATAGTAAAATTGCATTTGTAATGATCTCTTTTTCCTACTAAACTGAACATTTTGTACCTGGAAGATTTTTTTTAAGTGCTCAAAGAAAACTTGTGGAAGGAAGGAAAGAAAGCATTATGTTGGGTTCTATGGAAAAACACAAAATTAAAATCACAAATGGTGTCTGTAATATGCACATTACTACACAGCAAGAGTCAACAAACTTCTTCTGCAAGGAACCAGAAGATAAATATCTTAAGCTTTGCTGACCAACAGGCAAAATGGAGAATATCATGTTGTTACAAGAAAGCAAGGAAGAAAAAAAATCCCAATTTTTTACTACCCCCCCCTAATAATTATGAGTACAATTTTATGTTTATAAATGAAAAGAATGAGATTTATGGAGGCGGGGAATAATATTTTACTCACTTCGGGTTCAACGTGCTTCCTAGCATCAAACAGATTGCAAACAGTTACCTGTAAAACAATTCTAGGCTCACTGGCAGGCGAAAAGAAACCATCACTTGCCCAGATTTAGCCTGCGGCTCCTTCCCTTACTAGCATACAGGCAAAGCCATCCCTTACTAGAATATCGGCAAAGGAATACCTAACTCTGCCTCGAGAGAAACAGTTTAAAGCTTTAAATGTTTACAAGTGAGGAGTAGTAGTGGTTTGCCAGATAAAAGTGAGATACAGCACTGGAGGAGAGGGAGAGGGGGAACACGACACAATACAAAGGCATGCAGGCAAGAAATGATGTGAAAATGAATAAGAAAATGATCAGGGACAGGTCAGAGCCTGAGAAACTGAAAGTAAATGAATAGATACTACTACAATCCGACGCAGAATAACAGATATATGCTATAAGTAACGTACAAAGTACTAAGCGCTCAAAAAAGATTTTTAATTCTAACCGGGAGGCTCCCAGAAAGATTCACAGTGCATTTCAGCTCGGCCTTGACGTATAAGATCAAAACAGACTGACCTCTTAAGATGAGCACAAGCGCGCGGGGTGAGGGCAGCATTCGAAACCGAGGGAACATCATTAGCAAAGACAGAGATGGAAATTTGCCCATTGCCTCGGAGGGATGCGCATTAATAACGGTGCACAAGCGAGAATGTGGTCGTAGAAGGGGCAAATATGGGTCGAAGCTAAGCGGTGGGGATCCTGAGAGGTTGGTTAAAGAGTTTCAGCCCGTCTGCGAAGACTGGGAAGCCCCAGAGGAGCACGCGAGGTAGCAAAGCAGGCCCGACGTGAGTCCGGACTGCGCCCACCAGGAGCCGCCTTCACCTACCTCCGATAGGCCCCGCGGGTCCGCCGGGACACTTTGTGTCCAAGGAGAATTTCTTGGATTCGGCCAGCCCCCACCCGGACTATTAAAGCTCACTCGCGGAAGATCACGCGGACTCTACACGGCGCCGCCGAGACACAGAGAGGGCAGAACTACCTGGCCGGTCGCACAAAAGTGACGTAAGGGCGTAGGCTCACGTGACTTACGCGGCCAGGAGTCGTAGGGGCGGGTCAGGGGGGCGGGACGGTGGGGGAGACGTGATCCCAGTACTGGACGGGTGTTGCTCTAGAGACCCAGACGGGTCCTGCTGAAGTGACCCAGTGTCTGTAGTACTTGGGCAGCAGAGACTGCGCAGCGGCGGGGGAAAAAACCTGGAAGTCCTCTCGGCTGCGGTGACGCGGAACGTTTTTTGGCCAAACCCCGAAAGAAGAAATCGGAAGTGACGTCGCGGTCAAAACAAGCCGGGGTTTGGGGGCCTGCAGTGAATCTGTGGCCGCAGATGGAAAGGCCCGACTCGCTGTCGGCTGTCGAAGGTAGTCGCGAGGCCCTGCGCGCCCATCCAGTAGGCTTCCGGCCCCTGTCCCCCGGACCCTCCCGCCGGGGGTGAACCAGAGTTTCCGCCTGAGCGACTTTTCGGGCCGAGCTGGCGGGTGGCTCCCGAGCGGACTTCCCTCCCTACAAGTGTCCCTTTCACGGGGCTTCTGCCCTGGGACACCTGTCGCCTGTGAGGCGTCATTTCCATAGCACCTTCCTTTCCTTGGTGGACAGTTTCAGGAGTAGGAAGAGCCAAGGGACACCTGTTACTAGGATCCACTGCGGAATGTGTATCTCATTAGGTTTTCTCCCTTCATCCCTGGGCTCTGACCCATCGAGGTGATCCTAGCTCTCCTTGGCCATCCGTCTTCTTCTCATCGCCTCTTACTCTCAATCCTATTTTCACCTCTCCTTCTCCAAGTCTTCAAAATCTTAGCTTAACCCGTCAATTTTGGCTCATCTCGTCTAGCGTATTGGCAGGCCCAGCGTTCTGTTTTCACTCCCTCCTCGCCCCAGTTCTCCCCTTCTCGAAGAGGGTAATTCCGCCTATATTATGACATGGAAGATGTTTAGAGCTAGAAAGAATATTAGAGATGCCTATTTCAACCGTCTTCGTTGTATAGATTAATACAACCCATTGTTGCACAGGTAGATAGTAGTGATGTTGAGACCGGAATGCCAGATCTAATTAGCAAGCCCCTGTTGGGCATCTCGCAGGGTCATTTTAGGATAGGAAATAATATGAAACAGTGTTAAACTTCATATCAGGAAACATTTCTGGAGCACCTGATGGGATCAAGCTCTGTTTTGTATGCAAAGATTAGTAAGAGTGGCCCCCAGCCTAGAGAAGTTTTCAGTTTCCTGGGAGTTTAAGTGGAAACATTCAAAGGAATGGTAAATGCCAAAATGGAAATAAATGCAGTGTGCTAAGAGAGCTCAGGGGATTGCATTTAGGCCAGCTCTGGGTAGGAGTCTGTGGGAGATGGGTCGTCCCTCAGGAAATTTTCATAAAAGCCTATATTAAGTTGTTAACATTTTAACTAAACAAAAATTGAGAAGTATATCTTCAGTAAATCATAACCAAAGCTTTGTAAAGCCTTTACCTGTCCAAGAATCAGGTCTTATAAATGCCAATAGACATGGATACAATGAGTTTTATCTTAAATTCAAACTGAGGACCACTTATAAACATAGCATGTTAAAAAATGAACTACAGGTAAGAGGTTAAAGTTTTCACATCAATTTTTTTTTTAATGTTTTAGCCGTTTTAGTTTATGGAATGAAGTCTTGGCACTTTAAAATTAGAAGGTGGTTTGGAGCTACTGGGTAGCTCAGTTGGGTAAGTGTCAGACTTCCGGTCAGGTCATGATCTCACAGTTTATGAGTTCAAGCCCCGCATCAGGCTTTCTGCTGTCAGCATGGAGCCCGTTTTGTGTCCTCTATCCCCCTTTCTCTGCCCCTTCCCCTGTCATTCTCTCTCTCTCTCTCTCTCTCTTTCTCAAATAAATAAGCACTTAAAAATCTAATAAATAAATTTAGAAGGTTGTTTAAATCTATCAGTCAATGAAAAGGTCACCCACTTGAAGTATGAAAATAACAAATGCCCAATTTTTGAGAGAAAGATGCTATGAGAATTTTTTACAAGGTTTTCTCCCAACAGAAACTAGCTTCTTTCCATCTTGATGAAGTGCCTCCCACCCCTCTCTGGGCTTCGCCTGTATCAGGAACTTCGGTTAGTTCTGAAGGCTGGGTAATCCAAGATCAAGGTGCTAGCATGGCTGTGTTCTGGTGTGAGCCCTCTTCGTGGTTCATAGCTTCCATCTTCTTGGTCTAACTTGGTGAAAAACCATGAAAGTTTATTTTCATTGTTAGCTTGATCTTCTGTCCACTTATCAATGTTCAGGAATAGGAGAGGGGAGAAAAGAGTAAAATTTGTTGGAACCTGGTGATGAAGGTAAAAATATGCCTGTATCTCATTTGGTCTTTACCAAGATCCTATGCAATTAGTGGCGATACCCCCATTTTACAGATGAGACTGAGACTTAGAGAGGTTGAATAATGTACCGGTTCACACAGCCAAGAAGTGGGGAAGCTTGGATTCATACCCAGGTGTCTGCCTCCAAACATTGTATGCTTACTGTTACGTATAGGGGCTTGTAAGAGCACTATGTGCATACTTGATTGAAAAATGATTATTTTGTGTATTATTACCTAAGTTGATATAATCTTTTTAATTTTTTTCTTTCAGATTTTTCAATATCTAAATTCCAAGAACACACTGGATACCACTCCTATAAAACAAAGAGGAAATCATGAAGGAATGTTTTAATCATTGAAACTACAGTTGAAGTCATGGCTACGTCAGCAAATCTGGATATTGGAGCCCAGCTGATAGTGGAAGAGTGTCCCAGCACTTACAGTCTAACTGGCACGCCAGACATTAAAATAGAACATCAGCTGGACTCAAATGCAGAGGAAGGATCAGCTCAGGGTGTTGCCATGGGAATGAAATTCATATTACCTAACCGATTTGATATGAACGTGTGTTCTCGATTTGTGAAGTCCTTAAATGAAGAGGATAGTAAAAATATTCAAGATCAGGTTAACTCTGACCTGGAAGTGGCATCTGTCCTATTTAAAGGTTGCAAGTTATGGTATAAATATGTGCATTTGTTCTGTTTTTGTTTTTTTGTGTTTTTTGTGTATGGTTTTGTTTTTTTTGTTTTTTGTTTTGGTTTTTGCTTTCTGATCACGAGATTTTGAGTTTGGGAAGAGAGTTTGGAAGTCATCTTTTAATATGATTTTCTAGAATCTCAGAGAAACCGAAATTAAATAATTTTCATGTTTTGTGATGTCTATAGTGTATGTTGATTTTTTAAAATTTTCTAGCTTGACCTTTATTTAGAAATTAAAGTTTCTTATTTGTACCTTTTTAAATGATAGAAGAAAAATTATTCGTGCCTTTTAAAAAATGAATTAGCTTAATAATTCCCTATTCCATGAATATTTGATTGGCCTCAGTTTCCCAGGCATTAATGCAGTGAGGTCTGCCATCATATTGTAGATTTATTTTTATAACAATCTACTGAATAAAAAAGCTAATTTCAAAATAAAATTGTTCAAAATTAATACACATTTTTCCTGGAACTTTCACTATGATGATATAGATTTTTTAATAGCAAAGAATAATTTAATATCACTTGAGAAACAGTTGAAGATGTACCTCGTGTATTTCTCTTTTAATGTAAACATTGACATAGAACTTTGAAATGTTTTATCATTAAAATATTGTGTTAATGTGTTTAAATTTATTTTACTTAGCTGAATGCAATATCCATACATCTCCTTCTCCGGGAATTCAAGTAAGGCATGTCTACACTCCCTCTACAACAAAGCACTTCTCACCCATAAAACAATCAACTACTTTAACCAACAAACACAGAGGAAATGAGGTCTCAACCACACCTCTCTTAGCAAATTGTAAGTATTTCCCACTGATTTGTTAAAATATTCTTATTACTGGTATAATGCTTTCAAGAGTTTGGCCTTGAAACATTATTTTCTTTAAATGCATATTCTATTTGGAAAGTGATGTCTTGATAGTTTTAGTAATTTAAAATTTCACAATATTACTGCAGAGTCACATATTTCATGTCTTATAGTTCTATGTTGAGAAAAAATACAGATTTTAATACAGATTTTGTATAGGCTTATACAAATACAGGTTTATATTCATACACATACAGATTTTTACCGGTTTTCATTCTTAAAACCTTTATAGTTTTTTTTTTAATGTTTAGTTTTGTGTGAGAGAGAGAGAGAGACAGAGTGTGAGCAGGGGAGGGGCAGAGAGAGAGGGAGACACAGAATCTGAAGCAGGCTCCAGGCTCTGAGCTATCAGCACAGAACCCTATGCGGGGCTGGAACTCACGGAACGACGAGATCAGACCTGAGCCGAAGTCAGACACCCAACCGACTGAGCCACCCAGGCACTATTAAAACCTTTATAGTTTAACTATAAAAAAACAATTTGTTATTCTGAACTATGTGCAAAGTAAGAGAGTATTTTAAACTAGATCAGTGATCAGCAAGTGATTTGTAGTAAAAGCTGAGTGATTTGTAATTTAGAATTTGACTATAATAATATGAATATGAAATTTCTCTTTTTAAAACCTTGAAGCCACAATTTTTAAAAATGGAATCATTCTAGAGGAAATAAAATGAAGCTTTTCTATACAAATCAGAAAAATGTAGTATGGGTATGTTAATGAAAACAA
Source organism: Prionailurus viverrinus (assembly GCF_022837055.1). Lineage (NCBI taxonomy): Eukaryota > Metazoa > Chordata > Mammalia > Carnivora > Felidae > Prionailurus > Prionailurus viverrinus. The sequence goes on along the minus strand of NC_062561.1, from coordinate 138,835,401 downwards.
ACCAGTTAGCAGTTTGACGTTAGGAACTGTATCTGAATATGTAATGTAAATGCATCTATATTCTAAAGCATGGTGAAATATTTGTTTTTACTTTGGAAACACTGTATCTCTCCTAATTTTGAATGGCATGCCTTAGCAGTTAAGCCAGGAGGAGTCCATGATTCTTACTTCACCTATTAACCAAAGTTTCTACTCTTTATATTTCCATGTGCTTCCTAATTGCTTTCCTTTCTATTAAGGCCGCTCAGTCATATTACTGAAGTCAAGGATCAAGTGATACTAATTTCTAAGATGAACTCTCACAGAACAGTACCTGTTTAGTTTTGTTGTAAAATAAAGATGTTGTCTTAAAATAAATAAATGAGGGGTGCCTGGGTGGGTCACTTAAGTTTCCGACTCTTGACTTCAGGTCATGATCTCACTCATGGGATCAAGCCCCACCTGGGGGTCTGCGCTGATATTGAGGAGCCTGGTTGGGATCTTCTCTATCTGTCTGTCTGTCTGTCTGTCTGTCTGTCTCTCTCTCTCTCTCTCCCTCTGCCCTTCTCTTTCTCTTAAAATAGATATATAAACTTTTAAATATAAATGAATGAATAAATGAATGAAATAAAGATATTGTCTTAAAATAGTCCAACCATATTATTTTTGAGCTAAAAAGAAACACCTAGAGATTATGCAGTTCCCCTCCCTCATGTTATAGACAAAAACATTTAATTATTTACTCAAGGTCACACAGCTGATTAGCCACAATGAAGTCTGCATTCAAGAATTTACTCTGAAAGTTAGTTTTCAACTTACTAATTCCCATGGGTTAGAAAAAAACCCATGGAGTCTTGAAACAATGGTCTTTGGGATTTCAGAGGATTCAGTCAATAAAAAGACAGAAGGTGTATCTTTGTGTGGTTTTAGACCCAACCTCCTCCTAAGTTTGGATTTGAGTTTGCATTTTAAAATTTGGTTTGAGTTAGCATTTTAAAAATTAAATACCTAAACTGTTTCTTTGATTGATAAGATCAGTGGCGATTTGCATTAATAGTTGATCATAACAATTTGCCTGTTCATTGCTAATAATACTTTGTAGCTGTCAGAATTGCCTTAAACACATACCGATCCTCAGATATACGTATATTTTAAGTTATATTTTTTTAAACAATAAAATGAGAGTTTTTATTTTAGAAAAGAAAATTGCTGCACACATATGAATACTGACGTGATGAAAGTGTACCCTGTAAGTCGAAAACTGTGAAGCTTTTTATGGTATTGTTTCAGCTCTATCTGTTCACCAGTTGGCTGCTCAGGGAGAGATGCTTTACCTAGCTACTCGGATTGAACAAGGTAATAGCCTGTTCTTTTAAACGTACTTAAATTTTGTAGGGTTTATTAGATTTTTGTTGTTTTATTTTAATACAGGAAAGTATAAAGACGACAAAAATAGTTGCATAATCTCACCAGGCAGATAACCCAATAGGTGGTAAAAAACAGACAAACAAAAAGTATATAAAGTATAAAAGTCACAGCTTCCCATACCATCCTAGCCTTGTTCCCAAAAGCAAATATTATAAATTTCTTATATTTTCAGAAAACTTTTCTAGAAAACATTTCTGTTTATTTTTGGAGTTCTGTATGAGAATATATATGTGCTTTTTTGTTGTTTACACAAGAGGGAAAGTATTGTACACACCGTATTACACTTTCCTTTTTTTCACTTAATATTTTGGACATCTTTCCATATAAGCACATAAAGATCTGTTTCATTCTTTTTAATAGTTTAACAGGTCTATGATTTTGCACTGTATTGCTGCATACATATGTACCATGTTTTGGTTTTTTTTTAATTTTTTTTTTAATTTTTTTTTTTTAACGTTTATTTATTTTTGAGACAGAGAGAGAGACACAGCATGAATGGGGGAGGGGCAGAGAGAGAGGGAGACACAGAATCGGAAGCAGGCTCCAGGCTCTGAGCCATCAGCCCAGAGCCCGATGCGGGGCTCGAACTCGCAGACCGCGAGATCGTGACCTGAGCTGAAGTCGGACGCTTAACCGACTGAGCCACCCAGGCGCCCCGGGTTTTTTTAATTTTTTTAAACGTTTATTTATTTTTGAGAGATAGAGGGAGACAGAGCATGAGCAGGGGAAGGGCAGAGAGAGAGGGAGACACAGAATCTGAAACAGGCTGCAGGCTCTGACCTGCCAGCAACAGAGCCTGACACAGGTCTCACGCCCACGGACCTCGAGATCATGACCTGAGCCAAAGTCGGACACTTAACCGGCTGAGCCACCCAGGTGCATGTTTTTATTTTTTAACTAATCCTCTTGGAGGTGATTCCAATTTCTTGCTCTTAAATAATAGTCTTGCTTACGTTCCTTTTAAGTACGTAAATTCTTACAAGTATATTTGCCGGGTCAAAAGAAAATGTGAATTTTTATTTATATATATATATATTGCCAGATATTTGTCCTGTCCCTACACCAGAGTTAGAGTTTCTGTTTCCCCATACCCTGACACAAGATATTATCAGACTTTAATCTTTGTTAATCTCATGGGTGAAAAAATAGTCTCTCATACTGGTTTTGTTTCAGTTTTTAAAATTATGGTCTATTTAAGCTTTTTTGTGTGTGAACTGCCTGATATGTGTTGATTTATGTGAACTCTTATCTAAATTAAAGAAATTCACTCTTTGTTGTTTATGTTGCATTTTTTTCTAGTTTGTCATTTTCCTTTGATTCTGATGTTTTCAAACAAAATCTTAACATTTTGTAGTGGTAAATTTATTTTTTTCCTTGCAACTTTTGAGTTTTATATCCTGCTTTGAAATGATTTTCTACTTCAAAATTACAAATAAATTCACTCACATCTTATTCTACAATTTCTGTGGTTTGGTTTTTTTCACATTTCAATCTTTGACGCATATGGAATGTTTTGGTATAAGGAGGTAAAGGTCAAGCTTTACTTCTATTTTCCTTTTTCATAAAGTTAGCCAGTTATCCCAACATTACTGATTGAATACAGGGTGCATGATAAAAGAGGTGGGTTTTTTTTCATCATGTCATTTTCTTATAAGACATACTTCAGTATTATATTTCTTTTTGTTCATAAATATTTGACGGTTTCATTCTCAGTCTACTAAATAAACTTAGGGGAAACCTGTGGACTTTATAACTAGTAAGGTGAATCTCGGAAACAAAATGGGGTTCAAGGTAGAATTGCATGGGACTGTGTTTCAGATTATTCTGTCTTCATCCCAATTATGTTAGTAAACCACCAAGAATGAAAAAAATATCAGTGTTAGCTATAGAGTAGAAGATAATTTTAATAAGGTTTTGGAGGTTTTTTATAATACATATTTATATAATTGTAAGGGCTATTATATAATCTCGCTTCTATTGTGTTTCTCCCAACTACTCATTGAGATAAGCAAAGTATTATTCCGTGTATTGGAGAAATTAAATGATATGCCCAGAATCATAGTCCTGTAAAGTGACAGAGGCAGGATTCAGACTATGGTCTCCTGATCCCGAGTCCAGTCTTTTGTGGACTGCCCTGTACCTAGCGTTACGTCATGTGCAGTAGAAACACGCTGTTTGAACTGAGCTGTGTATACCGAAGCACATTTTAATACATTCACACCGCACCCTGCAACAACACTTAATAGGACTTCAGCAAATAAGTCGGCAGAAAGTGAACTTCAGTGAGTAGTAGTATCAACTTTTTAGAATGCCAGTATTTTCTTAATGATATTAATAGTTGGTTGTTAAATTAGATGACAAAAATTGCTTTTCTTTTAAATAGAAAATGTTATCAATCACACGGATGAAGAAGGATTTACTCCTCTGATGTGGGCTGCAGCACACGGGCAAATAGCTGTGGTAGAGTTTCTACTTCAGAATGTAAGGAAAATGCCTCAGAAAATGTATATGTACAGTTACTTAAGTCTGTAGTAAAGATTTTGTATCTTCAGCCAACTAGATGCAATGGTAGAGGATCCAAAACAATTTTACATGCTTTTCATGTTCTTGTGGAACCTGGATCTAGCTGGGCAGACAAGACCAATCGTACGTGAACAGCAAGAAAGAATTTAATGCCCAACTCCCTTGAGGTACAGTGGGAACAAAAGTACCGTCAGCTCTCTAGGACCAGCTTCGTGGAGGAGATGTAAATTGACTCCAGAGCAGAAGGACAGTTAGGACCGAGATAAAGGGAGGAAGGAAGGCATCCATGAGTAGAAATTTGCGTTATTTACCCCAGAACGTTACCTGACCGAAGTATTGAACTGAATTCTTAGTGACAGAAACAACAGTATTCTTGTTTACATGAATTGAAAAGTCTTTTCTCTCCACTTACCACTCCAGGGTGCTGATCCCCAACTTTTAGGAAAAGGCCGAGAAAGTGCACTATCATTGGCCTGTAGTAAAGGCTACACAGATATTGTCAAAATGCTGCTTGATTGTGGAGTTGATGTGAATGAATATGATTGGGTGAGTTTATGCTACTGATTTTAAAATACCGTAATAAACTCTAGGATTTACTTAGTTTGGAGAGACGTAATACATTTCACTAAACATTTGGAAAAATCATTAACTTAAACACCTGGAAGAAAAAGTTAATGGTGTAAACTCACTTGTGACATCTGCTTTAAGTATTCTTCACAAAATATGAAAATTGCCTTAAACTGCTTTTACATGTCCATTTCTTAGTAAAACTCCTCAATGGCAACATTGAATTACTCAAATCTTGCTCACCTTGAAAACTAAATGACCTTTTCCTTTTGCAGAATGGAGGAACACCTTTGCTTTATGCTGTACATGGAAATCATGTTAAATGTGTAAAAATGCTCTTAGGTAAGCCATTTTTAAAAGTGAAAATATTTAGAAAATACCATGTGAGGGGTTTATTTTCACTTCTTACAAGGTGGCCTCCCTTGGTATTACTCGGGAGAATCATTAATTACTATTAAACACGTGAATCCTTCTGGAACACGTGCTACCAGAGAGTTGCCCGTGTGAGAAGCAGCTCCAGCACACCGCACACCTGTGCTTGGAGCAATTGTCTTTGTTGCTTTCCTTTGGAGGATCACGGGTGAATCCACAGTTGTTTCCTCCATCCGCGGCGTCTTTATGCAGAAGTTCTCGCTATAGTTGTTGCTGAGTTTCAGCTTTTCGAGAGGATGCCTGTTTGAAGTGTCTTCCCTCTGACCCACCGAAGTGAAATCTCTGCCCTTCGTACTTTGTCAGACCATCCTGAAGACACCCTCCACTTTGCTGAAAATCTGTCCTGCTGTTTGCACATGAGCCAGTAATAGACAAACATGTCTACATTTTCATTTTATTTATGCAGATTTTTCTGTTTTGATACAGAAAATGGAGCTGACCCCACAATTGAAACTGACTCTGGGTATAATTCTATGGATTTAGCTGTAGCCTTGGGCTATAGAGGTGGTAAGTATTTTAGAACTGTCAGATTGTATTTTTTTTTAATTTTTTTTTTAACATTTATTTATTTTTGAGACAGAGAGAGACAGAGTATGAACGGGAGAGGGTCAGAGAGAGGGAGACACAGAATCTGAAACAGGCTCCAGGCTCTGAGCTGTCAGCACAGAGCCCGACGCGGGGCTCGAACTCATGGACTGCGAGATCATGACCTGAGCCGAAGTTGGACGCCCAACCGACTGAGCCACCCAGGCGCCCCTGTCAGATTGTATTTTAGTTAGTAAAGCTGTATAAATAGTACAAACTGTGGTCTAAACCATTTTCATCACTTGTCCTAAAACATGACATGTTGTCCTAACTCCTGACATATACTTTTAACTGTGGGCAACATCAACAAATTCTTACCAAAAAAAAGAGTTTGTTACTGTTACTTTTCACCAACCCAAATAACTAGTTGCTAGAGTGCACACCTACTTATGTACAAGATTTGTTTAACATTTTGTAACAAATTATTTACAAAATGCTTTCTGGTTGCCCTTTCTCTGTTCTTTAGAACAAACTTTGTGCAAGAACAGAATCCAGTAACTTAGACAATTACTAAGTCCATGACAGACTAAGTTTTAAGTGTGTTAAGTATTGCATGCAATCGTATCACCCTCAGACTACGAGTATATATTACTAGGGTGTATCCTCAGAATGTGATGAATAACTATTTTAAGAAAAAGTTGATGGGGGTACCTGGGTGGCTCAGTCGGTTAAGCATCCAACTTCAGCTCAGGGCATGATCTCGCGGTCCGTGAGTTCGAGCCCCGCGTGGGGCTCTGTGCTGACAGCTCAGAGCCTGGCGCCTGCTTCAGATTCTGTGTCTCCCTCTCTCTCTCTGCCCCACCCCCCACTCGTGCTCTGTCTCTTTCTCAAAAGTAAACACTTAAAAAATGTAAAAGAAAGAAAAGAAAAAGTTGATGTTAAGTTGAATTTGATAGTTCTGTTTAAAATTGTGTAATCAGCATGCTGTGGTCTTGATAACCTATCTCTTCTAGTTCAACAGGTTATTGAGTCACATTTGCTGAAGCTGCTTCAGAATATCAAGGAGTAGACACAGTCATCAGGAAGTGTCGTTTGCCCTTTCTTTTACTTTTTGGCTCTTATAAATGATAGTTTTGTTTACTTACAAATTTTTACCTCAGTTGCAAAATTTACTGGTTTGGGTAAGTTTTAATAAATATTCCTCTCAGCAATTCACTGGTTTATAATAAAATTAATATTGATGCTTTTTTATAAATGTGTTTTACTGCATATTTAAAGTTATAAATTAATGTTTTGTGGCATGTAAATTTTTATGGTACAGATAGTTATCTGTCTTTGTATCAAGTGCTATAATTTAACATTTTCAAAAATTATTCTACCCTATTTGTCTTCACTCTTGTATTAACTCATTGACTTCACATAGGTTTGCTATAAATCTATAGAAAAAAAATTTGTTATTGTTGAATTCAAAAATGCACAGTGTGATTGTTTACAAAATGATGTTATAAATAAAGTACTTTTTCTGTTTGCATGCTAGTTGTTTTTTTTTTAATTTTATAAGATTATTGAGGAATTACTTTAAGATTTTGGTTTAACCCTTCTGTCCTGCTAGGATACTCCATTAGATCAAACAGTATAATTAAAATAAATCAAATGTAAGTCAATCAACAAAGATTTGATTGTCATTTTTAGAAGTATATTTAGAATATTTTTCTCTTGTAAATAAGTTTTTCAGTAGGAAAAGTCCTCCATGAAAGAAAAGTCAGTTCTTCAATAAAAGTCAATTAAATGCTCTTTAATTCCACTGAAGGAGTACTATAAATATATATATTGGTTTTAAAATAAAAGATAACCGAGATATAAAAAAGGACCGTAACATGATTGAAACCTTTTAGATGTACATTTAGAGAGAAAATACAATCATTTAATAAAAGGGATACAACCTAAAGAGAACTATATAAATATTCTTTGGTTAAGGGAAACTTCTTTTTTGTACAGATTTTCCTCTTAAGACAGTTAAGGCTTTTTGCTGGAGTGAGAGCTATGTAATGCTAGCTATGTGCACAGGAATAAAATTCACCTGCATAGCCTCGTCAGTGACTCCAAACAAGAAACTTGATTATTGGTGATTTTATATTTAATGGAATTGAAATTACAATTGGATACATAATTATTACATTCACAGTAGACCATCCCAAACCCATTGCTTTCTGAGTTGTCCCTGTGAAAAGGATAGACTACCATTTGATACCTTTGCCCCATGTTTTATTTTTTATTCATAAATTCAGTGAAATTGCTCTCCATTCAGACATATTTGCTATTACATTATGGGCCTGGAAAGCATCTCAACATTTTACATGTGTCCATTATGTTTCTTTTTCACATCCACTGAGAATAGTCGGACCTATTACATATACCAGAATCAATTCATGGAAAGTGTCATAAAGTCCTTATTGGTACTCAGTCCGTCTTCTGTTCACTGTCTCTTACCCAAAAGGTTAAATATTTGAAATAAGAAATTTCCCCTCAACAGTCATTCAATCCTTCAATACACATTTATTGAGCTCATACGCCATGTTAGATTTGGGTTGGACTCAGGAGATGCAGTGGTGGGGACCCACAGGGACATTTTCACTGCCCTGCCTTGAAGATCTTACATAGAATCTGCCTCTGGGGAGCCTGGGCGGCTCACTTAAGGGTCCAACTTTAGTTTTGGGCTCGGATCATGATCTTACATTTCATGGGATTGAGGCCCAAGTCGGACTCTGCAGTGACAGTGCAGAGCCTGCTTGGGATTCTCTCTCTCCTTCTGTCTCTGCCCCTCCACCACTCACGTGTGTGTGTGTGTGTGTGTGTGTACACGTGCTCCATTTCTTTCTTAAATAAAAAAAAAAAAAACTCCTCCCAGCGAGTTTGGTTTTGTTCAAAATCATCTGTTGTCCCACACATCCTGAGGACAAGTTAAAAATGCCAAGTGTCGGGGCTCCTGGATGGCTTAGTTGGTTGAGCATTAGACTTCTGCCCAGGTCATGATCTCAAGGTTCATGGGTTCGAACCCCACATCAGGCTCTGTGCTGACAGCTCAGAGCCTGGAGCCTGTTTCAGACTCTGTGTCTCCCTCTCTCTCTGCCCCTCCCCTGCTCACTCACTCGCTCTCTCAAAAATAAACATAAATTTAAATGAATGGTTAACTGAGGCATGTTCAAGGCCCTAAAATGCCTGGTACTGGGTTTATCACACACTAATTGTCCTGCTGTGTCCCCACGTTAGTCCTCCTTATGGACACAACAGAACCCTCTATGTCCTGAGGAGAAACAGAGGGCAGAGGATCTGAGAGTAGCAGAGGCTCCACTCTAAGGACAATTGGTTCTCAAGTTGGGATGCACAATGGAATCATCTGGAGGGCGGTTGAAAATGCTAAGGCCGGGGTCTCCCGGAGAATCTGTTTTATTCATCTGGGATGCCAAGCGGGGGCATGTAATAGCTTCCTGGGTGATTCTCATGTACAGCCAAGAGTGCCAACCTTGCTGTGGCTGGTAGAACCAGCATGTTCCAAACCACATTCTAAAATTTGCCTTTCACATTGCCACCCTGTCTACAAAGTAACGTTATGAAAGAACCTAGATTATCCTTTCTCTCTAGCCTGTCGGTACATGCTCTCTTTTATAAAGGTAAACATGAATAACACATGAATAACTCAGCTTTTGTCCTTCAATGAGCTGTTAGTTATAACTACACATCCTTTATTAATTTGTGTTTCCGAAAGACGCATTTCTGATGCCATACAGTTGTTAACTTATTTTGCTTATCTTCTGGGTAAGAAAAGAGCCCTGAACACCCGGGACAGTAGTCTATTACCAACAAATGCCAAAGAACTTGTTATTCCTTTGTTCTAGGATTTCCTTCGGGACACGGATATTGACTAAAGCACTGGCCATCCAGAATTCACACTGGCTCATGGGTTCCTCCACAAGGACAAGGCTGGGTAACCCTCTTCCATGATGTGTGCCTGTTATGAAAACTTTGATCTTCTCGTACGTGGTGACGCTGTGTTTGCCCCTCTGCCAAGGAGACTGTCAACAAAAATGGAGTCAATCACAGGTACCCCTGTCTCACTGATCTCCTGCCTCCGAGGTCCCTTAGCCACTTCAGGAACAGGTTGGTGGGATTTAGCAAAGAGCTCGTTTGGGCCAGAGTTTGGCCTTACTGCCTTCTTCAGAGAATAAACCACTCCCTTTGTGCCATTCTAGGTTCTTCTTAGAAGATACCGTTGCCTTCCCTGTGTCAATAAGATGACTGGGGCCCTCCCCAAGAAAGCACCATGTACTGTGTGTGGTCAGCTTTCACACAGCCTCCTACATGGGGGAAAAGTCAAATACAGCAGCTGCTGTTGGCTTACGAGAAACACTAGAACACAAATGTCAAAGTTTGTGCCAGGTGCTGAAGTCACGGCCCCTGCACCTCAGAATCTAGTCAGGGAGAGAATGCAGTACAAATTCACTAACCTCAACGCAATATGCAGTAATTGATAAGAAAAGTTGATGTCAAATAGGAATTGATTTGGGAAAGACACTTATTTCTGTGGCTTCAGGAAGCCCAGGTCAGAATCCCTGACCTTTATCTTTATTTTTTCTGAATATAAAAGTAACGTGTACTTCTCGTATCTGTCAGAATGCTTTCAGGTGTAAAATAAAACCCACTTGAGGTGGCTTAAACAAATAAGTACATGTATTTGCTCACATAGGAGGAAGTCCAGAGTCGGGAGGACTTCAAAGTTGGCTGACATAGCAAAGCAACAATGTCAAGTAAGACCCAGGTTATTTCGGTCTCTGCACTCTGTGGGCCACAATTCAGCCCCGTCCTAAAGCTGGTTCCCCTCAGGGCCATGGTGTGGTGTCTAATAACAAGGGCCATATGCTTCTCCATTTCTGTCTGGTTCAATGAGAGAAGGAGGTGTCCCATCCCCCTTCCAGAAGAGTGAGGAAGAACTTCTCCGGAAGTTTCCAGAAAACCACTCCTCTAGTCTCATTTACGACAGGCTTACATGCTCGTTCCTGAACCAGCTATGGAGATTAAGACTAGCCGAGCATCTACCAGTCATACCCAACTCAACTGACAGCCAGCATCTTCTGTAGCACTTGGGCTGAGTGGGGAGAAACACCAGCATCTGTTAAGAAGGGGGAAAAGGGGAGCAAACACAATACCTATGGAGAGCCCTGACCAGGAGCTCAAAGCAAAAGAAGAGAAAATGGAATAATAAAATGGAATAAAATAAAATAAGAAAATGGAATAATAAAAAAATGCTTGATTGATTTGAAAGAAGGAGGAAGCAAGAAATATGGAAACATAGATAGGACAAATAGAAAACAACTAGCAAGATGGTAAACTTAAATTCAACATTAAATGTACAAGGACTAAACATTACAGTTAAAAAACAAAGGTTGAGAGGGGCCTCTGGATGACTCAGTTGGTTAAGTGTCTGACTCTTGATCTCAGATCAGATCTTGATCTCAAGGTCGTGAGGTCAAACCCTGCATTGGGGTCCACGCTGGGTATGAAGCCTACTTAAAAAACAAAAACAAAACAAAGAAAAGACAAAGGTTGAGAGACTGGACCAAGGAAACCAAGCAAGAATCACCATTTGCTATTTTAAAGAAACAAACTTTAAATATAAGGATGAAGATAGATTGAAAGTCAAAAACTAGGAAAAGATACCATAAACATCAACAAAAGGATGTTGATTTGGCCACATTAATATTGGCATCTCAAACTTCAGGTGCCTAAAATAGCCAAAACTTGAAGAAGTTCTTCTTGAAGAAGAACAAAGTTAGAAGAGTAAAATGGTCAGATATCCAGACTTAACCATATAAAGCTACAGCAGTTAACACAGGCAGTGACAAAACAAATACACCAATGATATAGAATATAGTCTAAAGAAGGATCTGCACCTGTGTGTCAGCTAATATAGACGAAGTTACCACTGCGATTCAGTGGAGAAACAATGCCTTTTCAACACAGCTTTTTAATCTCTGAAAACTTTGTATGCTGCCTAATAGTCATGGGTAACTGCATTCACATGGAGTTTTGTAAGTAGAAAATATGAACCGTTACTCCCTTTTGCTTAAAAATAACTGTCTTAGGGGCGCCTGGGTGGCGCAGTCGGTTAAGCGTCCGACTTCAGCCAGGTCACGATCTCGCAGTCCGTGAGTTCGAGCCCCGCGTCTGGCTCTGGGCTGATGGCTCAGAGCCTGGAGCCTGTTTCCGATACTGTGTCTCCCTCTCTCTCTGCCCCTCCCCCGTTCATGCTCTGTCTCTCTCTGTCCCAAAAATAAATAAACGTTGAAAAAAAAATAACTGTCTTAGAACTCTTTTTCTCTTCTTTTGTGCGTAGATGTAAGTAAACAGAAGACTAGTTGATTCATCTTAAAGTGTTCCAGTGTATCCCCAAAACTGATTTGATTTGTCATTTGGGTTCTAGCTTTGGGCTTTATGTTAATTTTTTCAGAGCGTATATATTTTATTTTGTGTAGTTAGATTCACCAATACCTTTGTGCTCCCAAGACAATGTCTCCAATCGCCTCCCTTTAGAGAAGCAAAGAAGTCAGGGTGCGTTCTTCCCTAGCTTCCCCACCCTCCTTACCCCAGCCTCCCCTGGCGACTAGAGTGCAAGTGTGTTATGGAGCTTTAACCAATCAGATGCTCCGAGATGTGTCATACAATAACTGGCCGCCAAGTGGCAGTCATGATGCAGTACGAATGTGACACTGACCCCTCCAGAAAGGATCCAGAAACTGTCAACCTCAAAAACACCTAGGAGCTGGTGAAGTAAATGATGACCTGTTTGAAGCAAAATATAACTACAAGAGTTTTTTTTTTTTTTATTAAATGGTTTTTTTTAACGTTTATTTATTTTTGAGACAGAGAGAGACAGAGCATGAACGGGGGAGGGGCAGAGAGAGAGGGAGACACAGAACCAGAAGCAGGCTCCAGGCTCTGAGCCATCAGCCCAGAGCCAGACGCGGGGCTCGAACTCACGGGCCACGAGATAGTGACCTGAGCTGAAGTCGGACGCTTAACCGACTGAGCCACCCTGGTGCCCCAAGAGTTTATTTTAAATGGGGATCAGATAATAATGCCAGGAACTAGGTTATATTTTAATTCTAGCGTTAGAATTCTCCAGGAGGGAAGCCTTGAGACACAAGGCAGCATCCTCAACCCCATAAATGAAGAAGGCTTTCTCTCTCTCTCTTTACCTTTCTCTCTCCTACTGACCTGGGTATATGAGCCCAGGTGTGCCATGTACCCTCCAGGACTTGTGAGTAATAAATCTTGTTTTTTTCGCTGTTCCCTGGTGGTTGTAGTTGAGCTGTAATTTGCAGACATAATAGGAGCCCCAGGGCAGGCGCGGTAGGTGCAGGTGGGGGAAATGTCCGTGAGGGTTGCCACGGATCGAAAAAGGGTGCAGGCATTCCTAGCTGATAGGATCACCATCAATCAGCTGAGACTAACAGAAAACAACTGGTGTAATAGCCCATACCATTATTTTATGTGTGTGACCTTTTATAGTTTGTGGCATAGATGGAAACTTAACAACACGCACTTTATTTCCTTCTCCATTCCAGCCTTCTGTCGATCTGTCCTCACTGCATATTTTATAAGCACACAAATCAGTATGATTCAAATATCCCTAAAAAGACAGCCAAATCTTCAAAGAGGTTAATAAGACATGACCTAGTGCATGAAAAGGAAAAAAAAAAAAAAGATGGTTTCAAAACGACCAAAATGTCACCATGGTTTGAAAGAATCTAATTAGCAATACAGATACAAAGATGCTACCCTTGTGATCAGCTTGATTAACAAAACAATGAAGCCTGTGAGAAAAATTTGAGTGAAACATTCCGGTGTTGAAAGCTTATCTTTGATGGGCTGGAAACGCCATGAAAATTAATCCTGAACCATTTCCCAGTTGAGAAAGATTTTGTTTATCCTTCTTTGCTAGAGTGGGAGCCAACAATTCTGATGGTTTGGATTAGCTCTTAATATTTCTAGCCATTGGGGTATTCAAATCACCGGTGCGTTCTTGGCGACAAGCTGTCTCACCACAGACAGCAGGAACAAAGGAACGAAGTCTTCTCCACGCAGAAGTCACAAGGCTTCTCTCTCACTTTGACCAGTGGCCTTTAGTCAGAAACAGGCAAAAGGATGTAGTAACCCCAGGGCATCTGCACACCAAGGAGATCTGCTCTCTACCCTTCAGTCCTCGTCAGTTTTCAGGGTTTCCAATGTGCTCAGCTGTGCACTGAGTTTTCCAGCCTTCGAGTCCGTTAACGCCACCCATTAGGCATCTCAGTCACATGAAACAAAACAAAACTACACTGTTGAAGCCGAGGCCACGTGACAGTGACAGAGAGAGAGGCCAAGTTAGGGTGGATAAGAGGCTCGTGCAGTTTTTTTGTTTTTGTTTTTGTTTTTGTTTTTTTTTTAATTTTTTTTTTTTCAATGTTTATTTATTTTGGGGACAGAGAGAGACAGAGCATGAACGGGGGAGGGGCAGAGAGAGAGGGAGACACAGCATCGGAAACAGGTTCCAGGCTCCGAGCCATCAGCCCAGAGCCCGACGCGGGGCTCGAACTTGCAGACCGAGAGATCGTGACCTGGCTGAAGTCGGACGCTTAACCGACTGCGCCACCCAGGCGCCCCTCGTGCAGTTTTTAAGGCTTGTCAGAGACAAAAAGAATGTTTTCATCTGGAGAACTATTTTAGACTGGAAAAAAGCGCATGTGTTCATGTATTCATTCACTCTATAAATCCATTCACTTTACAAACTGCTGTATATAAGATTTATGCCATAGTGAAAACAATGAGAGTTTCAGAATCGGATGAACCCGGATTCAACTCCTGACTTTGACAATGCTTTTCCTGAGCCCAAGTTTTCTCACCTGTAAAAATTAAAAAACTGATACAGTCTGAGGGTTTTTCTAAAGATTTGAGATAATGTTCATACTAGCACATGATAATTAATAAATGAGAGCTATAATTATTGCTATTATATTATTATTAACATTACCTCTATCAAGCAACACCAGCCCCCAGTTCAATCCTGCATATTTTCATAAGGATGGTTCTTCCTCTCAGTCAGCTTCTTTAGCCTGACAGAGACAAATCCTGCTAGCTTTTTACTACTACCTCATCTCAACCATGGGAGATCTCACTCCGTGACCAAACTTGAGTCAAGCTCCTCTGAGCCCTCTTCTTGTTTTGACCTTGACTTTGGCTTTGGTCTACTGCCCTTGACCTTGGCCTGCTGAGTCCAGTCTTGGCACAAATCTCCTAAGCCAGTTTACTAAGAATCCCTTGCCCTTGATAGTGGGTCATGTTGGCCTGCATTAGCAAGGATCCCCCTACCCTTGATGGCTAATCAAGTTCCTCTTAGTAACTTTCCACCCATAGACCCCCTCACTCTGCTCACTGGCTGTACATCCCCAGTTGTCTTTGCTTAAAGGTGGAGTTGAGTTCACTCTCTCTTCCTACTGAAATAGTCTCAAATGAAGTCTTCCTTACCATTTTAACAAGTGTCAGAATAAGTTTTCCTTTGTGCCCTTTATCTCTGCATGTCTATTTCATTCTTTCTTTGAATGTTTATTTTTGAGAGAGAGAGAGAGATAGAGCATGAGTCGGAGAGGGGCAGAGAGAGAGAGGGAGACAAAGAATCTGAAACAGCTTCCAGGATCTGAGCTGTCAGCACAGAGCCTAACACGGGACTCGAACTCGGGAACAGCGAGATCATGACCTGAGCTGGAGTCGGAGGCTTAACCAACTGAGCCACCCAAGGGCCCCCTCTGCATGTCTATTTCTGACTATTGATCCCCCTGAAGCCCAGCCACCACTAATCTACATGCCACACTGGACAAATACCCATCTTCTGAAACGGAAACACCGAAAGCCTTGAAGAAAGTGCAGCTGGCTCCCTCCAGGCCAGACCTCCTCCACGTGGCCAGCCCGCACCACCCGTCACCCAGAAAAGCTCACTTCTGCCCCTCACCCTAGCCTCTGTCCCTCCTTGCAAGCCTGCCTTTGCCCTCTCTCAATTAATCCCTCTGATTAAGCTCACCCATTTTGTTTTCTTAGTCCCTCAGTCCCTGCTGGCTGACTCACTCACAGCTCCGATAGCAATCCTGTTAGGGGCGAGAGCTGACCCTGAGTGCACACTTGTAGTGAATTGGAGGCTTTTGTTGACAGAATCTTGGAGTTGGCAGAGGCCCCAGGGTTCATCTGGTTCTGCGTTTTCCTGCTGATAACAATGAGCCGGAGCCCTTGTTAAACACACATTGCCAGGCTTCTCCCCTGGGTATTCCAGATCTGGGCCGGAGCCCAGGAATTTGGGTTTTTAAGAAACACTCCAAGGGACTCTCATATTTAGAGAAGATTGGGAGACATCGGAATTCTACTGTGATCCTGACCATTTTATAGAACAGGAAATGGAGGCCTGTAGAGGGGCGGTGACTCACACAAGGGTGCTGACGACCGCCTTAGCAGATCCGAGCCTAGGTTCACGATTCCAGCCCGGTGCCGCCACTGTGCCCACTGTGCCATTAGTCACAGGTGCCTGCTGGAGGACACAGGAAGTCTCGGGCACCGTGTCGGCAGGCGGGCGAGGAGTCGACTGAACCAGTAATCACTTTCTCCTCGTAGTGCCTTTCGTCACTAGACTTTGTAACGAGACTCCCTCCTACGTTAGGAACAGGAGACCAGCAGGCCATGGGGAGTAATGACTGCTGCTTCCCTGTGCAGGAATGCCAGCTGTAGTCTCCAGTACCCTTGAACTAGAGTCACTTTATCCATCTAGGCCCCAGCTCCTTCAGGTGTAAAACAAGGTAACTGGACTAGAGTAGGATCTCAACACTTTTCCCAAGAAAGAGAGGCCCCTGACGGGCACAGGAGCTAAGAGTGGAGTTACAGTAAGAGAGGAGTCAGGCTGACCGCGCTGAAGAAAAAAGAGGAAGGAAAGAGATCTGTAAGCAGTTCTCAGAGGCGAGCCATCGTGGAGTGGGAAGGGGGTGCAACAGGGAGATAGGAAAGCTCTCTCTGGGGTGGGTTCCTCCAACCTGGGTACTGAAGGAACCTCTGCACACTTGGAAAATTACTGCAGGCCCCAACTCTCACCAAGTTACCATCATTTTAATTTTTACTAAACTGTTATTTCAACACATACAACCATGAAACAATGTATAAACTCCAGGGTGATAGATTACTATATAACTGAAGAGAAAGAAAGAAAGAAAGAAAAAGAAAGAAAGAAAGAAAGAAAGAAAGAAAGAAAGAAAAAAAGAAAGAAAGAAAGAAATCAGTTGCCAGAAAGGTAGCAGAATTCAGATTTGTAACAGTAATTTAAAGTGATGGGTAAGTGAATGAGTAATACAATTGCCAATTGGGGGATAATGGTAGAAAAATGTTAGCTCAGTTTTGGGTCCTATAATGTAGTCTGTTTCTTTTTTTCTTTTTTTAATGTTTATTATTTTTGAGAGAGAGAGAGAGAGAGCGAGCACAGGCTCCAGGCTCTGAGCTGTCAGCACAGAGCCCGACGCGGGGCTCAAACTCACAGACTGCGAGATCATGACCTGAGCTGTAGTTGGCAGTTCAACCAACCGGGCAACCCAGGCGTCCTGTAGTCTGTTTCTATATTGTGAGTCTGAAAACACAACTCCTGAGAACACCTGTTTGCATACAAATCAGGAGTGTCGATACATCCCTTTGCTTGTAGTTCAGGAGAAACACACCTTTCACTTAACCAACACTCTAAGCGAGCAACGCAGATGTCGCTTGAAAACTCTAACGTTCTCTTCATTTGAAGATACCAGTGTGTATTCCAGTGGGCAACTAAGCCAATTATTGTATTCTGGTACAGAACCATTCTTCAGGGCATACTTCCTACTGAAATGATTTTTTAAATCAATATTTAAAGTTGATATTTTCAAAGAGTGAGCCACAGTGCGCCTCCACTGGAAACGTGGGCATGGATGTTATGGGGCAAGTTACTTTTCAGCCTGGCACGCCTGTATTTCGTGTGTCCTCAGAGGACACCACGTTTCTATCTCAGTGACAGAACACCCCATGAAGTCCACTGAACTTCCCTTGGTATAAACTCAAAGCCAGATACAGACTGCAGATTAAAAATAAGGATTCTGGTGATACATTCTATTCCTCGGTTGTGGTCCGTCCAAAGGATTCAGAATGTGCTTTTATAATGACCGTTACAGATGATCCTCACAATGAAGACAAACATTTAGATTCTCACAGAGGACGTATTTGCAGGTTCCTTGGCAAACTGTCCAGGAACTCTGAGGGAGGTGAGATGAGCAAAAGTTAACCAGTATTCGCTTTTAGGAGACTCAGGTTTAAGTCCCGTTCTGCCACTAACTAGCTTTCGACGGTTGGACAGGTGTTCACATCTCTGGGCATCGGTTTCCTCGACTATAACATGGTCTCCTCACAAAAGTTGATGAGACAGCGTATTGGAAGGTGCTTAAACAATGCTCATGCTGCTTACAAAAGGAGAAAACACAATCACAGGGGCAGGGGCAAGTGGCTGCAGATTTCCCCCCAGGCGCTTGAAAAGTCCTAGCCAGTCATTCCTGAGTAGCACAGGACAGACATGAGTATCTCCTGGTCCTCCTGGTCCTTCCTGTCAGGGCGACCTCGGAGCAACTTAGGGTGCTGATCTTCAGGTTAGCGGGCTGAAAACACCTCCCTCCTGTGGCATTAGGGCCTGTTCACTGCTGCTCTCTGCTGCCCTCTGCAGTATGGAAGTTGGTCTTGCATCAGATGGAGTCGGCCTCAAGCGAGGAAATGCACACGCCCACTGTACGGGGCACGCCAGCTCCACATTCCAGCGCCCCCTCTCCCCACCTACCCCACCTCCTCAGAAGCCCACTTCCCGAGGCTTGTCCTGAGTAATTGCAGACCCTCAGGCGTCCAGGCCTCACGTAAGCCCCTCTGTTCATCTCTCAGTCTGCACAATTCCTTCTCCCTCCTTCTTGGTTGTTAGTTAAGACGATGTATTTTAGGGCCGGGAGAAAGTTCCCTCACGTCTGCTGACCTGCGGTGGAATGATTTCCAGTTACACAGCAGCCACTGAGGTAATGAAGGCATTCTGTGTTGTTCTAATTCCATTGTAATGGCACTGTTCTAAGGCGATGTCTAATTCTATTTTAATGATTAGTTTTTGCATTAGGTTTTGAATACCTTTCAGGACTGTCACACTAAATAAGCACTGACTTTTTAAAAGTAGCTTCCTTTCTTGTTTGCCACTCACAGCCTCATTATCATTTAGAGTAGAGAAGTGATTTCCAAATGAACCACCCAGGGTATGCAAGAGACTCCAGTGGGGTCAGGGGAAAAAAAGAATTAGAACTTTCATTTTTATATAGTATATTTAATTTCACCCTTCTTAAAATTTAATTTTAGACAATGCTTTACAATACATATAATATTTGGTGGACTAGCACACGTATAGATTTATCAATAAGTATTTGCATGCCATAGGGGAATGACAATTTTATTTCATTTATTTATTTTGTTACTGAAGGCATATACAATCGTAAAAGTTTGGAAGTCTCTATTCTAGAAGAGTATTTATCATCCCATTCATCCTGTGTTTCACAGTCACCAAGGGAGCTTTTCAAAAATTTTTGCCATGCCCCAAACCCATCCTGGACTCAGTGAGCCAGTCTTCAGGAGGCAGGCATGGGATATGTGAACTCTTAAAAAGTACTTTCCTCATGATTCTGATACAAACTCTCTTGCCAAAAATTACATTGTTTTCCAGACTGTAAGCTCACCAAGGGCCAGACTCTGTCAATCTTTCTTGTTCACTGTTGTATCTACAGGGTCTAGCACACTGCCCGACACAGATGTTCCATGAACATTTGCTGAAGGAAGGAGTCATAAGCAAATGAACCACAGTCGGGAGGGAGAAGGCCACAGGTAACTCCTCCAGCCTTTGCTTTCATCTTTAATGTTTTTATTTTTATTTATTTTTTTAAGGGTTTTTTTTTAATGTTTATTTATTTTTGAGACAGAGAGAGAGAGAGACAGAGTGTGAGCGGGGGAGGGGCAGAGAGAGAGGGAGACACAGAATCTGAAGCAGGCTCCAGGCTCTGAGCTGTCAGCACAGAACCCCACGTGGGGCTCAGACTCAAAGTGCAAGATCATGACCTGAGCTGAAGTCAGACACTTAACCGACTGAGCCACCCAGGTGCCCTGTCATCCTTAATGTTTTTATATAATAGTTTATGCTTTTGAGAACCCATCATATATAAAACTGAGTAGTTTTTAAGTCACTTTAGTAAATGTGTATTTAATATTTAAAGTCAATGAAGTATTTTAGCATTGTTTAGCATTTAGTATTTCCTATTACAAATTACAGTATGTAAAAAAAGTCTTCCTACATACAGCTTTATTCTATATATCCTATTATATGCACAGGGGAGAGGCCTCGAAGTGAGATTTCTAAATCAAAGAGTAAGGACATTTTAAAGGTTATAGGTACTTGGGAAGGACAAATTCACATTGATCTCAGGAGGTGGAGACTCTGGCTTAATGAGGAAGGGCCGACAGGGGTTTTGTGATCCGTCAGAGAGAATCTTCTGGAGCTTTGTGGACCAGGAAGTCTGAGTTCTGGTGTCTGTTTCTACCACTTACTGTCTGTGACATTGAGACTCTAAGCTTAAGTTTCCTTACCAATAATGTGACTATTCACAGCTACCTGATACTGTTAACACTATTAGGTGTTGGAGAGAAAAGAATTAATATTTGTATTTGATTTACTTCCAAAGGGACAGAAGTCTTAGAGTCTAGGAGTTGCTCCCATGAAAAGATGCCATCCCATCTATCTTCTGTTAAAATGTACTAGGGGCACCTGGGTGGCTCTGTCGGTTAAGGGTCCAACTTCCGCTCAGATCATGATCTCGAAGTTCGTGAGTTCGAGCCCCATGTGGGGCTCTGTGCTGACAGCTCAGAGCCTGGAGCCTGCTTCTGATCTGTGTCTCCCACTCTCTCTGTGCCCTTCCCCTACTCATGCTCTGTCTCTCTCTCTCTCTCTCTCAAAAATAAATAAGCATTAAAAAAAATTTTTTTAATAAAAATAAAATAAAATGTACTATTTTCCCACAGGAGGTTTGGATGCTAATTTCTGACAGTGGGGATCCAGAAATGTCACAACTGCAGCCTCAGGACGCTGAAGAAGGTTCAGAGATATTTAGGAACCCTGGCCAAGGACCTACCTCAGAAATACCAAGGCTCTCCTTGTCTGGGGAAGGTAGGGCTGCTGAACTCTGACAAAAATGACCCAGAGCAGTCTGAACATTATTTTTCTCTTCATGATGTGCCAATAAAACCAGTCAGGCAAGTTCCCACGGTGCCCGCCACTCTGAAGGGCGGCAGCTTGCATCTCCCGCCTTTCTGTTGCAGGATCCTGGGGTTCGCCAAAGCACCAAGTGCCAGCCTTTGGAACTTCTGGTTGGAACCCAAGACCCAGGTCTGCGTGTCATCTTTGGCACAGAGCCATGGTTCTCAAACTTTGGTGTGGATGCGAATGACCTGACGTGCTCAGTCATACGCAGACTCCCTGCCCCGTTCACTAGACGTTCTGATTCTGTAGGTTTGGGGTGGGGACAGGAACCTGCCTTTCCTTCAGTGAGTCTGAGGTAGATAGTTTGAAAACCAGGGTTTGGGAAACACTAGCATAGTAGAAGTAGTCCTGGGTGGGGAATCAGAAGGCCCGGGTTTGAGGTGACATCATTCCATTTATATCAACATAAACCTCGGAAGCTATTTCAACTCACTGTCTGTTTCTTCATTTTATTTGTTTTTTATTTTTTTGTTATAGTAGTTTAGAGTTTAGCTTTTTGTTATATTAGTTTATCTAGTCATATTATTTTTAAAAATTTTTAATGTTTATTTTTGAGGGAGAGAGAGAGAGAGAGAGAGAGAGCGCACAAGCAGGGGAGGGGCAGAGAGAGAGAGGGAGACACAGAATCCGAAGCAGGCTCCAGTATCTGAGCTGTCAGCACAGAGCCCGATGTGGGGCTTGAACCCACAAACCATGAGACCATGATCTGAGCTGACATTGGATGCTTAATCAACTGAGCCACCCAGGTGCCCCAGTTTATTTAGTTAAATTAGGTGTACAATGTAGTAATTCAACAATCCCATTTATCACCTGGTGCTCATCTGTTTCTTTATTTTAAAACTTCATTTTCACAACTGGGAGAGCAATGCTCATTCATCGTAAGGCTGGTTACACAGGGACGCCAGTCTAGCTTAGTTGGTAGAGCATGTAACTCTTGACCTTGGGGTTGTAAATTTGAGCCCCATGTTGGGTGTAGAGATCACTTAAGTGTAAAATCAAAAAAAAAAAAATAATAATAATCCTAAGGCTGCTTACCCAGAAGATCAAATTAGAAACTGTAGACTCGGAAAACACCACTCTAACTCAAAGCATACGTTTAAAGTCCTGTAATTTTGGCTCCTGCTTTCACACTAAGATAACCATGGACAATACAGAGCTAGTCAACAATGCCCTCCAACACGAGTCTCTGCCCTGAGATGAAGACTTGTTCTTTGTGCTTGTGTGTTTTGCTGTGACAGGGCAATGCTGGCTGGCCTCCCACTGGGCAGTGCCTCCGGATTTTCTGCACAGCATTCTTTGTACTCAGAGTTATGGCTGCTGTGACTGGTCTGGGGACCCTTTTTGGGATACTCACAAAATCTGCAAGTATTTGTGTCTCCTATGTGGCAGGCCAATAATCATACTCAACAATGTCAATTTATTCACTCAACAAACAAGAATGTATTTATACCCCACCTATTTCCAAAATGGCTGAGTCTCCCGGTACGGGTGATTTGGGGGTGAGTCTACTGATAGTGGGCAATTGGCATGTGGTGCGAGCCAGCCATTGCTCTGAACATTAAATATATCACATCTTTATTTTGTTCTTTTCAACAGTCTTGAGAGGTGGTTGTTATAACCATTCTGAACAGAGACTCAGAAAGTCTTGCCCCAGATCAGAGAGCTGGTAAAACGATTAGATAAGGTTCCAACTCTCCCCAACTCTGAAGTTCACACAGAACGTGGATTCTACCTTCAAGAAGTTTCCGTTGGAATTAGGGAGACTAGGGAAATGGTGAACAATACAGAAGAGTGTATAATTTAGTATTTAAAAAAAAATTTTTTTAACATTTATTTATTTTTGAGACAAAGAGAGAGCATGAACAGGGGAGGGTCAGAGAGAGGGAGACACAGAATCTGAAACAGGCTCCAGGCTCTGAGCCGTCAGCACAGAGCCTGACGCGGGGCTTGAACCCACGGACCGTGAGATCGTGACCTGAGCGGAAGTCAGCTGCTTAACTGACTGAGCCACCCAGGCGCCCCTGTATAATTTAGTATTAAATTAGGTGGATTAGTGACTTGAGAGAAGTGAGCTACAATCACAATGCCAGGCACCTTATGGACTAAGGGATACAAACTGTGGACTGTCTGCCCCTTAATTATCAACACACTTCAGCTACAAAACATTCAAGCTGCAAGACGCACTTTCACAAAGCCCTCAACTCCCCACCTAAATTGAAAGTATTTCCAGCCTGTGTACCATGTCATACACCAAACCAGACTTTTCTGGAGATACATTATTTTAGGTGTAGCGATGTTTGGGGATACAAGGGTTATCCTGCTATTTACATCTGAACTTCAACATTTTATAGTTTAAAATTTTTTTAAAAAACCATCACAGTATTCTGACAAGCTCCCACTCCTTTTAAAAAAAATTTTTTTTTCAACGTTTATTTATTTTTGAGACAGAGAGAGACAGAGCATGAACGGGGGAGGGGCAGAGAGAGAGGGAGACACAGAATCTGAAACAGGCTGCAGTCTCTGAGCCATCAGCCCAGAGCCCGATGCGGGGCTCGAACTCACGGACCGCGAGATCGTGACCTGAGCCGAAGTCAGACGCTCAACCGACCGAGCCACCCAGGCACCCCTCCCACTCCTTTTTTTGAGTGAGTAGATTCATTGCATTTAAACAACTATACCAATTAGAAAACACACACACACACACACACACACACACACACACACACACACACAGAATGATACCAATTTACCAATGTCCCCTTGAAGTTGTTGCAGCAAACTTTCTTTGTTCCCATTTCTAGCTGAGAAAATAATGGAAGGGCTGCGCAGAACCAATCCCTGGCAAAGCTCAAACCAGAGCCCAGGTGTGTGGACTCCCTCTCAATCACCTTTGATAGCTTCTCAGGCGGGAGTAACTCCACGCTCGTTTGCTCAAACGCCAGTAGTATTGCAAGACATGCAAGCTAAGTAAGCCTAAAGAGGTCTGGAGGATGGAGGAGAAAAAAGAAAGAAAACGAGGAGAAGAAATACTGGGGCAAGGACCCATGGAAAGAAGCAGAAGGGGAAGGAGAAAGCAGATTATTATTATATTACAAAAGCTTGATGTGCGTGGTCATGGATGTATATGCCTTCCTCCAGCACTTGTCTTACAAATCTTCGAGATGTGCCATATCGACAACGTGAAACAGCCTCTCTGCAACTTGACTTCTTGTGTGAAGACCTCGCTACCTGCTTGCCATCCTCCCTGCTTTGGAACAGCAAGCCGGCTAGTGGTCATGGTGAAGAGGAATCTGCTACCTACTGGGGTGAGCTGGCCAAATAGTCAAAATTAAAGAACAGTTAAAAAAAAGGGGGGGGGGGCGGTGCCTGGGTGGCCCAGTCAGTTGAGCATCTGACTTCGGCTCAGGTCATGATCTTGGGGTTCGTGAGTTCAACCCCACGTCAGGCTCTGTGTTGACAGCTCAGAGCCTGGAGCCTGCTTCTGATTCTGTGTCTCCCTGTCTCTCTCCCCTCCCCTGCTCACGCTCTGTCTCTGTCTCTCAAAAATGAATAAACGTTAAAAAATTTTTAAAAAGAATTAAAGAACAGTTACCAGCAACTAATAACTAAAATTCAGAATTATATTTAAAACATTATCATGAAGGAATTCTTTCTACTAGAAATAATGCCTTCATCTAATCGGCCTCCAACAAAACTTGATATTCCAACCAGAAGACTTGGACATACATGGACAAGGTGTGTGACACAAGAAACGGCTGTGATGATCATTCAGATGAATCCCCTAAAACTGACAATAGGTGTACTTGATGTGGTTTTTTATGGTGATATACACATCCAATTTGATATTATTTATGTGATGACGTTAACTGATAATGTTTTATATTTAGCCAAAACAATGTTTCAGGAGGAAAAAAATTGCCTTACTTTGCATATTTCCATGATTGTGGAAATTCCCGCTCTTTACATATATGGTAACTGACGGGTTTTTTGTTTTGTTTTGCTCTAATTCAAAAAAAAATTTTTTTAATGTTACATATTTATTTTTGAGGCAGAAAGAGACACAGCATGAGCAAGGGAGGAGCAGAGAGAGAGGAAGACACAGAATCCGAAGCAGGCTCCAGGCTCAGAGCCGTCAGCCCAGAGCCCGACGTGGGACTTGAACTCACGAACCGCGAGATCGCGACCTGAGCCGAAGTTGGATGCTCAACCGACTGAGCCACCCGGGCGCCCCTCGCTGTAAGGTTTTTTTTTTTTTTTAATTGAAGTATACCTGACATACAATGTTACATTAGTTTCTGGTGTGTACCAGAGGGGTTGCGCAAGTCTACGTGTTCTCCTATGCTCACCGCAAGTGTAGCCGCCATGTGTCAGCATGCAGCCCTATTAAAACACCACTGACTGTACTCCCTGCGCTGTGCCTTTCATCCCCACACGTATTCATTCCATCACCGGAAGCCCGTACCTCCCGCTCTCCTTCACCCATTTGCCCATCCCCCTAACCCCCCTCTCCTCTGGCAACCATCAGTTTGTTCTCTGTATTTATGGATCTGTTTCTGCTTTTTGTTTGTTTATTCACTTGTTTTTGTTGTTTTCAGATTTCACTTGTATTTGTTGTTTTCAGATTCCACACAGAAGTGAAATCGTATGGTATTTGTCTTTCTCTATCTGACTTATTTCACTTAGTATAATACCCTCTAGCTCCACTCATGTTGCTACAAATGACAAGTTCATTCTTTTTTTGTGGCTGATATTCCATTGTGTATCTATGCTACATCTTTATCTATTCATTTGCCTATGGACACTTGGGTTGCTTTCATACCTTGGCTAATGTAAATAACGCTGCAACAAACACAAGGGTGCATATATCTTTTTTGAATTACTGTTTTTGTTTTCTTTGGGTAAATATCCAGGAGTGGAATTACTGGATGGCATGGTATTTCTATTTTTAATTGTTTGAGGAACCTCCATACTGTTTTCCAGTGTGTGCACTAATTTATATTTCCACCAACAATACATGAGAGTTCTGTTTTTCTTCACATTCTTGCCAACACTTATTATTTCTTGTCTTTCTTTTTCTTCTTTTCAATGTTTATTTTCGAGAGAGATATAGCATGAGCAGGGAAGGGACAGAGAGAGAGGGAGACACAGAATCTGCAGCAGGGTCCAGGCTCCAAGCTGTCAACACAGAGCCTGACGTAGGGCTTGAACTCACAAACTGTGAGATCATGACCTGAGCCGAAGTCAGATGCTCAGCCAACTGAACCACCCAAGGGCCCCTATTTCTTGTCGTTTTGATACTAGGCATTCTGACAGATGTAAGGTGATATTGTGGGTTTGATTTGCATATTCTTGATGATGAGTGATATTCAGGATCTTTTCATATGTCTGTTGGCCATCTGTATGTCTTCTTTGGGAAAATGTCTATTTAGTCCTCTATTTTTTTTTATTAAAAAAAATTTTTTTTTAATGTTTATTTATTTTTGAGACAGAGAGAGACAGAGCATGAACAGGGGAGGGTCAGAAAGAGAGGGAGACACAGAATCCGAAACAGGCTCCAGGCTCTGAGCGGTCAGCACAGAGCCCGACGCGTAGTCCTCTATTTTTAAATTGGGTTTTTTGTTTGTTTTGTTTTTTGTGTGTGGTTTTGTTTGTTTGTTTGTTTGTTTTGTGTTTGTGTTTGGTTGTTTAAGTTCTTTTTATATATTATGGATATTAATCTCTTACTGGCTTGCAAATTTCTTCTTCCATGCAGTAGGTTGCCTTTCTGTTTCCTTCACTGTACAAAAGCTTTTCGTTTTGATGTAGTCCCAATAGTTTATTTTTCTTTTGTTTCCCTTGCCTCAGGAGACCCATCTAAAAAAACATTTCTATGCTTCATGTCAAAGAAATTATTGCCCATGTTTTTCTTCTAGGAGTTTTATGGTTTCAGGTCTCACACTTAGGTCTTTAATCCATTTTGAGGTTATTTTTGTGTAGGGCGTAAAAGCAACGTGGTCCAGTTTCATTCTTTTGTACGTAGCTGTCCAGTTTTTCCAGCACCACTTGTTGAAGAGACTGTCTTCTCCCACTGTATATTCTTGCCTCCTTTGTCATAGATTGTCCATATGAGCATGGGTTTATTTCTGGGTTCTCTATGCCGTTGCATTGATCTATGTGTCTGTGTCTGTGTCAGTGCCATAGTGTTTTGATTCCTATAGCTTTGAAGTATATATTGAAATCTGTGATTTTGATGCCTCCAGCTTGTTCTTCTTTCTCAAAATTACTTTGGCTTAATTGATGTTTTAGTGAGTTCTTGGAGTAGCTACCTTTGCATTTCAACTACATACATTAATATATACTTAGAAACCTTCCTCAGGATATTTACACCTGTGATTAAGTGGTTCCATCATGTCCAGGAGTTTGCATTTTTAAAGCAGGTTAGTTCTCTACCTAATAAGCAAATACAGTCAGATTTGCAAAGTTCAACAAAGGAAATAATCTTGATTAGCAACTCTTGTCCATTACCAAATTCCTTTTGGATTTCTTTGGAAATTTTGGTAAAGATCAAAGGCAAGTCTGTTGAGTACTTTGGGTCTCAAAGATTCTTGTTTGTTTGTTTAACCTTGGGTGTTTCCTCACTCCTCCTCCTCCACCACTCTCCTCTCTGCCTCCCGCGGTGCTCTCCATGGTGGTTTAAACACTGCAGCACCCCATCACTTTACAAACTGGCAAGGCTGTTTTGTCTAGAAACCATGGTGGTAGATACAATTCTCATACCTCGTGCCCCAGTCACTGGGTAAAAGACTTATCAGAAATATCGTTCACTAAATAGATCCGTTCCTACCTTTTGTCTGGCCGTTATGGAAGGTAGAAACAGAAACGCTTCCTGGGAGTTGCGTGTTATCTAACAACGCATTGACAATAAAAGGCAAGA